>NW_027508908.1:11730000-12167500 GCF_051911475.1 Siphateles boraxobius | reverse complement strand
TGCCGGGATAAGCAGTGTTTTGAGGTTGTTTGAAGAGGAAGAACGAGCACGCACACATATAGACATACACATTCTCACCCGCACAGATGGGCTCTTTTGTGGAGAGCTTTATCTAGGATCTGACGCATGTTTACTGCAGTTGTCTGACAGTGGCTCTCTAAGCTGCGGATGTGTATCTGAAGAAGTGTGCTTGCCTGGATGTTTGGGGGCTCAATGACCGCAACTGAGATCCAGGCCAGATGCGTGGGCACGCAACACCCGTCGCTCCATCTGACGCCCAGCATCAACCCTCGCTCTCTGTTTTTGCCACAGGCACTCCACGGGGTAGTGTACATATTTTTTGGCGTCATCTGCAGGATGAAAGCCTTGTGTGTAAAGATGGAAGATGCGTCCTGCTGATGTCCTAGTGCCTTCCGTCCTTCTTTGTTCATCTCGAGCCAGATGTGTTGTTTCCCTGTGGTTGGTCCGGGTGTGAGAGGCAGGTCTCCCTTTGTTTGCTGCCCAATCCCCCATCCTCTTTTTTTTTTCCTCCCGCTCTCTGGTCTCAGCTGGTGCCATTTGAACATCTGCTCCTAGAGAATTGCCACCAACCAGACAACAGCGGCACACCATTTTCTAAAAAGCCGCGCAGGCAAAAAGTTAAAAAAAAGGAATGCTTTCTCACACCTCAGAGTGAGTTGTGCCAGCCAGCTGAGACTGATCCTGAGGGGGCTTGACTCTACGGTAAGCCTCTGGCCTCCTGTAAGGCTGTCTGACACCTCCGACTGACCCAGTTTAGGTGGCATTACCGTCACCCGCCCATTCACCAAACTAATCCCGCTTATTAAATCTTCTCTCTGAGACTATGTTCATTGCACCCAATTAGAAGTGCATGTTTGTGAGTTTGTTTGTCAGGTGAGATTGAAGTATTTATGGATGTGTAAATGATGGTGTATTCTCGGTTGTAGATGGCACACAAGCTAACCGCGGCAAGTGGTTAAAATGTATATCGACTTGTATAAAATGTATATCAACAACAGCTTGTGTTGTTTGAGATGCTTTATCTGAGCAAGATGGAAGGGAGCTAGCAAAAATTAAGAGGCTAATTTGTTTCCTGCTTTACAGCTCTGTGCTCAGGGACTCGGTTGTTCCTCCATAAACAATGATTTGTGATTGATGAATCCCCTTGGCACTTCAGCTGCATCATCTCCCGGCCTGCTGTCCCATGGTGACCATCTTCACACCTCTGATTGGTCCCTAGCTGCGGTCTCCTGCGGTAACAGTGCAGTCCGTATGGCAGGTGTGCTGCGGGTGTTGGCTGGTGGCGAGCTCCTTGACTGATTTTGTTACCACAAGGGATGAGGATAATGAAAGGCTTGGGTGTTTGTGTATGTGTATGTGCACGTGTGAGATTACGCTCTCCGAGAGGCCTCAGCCTGCTATTTTGCCCAGGAGGTAGGAGAACTGGCAGTGCTGGTTGGCTTAATGCTGAGAGATTAGGCCACTCCGCAGAGGTAATTGCTCACAGCACGCTCTATTAAAGACAAAAGGAAGGAAAAGTGCTATCTAGAGCAACAGCTAATTTATTATGTGCTGTCCAGCTACGTCTTCATAGCACAGTGACTGTGTAGCCACGTGATCATGCAGGTACTTGCTCGATTGTGAATTATGAAAGCCACCAGCCCGTTCCGTTATAATTAGTGTAGTGTTTGCACACAGAAATGTATTTGACAATGTCCCAGAAACATGATGAGCTTTTGTTCCTGAAAAAAAATGTTGTACATGTGTTTACCGAATGCTTTTTCCTGGCCCTGCTTGAGGGTCAGTTTCCAACACTCCTAAAGGCTCATAAAAACAGAGTAGCATACTAAACTAAACTAAGTATACTTTTATATATTTTTTTTTATTTTAGTTTATTTAGTTTTGGTCATTTTTGAAATTTGATTTAAACTTTAGATTTGTTATGGTTTTAGTTTTAGTTAACCATAATAACCCTCTTAAGAACTCATTAAATAGAGAAATGACAGTGTGAAAATTGTGCCTTTGTTTATTGATGTGTGTGCGTGTGCGTGTGTGTGTGTGTGTGTGTGTGTGTGTGCGTGTGTGTGTGTGTGTGTGTGTGTGTGTGTGTGTGTGTGTGTGTGTGTGTGTGTGTGTGTGTGTGTGTGTGTGTGTGTGTGTGTGTGTGTGTGTGTGTGTGTGTGTGTGTGTGTGCATCTGGATGTAGTGGCATGGTGGGAAAAAAGTGGGAGCGGGTAGATAGCAAGATCAATAGCTTCGCATTCTAGGCGTGCATATTTTCTCTTCTTGCCTATCTTTTTTTACTGCAAGCAAGGAAGCCTTTGTCCCCACTTGTTATTTTCAAGCTGCTTTTTCCTTTCCGTCTTCAAGCTTTTTTAACTGTGTGAAATTACCAGCTAGCACAATGCCCTTGGTGTAAAGAGACGTAAGCAGCGTCACTCACGAGTCTCTCTTAAACTTTATTTAACGAGTCATTCATCTTTGTTTTGCCTCCAAATACATGCTCGTGAAAGGAGGTGCTGCTTAACAGCACATGAAACGGTGCCATAAAAAAGCTGAAAGCAAATGGCGACCAGCCACGCTCTCTTTCTCTCTCCCTCACTCTCTGACATAGATGTGTCAATTGCAATGCTTTCTCTCCTTTAACTGACCCTAATTCCCATTTTGATTGCTCTCGTTCAGTTACCCTAAGTGGGTAGTGTAGGATTAGGTTTTTTTTTTCTGACCGGTCTCAACCCCTCACCTCTGGATGTGCAGGCCTTTCACCAGGACTTAACTACTTGAACCTTGTGATCTCCCTGTGTATCTTCATTCACTATGCCCATGCCTTAGGAAGCCTTAGGCTGATTTTGTGTTATACATATGTAACCAGAATGGGAGTTATTAATTCAATTGTTATATAAGTCTACTCTTAACAATATGGCACATTAAAAAGAAACTGTTGCTATTGGCAGATTGAGGTTAGTCTAGTTTGCTAGTTTGCTAGCTGGGGTCTGAGTGGGTCCAATCCCTCCCCGGGGGACGGTTTGCATGCCGGACTGGAGAGGAGATTGGATTTGTGGGTGCAAAGGTCAGCATGTGGGGGTGGTGGCCTGAGGACCAACCTGACCTCTGAAACCTTTATCATCCTACTCATGTCACATATAGAATTTCTCTCTGTCCTCCTTTTCTATTTATCTTTCTATCTTGATCTATGTGGCATCTGATCTATCTATCTATCTAGCGTTCTATCTATCTTATCATATATCTATCTATCCATCTATCCGTCCATCCATCTATCAATCTACATCTCTCTCTCTCTCAACCAGCAAACCAACACTAACCACTATCACAAGAATGACATTTCATTTCATAGATTCTATCTCCATCTGACATTCCCATACAGTAAATATCTGCTTCCGGAAGCATGTTCATAAAGCCAGCTTATCTCCAGCTGGAGTGGATTGGCCCTCTTTGGTTAACTACTTGGTCTGAACCCAGTCACATATTTTTGCATTTGCTTAAATCCCTAATTCTGGCACATTATGTTGAATCAGCCCGACACGACTCTAAAGACCGCTGTTCCCAGCTCATTATATACAGAGGTTGAAGGACTCTTCCTTCACACAGCTGTGTGTGCATGTGTGTGTTTATAATATCTGCATATCAACAGCATTGTCTGTAAAATTCTCAGCCACATTAATCTGTTGACAAAGAGCACTCTGCTGGCCAAAAGTTCTCCCACATTTTATGCCATTGCGGCAGCTAACCACACGTGGCCCGCTGAAAGACCCTGCCCGCACCCCTCATTGTAACTGGCCATGTGATTATGTGTGCGTGTGTGTTAACAGTCTCTCCCTCAGCACCCTGCTGTTCCCATTTGCTGGTTACAGCGATAAACTGGGCAAGCCCTGGTTGTTTTAACAGCACATGTGTTGATGAGCACTCTTTGGCTTTCTCAGCATAAGAAGAACCCAATTAGACTCAAGTCAGAAGTCTGTGGAACTGTGAGTAAGTGTGCACAAGTGTGTATATTTGTATTTTTTTTTCCCTCACTTGTTTAAAAAATGTTGAAATGACCTTGCTGTTTAGAGGTGTCTTGCGCTTGTTTATGATGGCAGTGGAGCGCTGCAGTGTTTCTCGGAAAAGCGTATTCAGGCACAGTTCTCCAATTGCCAAATTTGCATCTATTCATCCTCCATAATCCCACCATTCTTTTATTCTTCTCCAGTGGTGTTCACATGTTTCTGTATGGATGATTGTTGAGGATGATTGTTTTGTGTGTGGTAACATTTAAAATACTTTTTTAACCTACAAACAGAATCTGCAGAGAAACTATTGCTTTTTGATGTAAAAACCACAACTGTATGCATCATAATGTTCAATCATTTGTTCAACGTTTATTAGAGCGAGTGTGTATGCGCATACACTAAGGTTAGCTGGTTTTATAAACGCTACCCTCCACATTACGCTCTCCGCACACTTCCGTCTGCACCATTAACATCGCTGTGGCATGAATCATTGTAAATCGAATAGTGCACTTTGTGCGGGAATGAAACACGCCTGTCTCCGGATCATAATGGCGGAATTATAGCTCTCCCCCCATCATCACGCACGCGCTGAAGTCATACCAAACCCAATTAAGGAGAATCCGTCTTCATTTGCTGGGTTTTGGAGGCTGACAGGCAGAGTGTCAGAGATGTGCTTTGGATTGTTTTATTTTTGAGGCGAGGTGGGGGCCCGACTCGTGAGGTTGATCGATCACAGGAAGCTGGCCAGGTATTGAAGGGTGTTGTTCCGGAAGGGGCGAAGACCTTAGATAACATCATCATTAGCCGGCAGACTGACACTTATGTGCGCATCATTATAGGCTTCATTGCGGATGGTGTGTGTATCATCATGAGTATAATGGTTTCGATTTTTTTTTTCTTTTTACTTATTGTGGTTTCAATTTCAATGTCTTGGTGGTGCTTTTTGTATTTTTTTTCTTTTATAACATAAGTTGTGCCCCAAATGACATAATATACACTCCTTTTATATGTACTTATGCACAGTACTTAACCGTGTAGTGTATGAATTTTATAAAGGTTATTTTGTCATCGGAGTCTGGTAGCCCCTCCCCCTCCGCTATGTGATTAAAGCTGCGACAGTTGAGTGCATGAAGTGTCCAACATTTCGCACTTTTTCGCACTCATTTAAAGTGTAATTTTTGTATTTGAAATTTTCAGTGTGAACACACTACTTACTAAACAACGGCATAGAATAGTGCACAAGTTCGCAAATTGAGATGCATCTATAGTATCATTACAATATACCATACCACACATTGTTCCATCTGCCTATCCTGACTCTTCATAAATAAACTGCACCCCAATGAAAATAACTGCCTCATGATGGCAATGTTTAAGTTTAAAGTTTTATTTGTCAAATTCATAGCAACAGCTAGTACTTGTGGACAATGAAATTCACCTATAAATGTGTCATTGCTGCTACATTTAGCTGTAAATTGTGACTACCGTCACTCTGGCATCTCTAAGGCATTTATGATTCAGCAGCATAGACTGCATCTGCTCAGATCTCATGCCAGACGGCCCACACCAGAAAACAACTAGTCCCTGGATTTGTTTTTAAACTTCATGGTACAGAATGTATAAAATACTTTTGTTTGTGGCCATTTTCAGTTTCAGTTCCGTTTCAGTTTGCGTTTTTTACAACATTTCAAGTAAATCTACCATCATTTGCTCTGAATGCTTTACTGCATGCTGCTTTAATGTAAATTAATTTAAAATGTAGTGCATATTTGTAGTTTCAGTTTAGCTTTTGTTGCTAGCAAACTCAATTTTTTTATTTTAGAAAACAGAAATATTTTCAGTTGCTAGTTTTTTTTCTTCATAGTAGTTCAATAAATGACGATATCCTCGATCCACACACTCATTCATTTTTCTGTCAATGAAAAAAAAACAGGACTATGACCTACTGTACTCTGGAGAGAAAGGAGAGAAAATGAGTGCTGAGAAGAAGGAAAGAGATAGGAAGTGAGATGTAGTATGGGATCTGAGTGAAGACGAGGGAGATAGATTGAGGAGCTGAATCTAAGAGGAGAGAGAGAGAACGCTATTGTTGTTTATAGATTTGGTCTCTTTGTATTTCTGTTGCAAAAAGGAATTTCTTGGAGGGAGAAAAGGCCGGAGAGAAAGAGCAAGCTTGAGAGAGTCTGAACAGAGAGCTAAAGCATCAGAGAGAAGCAGAGCTTCAGCAGTTTTTGTTTGTTTGTGGAATATTGGCATTTGCAGACTATGGTGTTTGCTAATGAAGTTTAAACCTAGTTCACTCAGATTGATCCTCCAGCACATCACCTCCAGGCTTACCTTTAGCACTCAGTAAGACATCCAATATTTAAACGCTCATAATTATTAATGGCATTTATGATAGGTCCCTCACCTTTAATACGGTTTAATTAATTTGTTGCCACATCAATCCAATTTAAATCAAAAGTTAAAATAAATCAGCATTTGCAACTACTTTTTAATTGTTTATTGACATTTATTTTTACATATTTCCTAACGAAAATAAAATGTTTCATTAATTTTAATTATAAATAAAAATCAGAACCAGATTTTTGTTATATTTCTCTTTTTTAACTTTACATTGGTAATTGTACTATGATAATTCATGTAAAATAATATGTGTATTGTACATATAATTAATATTAGTAAATTTAATAGATTTATATTTATTTATATTTATAAATATATAATATTATATAGCCTATTTTATAACACTAAATGCTACGTTAAGATTCAAAAATAATTTTAAAATTTCTGAATTTGTAATAAAAGGAAACATTTGGTCAATTTTGACTTTCAGGCATATATTCACCTTGTTGCGTCCTGTTTACCCACCAGATTACAAGTTCACTTTTCACAGCAGGTAATTAGAAACGTTCTAGATCACAAAACAGATTGAAGAAATGAAAACAGGTGTGTTGCCAATTGTGTGTCTAAGCTATTGTGAATCTCTTTCCTGTTGAAGCATCATCGGAGCATGAGCTGTCTCTCTCATGTTAGGCCAGCCAGAAGTCCCAGGTGTAAGGGTAGAAGTCTATCTCTTTCTTCAACCGTTTTCTTGTTCTTCCTCTCTCTCTTTCTTTATCTGTTCCTCACCACTGAGGGACCATCTCTGCTTCATTTCACATGTCGCCCGAAGGGGAAAAGGGCTGCGGAAAAGAGAAGCTAGCTATGGAGCGAGAAAATGAAAAGATAGAGGGAGCAAAAAGAGAGAAGGGGAGGCAGAGAGATTGAGAGAGCGAGGGATACTGGAGGCATTGTTCCACTCCAAGAGACACAAACAGTCTCAAGCTTTCTGGTATTCAACCCGCAGCTTCCCTGTGTTTGTGTGTGTGTGTGAGTGTGTTTCCAAAATGTTATAATTCTACATGCAGACCAGGAAGAGGGATACAATGACACTAAAAGATCAGTCTGATAGAAAAAAAAGACAGTTATAACTCTTTCATTTTCTTTCTCTCACTTTCACACTCGTCCATTTCTCATGCCTTTTTTTCCTCCATCTTCCTTTAGCAATTTCTTCTCTCTCTCTTTCTATCTACATGCATAAGTGCTGATGTTGAGGCCTACTGTTTGCATGAGTGGTTTTAATGATGCGCATGCAAGGCTCAACAAAAAGGATGGCCCAGGGCCATTTCAGCCCAGTTGATGGATAAGGCCACTGCTGTGTTGTCACTGCATCCTGTGTTTGCTGCAAACTTCAAACTCATTGCAAACTTCATTTGGTTTTCCATGATGTATTTTGATTCGGCAAAATTCATTTGCAGTCTAAGATCGGTAAGGTGTTTGCGAGAATGATTTGTGATAATCTTGGAAGAATCAATCACATCAGATAAATAGATTAGGCCATTTATTGTACCTTTTTTCTTTTTTAGATAATGTAAAATGAATTGTATATGTTTAAATGTATAATAATTATTGTTATTATTATTTAGAAAAATGAAATAATAATAAAAAGGTAAAAATCTGAATTGTATGCCAGTGTTTTTAAGTAATGTTTAATGATATTTATTATATATTGTATATTATATATGATAGTTGTATAATGATAATAATAGTTATGTAATAATACTAATTATTAGCAGTTGTAGTATGAATATTACATTATATCATTATTATTAGATTATTATTTCATATTTCATAATTATATTATTATGAGACCACCAAACATATTATTCCATTTTGCTACATTTTTATATTATTAGCAGTAGTAATACAGTAGTATTTTTTATTGTTAATAGTATTATATTATTTATTTATTATTTAAAAAGTGATAATGAAAAATGTAATAATCCGAACTACTTGTCGTGTCGTGATTGCTGAGTTCTTGGTTGGCTGCACTAACACACACAATAACACCCTTGCATTTCATTTGTACTTATATGTTTCTTTTAAAAATGGCATGTGGTAAGACATGTCTAATGATAATTATACAGCGTCCACTTATTATTCAAGTGACCAACAATTGTCATTTCCATTTTTCCATTTGCTTCAATGCAATGGTAGAAACACATTAGCTGTAATGAGCATTTAATCTCTAAAGGCATCCAGTCCATTCATCCAGTTTGATGGAGCGTTTGTCATGTGTTAGTCAGTGAGCCCACCCTGTAGGGGGTCCATACAGCCACGCAAAAACTCCCACTTCACACTTTTCCTTTTCTCAACGATTCATTTCATATGCATCAAAGTCTGTGCATGTGCTCAGTTCTGTTACTGTGATGTGTCAACTGTTGTGTTTTGTTCTTGTTTAACTCTCAACCCATGAATTCATGTCGCACTAGATAACTGAAATGTTGCTAAGTGGAATAGTGGCATATCAGACCATAATGCTTGGTTGTATATGCTTGTGTATGATTTACCCACAAATTATTCTTGTTTAGGCATGTTACAAAGTGTTTCCTTCAGCTGTGTTTGCGCTCTCTGGTCTCCACTGAGGATCGGGTAAACAGACAAAGAGAGAAGGAGAAAGATCGAGACAGACGGTTAGTGATTTGAGCAGCGCGGCTTTTCTTAAGCGCTCCTGTTAGCACAGAGGCACGGGTTGCTATCGATTAGAATATGAAAACCTAGAGGCCTGCATATAAGATTGGGGATGAGGAGGCATTGGAGGGCAGTAGAACAGACAGGTTGCACACACACGCGCATCAGCACAGGAAGTTGCTGATTAGGTTTGACCTGGTGTCAAGCACAAAAAAAAAATGCTGAAGAATGCTGGGCAAAATCACACGAAGAGAAGGGAGCAAAAAAAATCAATGACTGACAAACAAGCGCCTTTAGTTTACTGCCGTGGAATGATGAGGCTGTGGAAATAATACCCTCATCATTGACTCTTCTGTGCCGTGTGGGTGTTTAGATGGCAGATGCTGTATTAAAAGCATAGAGCTCCAGATAAATGTGTGTGCAGAGCAGTTTTTTTGCCTATTACAAAAGATTTCGAAGTTTATGAAACGGATAGTTCTGACTCTTTAATCGGATGAGAAACATTCAAAGCCATTGTGAAATGCTGATGAACCCAAACCTGTGCATGTTTTGTAAACCGCCTACAATTAGTCTAATGAATTATATTACTCAGTGGAAAACCTTTTAGTTCAGTTTATTAATATCAATCATTTATTTCACTTCACGTCGTGTCTAAGAAGTTAGAATCTTATGAGAGTTGTTCCTGTTCTGTGAAAACTTTGTGTGGAGTTCTGTGTGCGCAGATTCCTTGTCGCACTGCTGAATGCTTCAATAGTGCTGTTTATTATGCTTGGCGAATTTGATGTGCATATATGGCTGAATTGATCCTCTAGCGTGAGAGTACTAGTCCATGTCTCTTTCCTTTAACTTAAAAAGCCATTTCTTCAGTTGTGTTTAGGCTATGAGTTGGTTTGTTTGTTGCCAGGAAGAATAGAAAAAATAACACTTCCCGTCCTGGCATTTCAACAGTGCTTTCATCTCTTCTTTCTGCTCTCGGCTTTAATTGACAGCTGCACTGGATTATGGGCCGTGTTCAACTTCTTCGTCTGCTCTCACAAATCATTGCACATGACGAAGAGAGAGAGAAGAGCATCAATCTGTGTTTGATCTGCTCACGTGTGTGAGTGTTAGAAGCAGGCAGTAGAGAGTGCTGATGGAGCAGGTTGGCTTGAAACCACAGGGAGACCCAGGGTTATCACAGAGAGAGAGAGAACGAATGAAAGTGGGATGAGAGGCGAAGAGATAGAGGAAATGAATTTGTAAAAAAAAAACAAAAGCTGCGAAACCGGGATTACACAGCACCCTCTGCAATGCATACTCACTTTCTTCAGTCTATTCAACAGCTGAATTCCTCACCATAAAAGGCTTCTGCGCTGTAAACCATCTGAAGCTTTTTAGAATTATCAGTAGCACTTTACATGAAGTGATTTTATTACAATAGAATGCTGTTGTACTGAGCATCACCACAGCTGTGGTTAACCCATAGGATAAATAACAAAATAACAGGCCTAAAATGTATGTCGCTTGACATTAATCTCTCTTTTATTGAACTGTTGTATGACAGCAAAATCACACTCACATTCATGCTAGTTCTGACTTTTACACAGTCGTCACAGTTATATTGTTTAAAATAGCATTCTTGTTGTATTACAATTATAATACTTATTATAATCTGTTGAATATTTTCGTGAATAATTTAACCACTACCTTAATGCATTTGAGCACTTAGTAATTCATAGTTACACCTTTAAAATGTAAATTGCATTAAAACATGATTAACACCCAATGTCATGGTTCATGTTACAATGCATTATACTTTTTATAATGTAAATCTTGAATACATAAGCATTATAATCTAACTCTGGTAACAATTATTTGTGACAATTTTGGTAACACTCTTCCTAAGCCTTTTATAATGCATTATAAGTGTATTCATAATGTATGTTATAATGTGATATATCTTTTCATAAATAACTGTAAACAAAGTTAAAATACATTATAACATTTGCAGATTCCATGTTACATCTGAACTTGTTTGTTTGTTGTGTTTAATGCATTATATTTTCAAAGGCTTGACATAAATATTATAATGTATTATAACTGTGGTTATAACAATTAGTCATGAGACCGTTATAAGGTTCATTAAAAGTAATAATTAATGCATTAAAAATACTTTTAGAATTCATTAGACATAAAGGCTTGAAGTAAAGTGTTACCAAAATATATAAAAAAAACTAAAACAAGGGATGCACTAATGCAACATCTGTGCACAGATACCAAAATATTACTAATACAATAGATATAATAGATATATTCCACAGTCAACATTTTTATTTTTATTTTTTATTTTAATTTTTTTTGGCTAACAGGTTGTTCATAAACCATGATAATTAATTACACATATTTTTAAAGAAATTTAAATAATCATTTTGTTCACTAGCATGTGTTCCACATTTATTTAGCTGATGTTATAAGCTTTATAATAATATAATATAATAATATGTGTAGTATATTATGGACAAATGTAATTTCTCCTTAAATTTAGTTCACAAAATAATTAAGGAATTAATAGTTGTCAACATTGTAATTAATGCTTCTGCTGCTGCAAATAATTAAATTTGAAAGTAGTTTTTTTGTTGTTGTGGTTTTGTTTTGTTTTTTTGCAACTTTGATTGAGCATTGTTCCTCATAGACGCATCTGTTGTGTAGTAAATGCAGTGCTGAATCAGAGGCCATTTCACAAGAGTGAACACTTTAGTGCTTTAGTCAGTAGGTCTGAGCTCAGTAGATTCCACACACACACACACACACACACACACACACACACACACACACACACACCCACACACACACACACACACACACACACACACACACACACACACACACACACACACACACACACACTCACTCACACACACACAGTGGTGTATCAGTGGCAGC
Source organism: Siphateles boraxobius (assembly GCF_051911475.1). NCBI lineage: Eukaryota > Metazoa > Chordata > Actinopteri > Cypriniformes > Leuciscidae > Siphateles > Siphateles boraxobius. The sequence goes on along the minus strand of NW_027508908.1, from coordinate 12,155,555 downwards.
ACATAATGTTAATGGCACTTAATTTCTTGGTTAAGATTGGCAGGCTGGTGTGAGTCCTGCTCCCAGAGGATCTGTCTGTAATTGTGTTTCATATCATAAATATATAAATAAAGATTGCAATAATTACAAAATAATAATTCTCCCCCACTCTTTCAGCCTCGCTGTTTCTTTTTCTCTCACTATCACTGACACACAAACACACACACACACACACAACCCTGGCTTTTCGTCTGGATGTCCTTTGCATATCTCTGTTTCTCTCACACAATGCAGTGTAATGTAAGGAGTGGAAGGTAATTAGGTTGTGAGCAGGACTCCAAAGCCACACGCCACAGAAGCAGAGGTGACTTTGCTCACTGTCTCATGAGTGTGTCCAGACCCCTGACAGGGAGCTGAGAGCCAGTCAGCTTAATTACTATTCACTCACTGCCCTCACCCTTTGCCTATCACTGTTCTCAGATCAGGGGTCTTTGACCATGTCTGATATGCTGTTATTATATGCTAAGTGGTGGCACTGAGCCCACGCCAGGGTTTTGAGCTGGTTTGGGAAGGTGATTATGTGTCTGTGTGATTGGTTTCAGAAAGACATGTGTGAGGAAAAGATCGAAGCCTTTTCACATAACTGAAAATGTCAACAAGATGAAATCATTTTCAAATGAATAGCATAAAAGATAGGCTTTCTCTTATTATACATTAGGCTGTTTTGCTGCAAAATATTTATTTTTCTTCTAAAAAATGTTTTCATTTATTTATTTATTTTCATGCTCTTTTACTCATTGTCTTCCCTTAATTCTGTGAGTGTGTGTGATTTTGTGTGATGTGTGTGTATGCATGTACGTACGTACTAGCGTCCATTTGTTAATGGTTGATTTGGTGGTACAGTAAATGGACTGCAAGCGGAGGTATATCCAAGATTAAATGAATTTGGCAGCCACGGAAAGTCTGTGTGTGTGTGTTTGTGTAAGAGAGAGAGAGAGAAAGAGATGTTGTGGTTTTCTTCGGCCTCACAACTTTATGCAACGCACCAATGCTGTGTCCTGAAAGACAATTGTTGGCACTGTGGAGAACATTTCCAACTTTCATGTGATCAAAGCTAGTGGAGCAGAAACATCACAAACAGAATCCTTAATCATACTAGCTGCAAACCATCATTCTTTGCTGTTTTTGTTTGTTTTTTTGGAAGCAATGGATGATTTTTGTTCACGCTACTTGCATTAATGTTAATGCATGCATTTGATACAGCTTCACAAACATGCGCTTCACTTTTGATTTACAGGAAAGAATAACAACTCAAACTTTTTTCTTTTTTTTTAAATCAATTACTTTTCGTATTTACAGTAATGTATTTTTTGGAAGTACTGCTCTATGTTGGTTCTTTTCATTTGCGGTTGTTATTTTTTATTTTCCTTTGGTTTAAAGTGGTTTTCTTTTCTTTAGGTTCTCCCATGCCATCCTCTCTCTCCAGTCCATCAGTCACTGAGCATTCCCATTCTCAACCACCCTCACCCAATCTCCATGACAACAAGAGTTCCGTCTTAAGTAATGCCACCACGCAGGCGGCGCAGGACTCTGATTCGGAGGAAGAGTACACGGCCGTTCACTATAGACCCGTAACGCAGCCTGACCCCAGCCACAGCTGTAATGGTAAGGTGACCAGCCATCTCTTTTTTTCTCGCTCTCTGGCTCTGTCCTCCCAGGTCTGCAGAGTAAGAAAAGCATGAAGGATGTGTGTTCCTAGTAAAAACCACTGGAGTGAACTGTATGCAGGCCTTGTCTGGAAAATTTATTAATGAGAATGAGAATCTCACATCCAATCAGAGGTGTTTAACCTCTGAGTAGGTTAGGGAATGTTAAATGGACTTCAAATTGCACTCGAAAACCAATTTTGCATGCTAAAAATCATGTTCAACTGAGAACTGCTGGACTTTGAATGAAGTTTAAGGGATAGTTCGGCTACAAATTAAAATTATTCATTTGTTTACTCACCCTTAATTCGTTCCAAACCTGTAAGTTTGGCTTTCTTTTTTTCTGTAGAACAAAAAAGCAGAATTTTGGAAGAATGTTTACACTTCTTTCTTCTGTACAATGAAAGTAAATGGGGACCAAATCCTTTAAAGCTCGAAAAGAAACTATAAAGTAGGCCATATTATTGGTCTACTTTATTCCAAGTCTTCTGAAGTCATATAATTATTGAAGCTTGTTTCCTCCTCAGAATAAAAAATATAAAAGGTAATTGCAACTTTTTATCTCACAATTCTGACTTTGTCACAATTGCAAGTTTACATCTCACAATTCAGAATTGTGTGATTTATGTCGCAAATGCGTGTTATAAAGTCAGAATTGCGAGATATAAAGTCGTAATTGTGTGTTATAAAGTTAGAATTATAAAATATAAAAGACTTGATAAAGTCAAGTCTTATTTTCCCTGAATTGGACTTATATCTCCCAATTCTGAATTTATAACACACAAGTGTGAGTTTATATCACGCAATTCTGACTTTATAACACGCAATTGCGACTTTATATTACACAACTCAGACTTTATATCTCACAATTCTGATATATAAAGTCAGAATTGCGAGATGTAAACACGCAATTATGAGATAAAAATTCACAATTATCTTTTAAAATGTTTTATTCTGTGGCGGAAACCAGCTTCATTAATAGATAGAGAAGCTATCGCTGAAAATCTTGCTGTAAAAGTCTTGACAGTTGTAGGCTAAATCACAGCTTGGACATTGTGCTAGAAAGTCATGTGGGTTTTTAAATATATATTATGATCAAATTTTCATTCCTGGGTGAACTAACCCTTTAAAAAATAAGCCACAAATAGAATGTGTGTGCTTTTACTCTGAGCGCATTCTGTTTTATGTGTTCTGTTCTCATCTCTCCAGCAGCTATGCTTTGAGACTCCTCCTGTTATTGTTTTCATCTTGTGTCTTTTCAGGCACTAACACAAACAAACACTCTGCTGGTGTGTTCTTGTCCTCATGCACCATGACCTCTGTGTCTTTGTTTGAGAGCCTTAGGAGCTCCAGCTGTCATCAACATCGTCTTAAGCCAGCGTCCCACTAGCCGATTTTTCATGCGTACGCTTCATTTACATAGTCATTGGAGAATCAGAGGGAGTCTGTAAGCGCCGCCGCATCTCTCAGTGGGCGAGTGTTAACAGCCCCAGCAACCAAACTCCCTGCCGACCCTCTGAAAACATCTAGCAAAGTTTAAAAAGTATCAAAGGCAGTCAGATGTGGCCTTGGTTGTGACCAATAAGCTTCTTCTTAATGAAAATTTAATGTGACACTATTATGTGACACTGCTCTGATCGGATCCAAAAAAATTCCTCACAAAACCATTACGTTTATTCTAATTCTAAGGGCCAGATTTACTAGCTTGCCCCAGCACAAACCCTCTTTTGTCGTTAAAAAACCACTGTCAGGATTTACTTAAGTCACGCAGTGAAAAAGTAGCGCTGAAAAGGCATGGACACAGTTATTTTTGCGGCTGACTTTATCGCATATACATTTGTAAGTTTTACTTTCAGACGCAAAATCTACAGTATGGGAGAAGTGTATTTGAATGAATCATGCAAGATGATTTACTAAGGTTGGCAATCAATTTACTGGTATTTGCGTAAGTATTTAACTCCCAAAAAAACAACTCTACCCTGCTCTTGGTAGATCGTGTTAGTCATTATGGAAATGATCCGGATGCTTCTGTGATATTTAATTTGCATGTGGTCTGTAGATCAGAACTTTCCATTCCCAGTGCTTTTTTTTGGAATTGCGCTCTAATGCTAATTTGTCCTGTTTAGGAAATCTGTCCTTAAGTCTGAAATAAGTCTATATTATATGTATATAATATATATTATGTTTGTGCTGTAGTTCTGCTATTTCGTCTTCATGTGACAGTGAATTGGGGAGAAATGTCACAGACTATCATTTTGTCCACACAATCCAAAACTTGTATCTTAAGCTTAAGCTGCCATTCATTTAAATCAACTTGCAATATCACCAGCAGACCTGTCAAGATTCACTTTCTTCATTCTGTATTGTTGACATTGGTGTCGATGTATTTTTACCTCTAAAAGCCTGCTTTAAACAGAAACATTTCATTTGGCCCAGTATTTATCCATAATGAGGATGATTAGATTTGCTTTATGAGGGGAATGCACGGAGTAACTTTACCATTGTTTATTCGGGGGAATAGCGTGGCAAATTAAATTTAGGGCTCTCCTCTGCATAATTCCTACATTCTGCTGCGCATAAGGAAAGTATGTTGTTTTAAAAACACTTTATAGGATATAGGACTTTATGTCTCCCTGCAGTGACATCAGGAAGGTTGACAGACTTTACATCTGAGCTCAAACAGGACCACACATGTCCAGATGTTTACAGTATGCTGCTTTTAAAGAAAACTCACCTTCTATTCATCCATACGTTGTGATCCAAACCCTAATCAAAAGCAGCTCCAGTTAAAAGACTTAAAAAGTGGATCAGTGTCAGGCTGTTCATAATGGAGGAGCTTTTATCTGAAGTGAGGGGCTTTCTCGATAACCATCTGATTTCACAGTGATGCAGGCTTGACTAGAAAACCCCACATTTACCGCCAGTAAGTCTTTTAGGCCGACTTCTGTGTGTGGCTGTCAATTGGGGATCAGGAAGCACTCCAAGCACTGACATCTCATCATTTGAAGTGATCATCAATATTTGTAATGAGCTTGAGGTGCTGTTGCTAATCGTTGCGGAGACGCAGGGGTGCCTGGACAACTTAGCAGATCAAACTGGAATGAGGTTAAAGAGAGAGAGAGAGAGAGAGAGAGAGAGAGAGAGAGAGAGAGAGAGAGAGAGAGAGAGAGAGAGAGAGAGAGAGAGAGAGAGAGAGAGAGAGAGAGAGAGAGACAGAGAGAGAGACAGAGAGAGAGAGAGACAGGTTGGGACAGGTTAAAAAAAAGGCTCCAGTACACATCCTCAGAGGTTTTAATAGTCTGAGAGTAGACAGCAGGTCAGTGCACCGGCTCCTCCATATTAAAGACATGAACTCAGATGGCAGAAGGAACAGGAAAGGAGAAGACAGAGGAGAGGAAGGGGATGTCGAATTGGAGCAATGATATTTATTTATTTATTTATTTCAACTAATAAAATGGAAAAAGAGGCCGCACTATGCATATATTGTTTATTTTGCACAGACGCGTTTCGGCGTGTGCCTTCTTCAGTGTGCAACAAAATCACAAAGTACCCAGTCTTATATAACCACACCCATATTAACACCAGCCTTTAATATAGGATAATGACCAGACCAATACTACCAACAGTACACAAATGAGGCTGTTATACATTTGCAAAAATATTTGTAAAATATTAATACAATTGTTCCAATTATAAGAAACAACTTAATGATAGATTATCATTCATTCCACACGGGATACATGTGTTTAAGTTAAATATATACCAAGCTTCTCGTTGTAAGAGGCGGTTCTCACGGTCTGTATAAAGTAAAGGGCAGAATTACATGCGTCTACTTTTATTGTGTATTTATTGACGTGTCCTTGTGGGTTACTCTATGCGGGCAAAACGAAGCGACGACTTTAAACCCGTATTTTTGAGCATAAATGTGCTATTAGGAAGGATGATGAAAAATCATCATTTGCAAGCCACTTCAATTCTGCGGGCCATGCTGTCAATACGCTCAAATTTATGGGCTTAGAATGTGTTGATCAGGCTCCAAGAGGGGGAGACCGTGAGAACCGCCTCTTACGACGAGAAGCTTGGTATATCTTTAACTTAAACACATGTATCCCGTGTGGAATGAATGATGATCTATCATTAAGTTGTTTCTTTTAATTGGAACAATTGTATTAATATTTTACAAATATTTTTGCAAATGTATAACAGCCTCATTTGTGTACTGTTGGTATTATTGGTCTGGTCATTATCCTATATTAAAGGCTGGTGTTAATATGGGTGTGGTTCCCTTTCAGTCGATAACGTTGGACGTAGTCGACGCCGACTGAAATGGGATCTCGCTAGAGAGCCTGTCTTCTTCGAGTACTATTGAATGAGCCAATGTAATTGGCGTGCGTGATTCGCATCACACACTCCGCCCCCGCGGCGCGGGTATAAATACGGAAGTGGATGCACGCACTAGTTGCCTTTCGCTTCGGAGCCGATCGTTTGATGTCTCTGAGAGTGCTGTTGTCTACAACGAGCGAGTGTGTCGGTGTTCTTCAGGAAGACTCTCCCAGTGCTGGTGTTCTACAGCGCGAGTGCAGCGGTGATCGTGAGCTTTGAGCTCTCAACTGCTGTTTTAACAGCAACAAATTTCTAAATGTTTGTGTGTGTTGATGGCTGGTTAGAGGGCGGAAAAGTGAGTGCTTCACTGTTTCAGTTCTCTGTTCAGTGTTGCCGCGGTCATTCCCCTGTGTGCTCCGGCACTGGGGACGGTCCTATTTTCTGAAAGAGCAACACGGGTGCGTTTGCGTCTTTTTCAAGATGTCATTCCGCCCGTGCGTTTCTGGGTGCGGTCGTTCCCTGTCTCTCTCTGATGGTCACAACTGTTGTGTCACGTGTTTGGCTTACAGCACGCTGAGACAGCTTTTGTGGACAGCTCATGTTTTCACTGTGGGAACATGACTGTCGCAGTGTTGAGGGCGAGACTCGCCTTCGTTCGCGGAGAGCGAGTCCCCATTACCATGCCCCACCCTCGGGTGCTGTGTGGGATGGGTGACCGGAGGATAGTGTTGGATGTCCCGCCCGGTAACCATTCCCTGTGGGCTCCTCACTCCTCCCTTCCACTGCAACCACTGGAGCCTCCTGTGTTGTCTGCTGGTCCATCTGTAATGGATGGGCCAGCGGTTTCACTCGGGGCTCCCCTGGAGGACAGGACGCCGATTGCAGCATCGGAGGGTGAGCTGACTTCTAGAGATGATGACTCGGCTGCATTGTCTCCCTCCGGGAGTTCAATGTTGCCCGAGCCGGATCCAGAATTATCAGCTATGCTGAAACGGGCCGCCGAGGCTGCCGGGCTTGAGTGGAACCTCCACCGTGTCCCGTTCAGTCTCGGTTGGAATCTGGAGTTTGGTATCTTGGGGCGGGCCGCGCTGGTTCTCAGCTCGCCGCCCCAGTGCCTTTCTTTCCCGAAATGCATGGAGAGCTTATCAGGTGGTGAACAGCATCTTTCTCTGCCAGAAACTGCCTGAATAGCTTTTCCCCCTCATTACCCTTGATGGAGGAACGGTGAAGGGTTGCGAGGTGTCCCTCCATTGGAGCGGTCTGTCGACACAGGTGCACCTGTGTCCGGCGGCCGCTGCCTTTTGGGGGGATCCTCGTCTCCCCCCTAAGGCCTGTGAGTTTCGTCTGTTCCGACGGGTAGAGCTTACAAAGCCTGTGGGCAAGCCCCTTCCTCTTGCGTGCCATGGCGTTGCTGCAGGCTAGGGCACCCATGGCATGCACGAGGGTAATCCAGACCGTGCGCTCATAGGTGAGCACCGCACTGCATCCGACCTCACCCTCCGGGGTGCGGGTGTCGTAGCGTGCGTGATCGGTCTGGCGATGTCCACCTTCGTGGTCCAGTAGCGCCTTTGTTGGCTCAGCCTGGTGGGTATGGCGGATGCGGACAAGGTTCGGTTCCTGGTCTCCCCAATTTCCCAGGTTGGGCTGGTCGGCGACGCGGTGGAGAACTGCATCCAACAGTTCTCTGCCGCTCAAGCGCAGACGGAGGTCATCCGGCACATCCTGCCCCGGTGGCCAGCTGCTGCCTCCACCCGCCGCCGGTGGCAGCTCCTCCGCCTGCTCGTCGCCGTGGGCGTTCTCCGGCCGCCGCTCCTGCTGGCCCTCCGCAGCAGCCTCCACCCAGGCCTCAGCATGGAGCCGGCCGCAGTAGAGACGCCCAGCCCGCTCCAGGCGCTGCCAAGCCAGGTGGCAAGCGACAGCGAAAGCATTCCGGAGCGGGCCGCCCAGGAATGGATGAGATGCTCTTGGAGTGGCACGATCACTCCCTCCCCCCGGGTGAGGGCCGGGTGGAGCCTTTGTTTGTGTGTGTGTCTGTTCCGCCGCTGGCTCCCTAAAAAAAAAAAAAAAAGCGGAGCAAGCGGTACCCACACTTCAAGGAGAGAGCAATTTCATCTGTTCCTGGGTCCCAAGAGGGCCAGTCTGGCGGGTGTGACCCTGTATAGCCTTACACCCCTCAGCTCCCCCTTGGTCGCCAGCAGGCAGCTTGGTGCGTTCGAGGACCCGGTCATCCGCCTTCTCACGCGCCCCCTGCCGCTTGTGGAGACAGGTAAGTGTTGCACAGCACACTAACACCACTCTCTCTACTTTGCTGCCCCACCCCTCAGGCTCGGCTACCCCGCTCAAGTCAGTGATAGTCATCACATTAGGTGTTGAGCAGACGTGCTCCTGAAAATTCAGTGAGATTCATCACACCGAGTGTTGAGCAGTGCTCCTGACTTGTGCGTGCTTATCTTATCCTGCTGGCGAAGGATTTGATATAGCCGCTCCTCCAGCCGGTACGAAGGCCAGTTGTAAACTCGTTCTTCGTGCTACTAGGTGGTGGGTCGTGACCATCTTGGCCCAAGATTGGTCTGCAGCTTTGACCTGAAAGACACGTAGTGTCCTTCCCCTCGAGTGCTCCAGAGCCCGTTGGGTCTTCAGGTCAACTGGAAGAGAGTAATCTCGCCCACGGGCTGAGTATCTCTTTTTCAGTTTTGGAGAGGTACTCGGTCCAACACGTCTCTCCAGTGAGAATGTGTCCAGCTGGTGTTGAAGTGAGAAAGGGTCCCACTGAAAAGATTCAGAGGCTCCTGGGGTATACGATAGCCGCAGCCTTTGGCTTCCTCCGTATGTGACCGCTTCAGCGCTAGCTTTACGATCGAGTCCCGAGGTGACCGTGGCAGAGCAGCTCACCCTGTGTGACTATAGTTCATCCCGGTCTGCTGCCAAACCCTCCTCAGCAGAGGGGCCATGTACAAAGGGCGTGTTTTAACGGGGCCCTGGGCGACCCCCGACTACACGGGCATTCGTACCTTGAGTTGTTAGACATTGCGGGTGTCACAAACTCTCCCGTCACCTCCTCCTTGGAGTCAGACGCTTCTGAGGGCGCCTTGTTCCACTCCTCCCGCTTACTCAATCGTGCCGCCATCGAGCCTCACGACAGTTATAGCCAGGGCAAGTGGAGACTCCATCCCCTGGGTCCGCTGGGTCTTGACCATTCCGGGGCCGCTCAATTGCCCCGACCCCGGTTTTATTTTTCCGCCAGTGTTTGGGTAAACCGAGCGGACTACCCTTGGACAAACACTGGGTCTCAGCTGCCCCGGGGGCCCGCAGAATACGTTTAACCCCAGTGAGCCTTCTAAGAAGTGACTGCGACTCAGGGTCGCCTTGCGCCTGCTCAAGTCAGTGAGATCATCACACTTCATGTTGAGCAGAGTTGCTCCTGAAACTCAGTGAAGTTCATCGCACTCAGGTGTTGAGCAGCAATGCTCCTGTAGCTCAGTGAGTCCATCACAGGTAGCTCAGTGAATTCATCACACGCAGTGCTGAGCAGAAATGCTCCTGGTGCTCAGTGAAGTTCCTCGCACTCAAGTGTTAAGCAGAAATGCTCCTGAAGCTCAGTGAGTTTATCACACTCAGGTGTTGAGCAGTAATGCTCCTGAAGCTCAGTGAACTTGTCACACTCAAGTGCTGAGCAGAAATGCTCCTGTCGTTCAGTGAAATTCTTCGCACTCAAGTGTTGAGCAGAAATGCTCCTGAAGCTCAGTGAGTTTATCACACTCAGGTGTTGAGCAGGAATGCTCCTGAACTTCAGTGAACTTGTCACACTCAAGTGCTGAGCAGAAATGCTCCTGTCGCTCAGTGAGGTTCTTCGTACTCAAGTGTTGAGCAGAAATGCTCCTGAAGCTCGTGAGTTTATCACACTCAGGTGTTGAGCAGGAATGCTCCTGAAGCTCAGTGAACTTGTCACACCCAAGTGCTGAGCAGAAAATGCTCCTGAAGCCCAGTGATCTTCACATGTTGTGTTGAGCAATGCTCCTGTCTTTTGCGCCCGTCACTTGCACCTACGTGCCAAGTCAGGAGAGGAACAGGTCTTCATAGTTGCCCCTTATTGGCCCAACTAGACCTGGCTCCCATCAACAGCCTTCCTGACTTCCCCGGAAAACTCTTCGGGGGCGGGGCACGATGGCACACGCGTTCTTCCCCCGGGGATTCCGGGCGGTCTTACATCTGAACTCGGAGGTTCAGGTGGCTATCACAAGAATGTGTGATAGTTACCATCACTTCTGCGAGCACCCCCTAGAATGGGGTAGCGTGCTTACGCCTTTAGAAGTGGAACCTAGTCGTTGAGTGCGTCTTCTCTCCAGAGGAGATCCTGAAAGCTTTCGATCACTTCAGTGCTCTCTTTCCTGCAAAATGGGTTGCAGTAGGCTGTTTTCCTAAATCACCCTTAAAATGATGCTCGGTGTTTAAACGACGCTCATCGTGTTGCAGAAGTATGCAGAAGCACGTTCTGATCGTCAGGTTCCTGAGGAGCAAGGTCTTGTAAATCCTTGTGTCCCTCTTTATCCTCTTGGGCCTTGTCCCTGGTGCGACTGCACTGCAGAGACCGCCCCTGAGCCACTGCAGGTAGTGAGTTAAAAATTCTGTTATATCAGTTCTCCTGCTCGCGTGGTCTCTACTAGAGGGTAGGGACTTGGACGTGTACAGAATGCAAGTCATAGACCTCAGACCAGCTCTTCAAATATCTGTTGGAATTCAGCAGAGAGGGAAGGCTGTTTCCATGCAAAGTTGCACTTAGTGCTTGCCTTCATTTCGACAAAGATCCGAGATGCAACATGTCCACTTAGGTGTTGAGCTCCTCTATGATGAGTGTAAAGTGCTCCGCCTGGGCGTTGACGATATACTTTGCTAAACAGATTCTAGAGTTGGGGGCTGGACGACACCTAGTTGAACCGCTGCTTCCCGTGGGCTCCCTTCTCATGAAGCCAGTTTCACCGTGAGCCCGGTTCAAGTGTCGGCTTGCTGCGCCATTCCCCTCCGATGGACTGGATACGTGTGCCTTTCTACTCCAGTTGAGTTCCCTTAAAATTGAACCCTGTTGAGTTCCTCCACACCCCTCCGACGTCGGACGTGCGGAACGTCTGGTGTTAGGCCTACCACTCGTAAGCAGTGTGGAACCTGTGTTAGGCTGGGTCCATATGTTGCGGTCCCTTCGGTGACCCCATATGTGTATTCTTCCACGATACGGCTCCCTGCGGTGAGCCCGTGTCTTCCCTCGGCAGAGTCTCTCTGCCGTCACTGTCCGGTGTGTCTCCCCCCGTCTTAGGCTGGAGCCACCCCAGTGACATTCCATATGTTAGACTGCCCGGTTTCCGCCCAGTTCATATGTGTATTCTCCACATTACCTCCCTCGGGTTGGATGTGGCTTCCGCAGCGTCCCTTCCTTCCAACGTACGGGGAACGCTTTCCCAGTGGTCCCGTAGGAACAGCAGTGACTTCCCTGGCCTAAGCCCTGTCCTTCCCCGCCTTAAGTTTGCGGGGGCATCAGGAGGCTTTGGTTTAGGCACTGGAAGGTGGCAGCGTTAGTGGCGTGTTCAATGGTTGATCCCATTTCAGTCGGCGTCGACTACGTCCGACGTTATCGACTGAAAGGGAACGTCCTGGTTGCGTATGCAACCCACCGTTCCCTGAAGGAGGGAACGGAGGACGTAGTCCCCTTGCCACTACCGCTGGACCACCGCTTACATTGGCTCGTTCAATTACATTGGCTCGTTCAATAGTACTCGAAGAAGACAGGCTCTCTAGCGAGATCCCATTTCAGTCGGCGTCGACTACGTCCTCCGTTCCCTCCTTCAGGGAACGGTGGGTTGCATACGCAACCAGGACGTTATATAAGACTGGGTACATTGTGATTTTGTTGCACACTGAAGAAGGCACACGCCGAAACGCGTCTGTGCAAAATAAACAATATATGCATAGTGCGGCCTCTTTTTCCATTTTATATGTTATCTTTTAGGCCAGCACTCTTAAAATTCATTTTATAAACTGAGTGGAGCCTGCTCTCATCCTCACTGATTTCAGTGCAATCTCAGCTATTTTGACCTATTTATTTCAAGAAACGGCTTGACGCATCTTTTTTGTCAATACTTGACCCAGTACTAACACTTACTGTTCTATTATATTTCTATTCTGTCTTTATTTATTTATTTAACTAACTGGGACTTCTCACAGGACTTACATATTGTTGGTTTGATTGCTTCTATTGTTTTCCTCATTTGTATGTCGCTTTGGATAAAAGCGTCAGCTAAATTATTAAATGTATTTAATCACTTTATGCATCTTGATCGATCAAATTGCATGTAATATTTTTTTTAATTATACATATAAATACACTAAGATTGTAAGGACATGAATCACAAAATTAATTTTGTATTTATTGGATTCGAGGGGTTGTTTACCCATAGTCACAACATTGATCGTTGATTGCTTTTTATCATTTGTTTTTATTAAATTAAATAAGTTCAGCAAGGAAATAAAAAATGTATCAAAAGTGACATTTAAGGCATTTATACTGTCACACAAGATTTATATTTAAAAAAAATGCTATTCTTTTGAATTGATTTGAATTTCTATTCATCAAAGAATCCTGAAAATAAAATGATCACTCATAATATATATATTTGGAAAGACCAAATGTGAAAAGCATTTTCATATGCATAAAAAAACCCACATAAATATGTTAACCATTCAAGCATTCCTCTCTATTCATCTGCATATTTTAGAATTCTATGCAGGAGCTTAGCCTTTCTTCGTGAAAAAATAAGAATAAAGATTGAGAAAAAGGGTCCATAGAATAATCACACTCTATTCTGGTGAAGACCCGCTCGAAATGCAGAATATGGATCAGAACGATAGACAGACAGACAGCTAACAAGAGCCATGTCCGTCAAGAGCGATTACCCTCTGCCTGCGTAACCCATCCAACATGGACTCTTGTTGTCAATTAGCCAGCCGGGGGTCCTGCTGAAGCTGCCAGTGCACCGGGGTGTGGACTCTCTCAAACTGAGCCTCGGGTCACAAGTCCTGTCGGGCTCCTCTTCTCTCACGCACCGCTTGCTATTGTCAGGTGCAGTGGGCATGAAAGCAGCAATTTTATAGCACAGGAACTCCAATAACGTTTACCGGGGCCGACGGAGGCCTCCGACTCCTGTGCCTTGCTCACTCAGCCACGTGTGTTGCTTAAGTTCCTACTGTTTTTCGCTTTCTTGCTTCTAACTTCCATTCTCTTCACTTCCTCCTTGTTTTCTCAGTGAACAGGGAGAGAAAACTCGTGTATGGGCCACATTTTAAATTAGGGGACCACATCAGTGCCTGCTAGAGAATGAACATGAGAGCATTTACTATAATCCAGCTCCAGATGGGGGGCAGTAAAGGTCCATTGGGGCTGTAAAAGTTGATGAATCAGGGTTGGATGGAGATCAGAAGCATCGTTCTCTCAAACAGAGAGAGGTTAGGTAAGGGCTAGAATAACACCTCTGAAAATAGATTCTGAGAGCTGTTTGGTTTAGGAGGACCAAGCTCCTAAGACTTTGCATTGTACAGCATAGGGCTTCACACATTACGAAGAATTCTAAATTGCAGCTTGATCTTATTTAATTTTGATAAAAACCGTTAAATACAAAAAAATGTTTCAGACAAATATAAGACTATATATGAAATGTAAAAGCCTATACATTTGCACCAAAAAAAAAAAAGGAAAATAAATATATGTCTGCATGAGCACATATTTTCCACATACATTGCCGGTCAAAAGTTTGGAATAATTTAGACAACCATTACTCCAGTCTTCAGTGGCAAAGCATTCTTAAATGCTCATTCTTAAATGCTCAAAAAAATGTCCAAGTTCTTTCTGGGAAAAAAAAGTAATTTATTTATTCATTTCTTAATTATTCCAAACTTTTGAGCGGTATTGTACGTGAGTAACTTCTACATAAATGTTTATTTTGTTCACTTTACTATGATTCTAAATGTTTAATGCATATGACGAATCATATACAAACGTTAAGTGTGTCCAAATATATAGAGTTTGAAAAGCTGCTGCAAAGCACATCTTGTGTGCATTCTTTGTGCAAGTTTCTTCCATCACTCACTAAAATGTGATGCAACTCGTGGGATTCCACATTGGGTTATTTATAATGGATTTAAGTTTTAAAGATTAATATTGTACTTCATTCTGAAATGATCCTTGTGTATTGTCTTGCTGGAGGTCTGTGTGTGGTTGCACCAAGGTTGCATGGAGTCATTTTGACACCAGTAATACGTCTTTCTGTCTTTCTGTCTGCCTCTCTTTTTGTAACGTTTACTTCACTTGGCTGGTAGGAAGAGCTTCCACTCGGGTTAGATGTAATTGGGAGCGCAACTGTATGTCAGTTACAGTTCAGTGTAACACTCAACTCTGCTCACCTCATTAAAAGGTGTGTGTGTGTGTGTGTGTGTGTGTGTGTGTGTGTGTGTGTGTGTGTGTGTGTGTGTGTGTATGTGTGTGTGTGTGTGTGTTGTGTGTGTGTGTGTGTGTGTGTGTGTGTGTGTGTGTGTGTGTGTGTGTGTGTGTGTGTGTGTGTGTGTGTGTGTGTGTGCGCCTGTGCGTGTGCTGCAGGAAACATTCATTCTCACCTGCTCATTAAAAATACATTACCACCCAAAACGTTTCGTCATCAGCTTTTTAAATAATGCTCATTCTTCCTGAGAGCTGTTGATGTCAAACAAGGTAATGGGTTGTCCGGCATCTGGCACAGCTAGCAATTAGCCTGCCCATCAGCTTGTAAATGATCACCCTTCCTGAGCAAACCCCTAACCTTGAGCATCTCGTCGTGGATATTCATGAGCTTCCTGCTGGTCACGATTAGCCAAGCAAAACCTGTTGAATTAGCGCAGGAACGATGGATGCTACAGGAAAAATATTCCATGAACATTTTCCAACCCGTTTTTGGCAAAAAGAAGACAATAGGCCTGAGGTTGTTGAAAGGACTATACTTTTCAAATGTGTTTCCTCTGGTTTTCTCATCTTAAATTGGAAGCTGTTTATCACAGCTCTGCATTCAATTTGATGTTGCATACAATATCATATAGCATTGCAACTCATGCGTTATTGCCTCAGAAATACAACCTTGCACTTTAATTCACCTCCAAGTTGTAATATCAGGGGACTCATCAAAGTGGGAAAAAAAATAATATCCCTCTAAACCCCACAGCAATTACTCTGAATTACGCCAAATTATGAAACTGCAATTGAGCTCTGAGGCTGAGGATTAATGTCAGACTCCCTCCACTTTGTTGGTACATCTTAAATTGCCTTTCACTACCAACACGCACTTTGACAGTTTGAAAAATTTACAACCTTCTGAATGGTGTAATTACTTTTCTTTGTTTCCCTCTCCCTCACTTTCCGTAAATTTTTTTTTGAAATATTATATTTTTCCCGTTTTCCCGCCAGAGTGTGTCAATGCAGGGTAGAGGTTCAATTGATCTCCAGTAATGATTTGCCCTTGAGTTTGTCAATATTTAAAAACCACTTTGTCCCCCAGAAAATCATAGACAGCCGGGCAGATAAATGTCACAACCTGCTGATATTTATCTTTTATAAATAGCACACTGTCCGAATGTTTGACGAGCGCTGTTCTTTGGCGAGCAGGAACAGGGAACTCAGCTTTCTCTTTTCCATTTGCTTGACCTACAATTTCAGCAGTGCCGCCCAAAACGAGGGGCCTCTACTTTACCTCAGACATACCGCCATTAATAACCGTTCAAAGCCACCGTCTGCTGTTCTTTGATGGTGGGAGCCCACATATCTCCCACAGTGCCACAGACTGGTCGAAATTTTGCAGAGTGAGTCGAGTGGTGAGCTGTCCTTTCTGCCTCTGTTCATTACTCTTTAGTAATGGCTGTTCTCTGTTGGGGGTTGATGCTAAATTGGCTGTTAGAGGCCAGAAGCCCGCACTGGCAGTGGCAATATAGGAAAAGACAGCAGGAGAGACCTTGAATCACCCACCTTTTTCTTTTTTCCCCACCTCCTTTTCTGAAGAATGGATGTCTTCTCTTCAATGCACCCATATCGGAATCCCTCCCCTCACCCCGCTCACCCGGGTGCACACAAACACACACACACACACACACACACACACACACACACACACACACACACACACACACACACACACACACACACACACACACACACACACACCTGTAAGCCATAGATGCTTCACATAAGAGACATTTTCAATTCTGTCTGGGTCATTGATCAGAGGGTATGTGGTATCCAGTCCAGATCCAATACAAAGAGACAAGGCCTGCTAACAGTGACGAAGGCTCGATCTTTCCTTTATAGAGGAAAACACTGATTTTAGCTTCTCATCATAAAATGATAGTCTAGTGTCAAGCATTTGCTGTAGTTTAGCTCTGGTTTTTGGCTAATCAAGCCAAATTTTTTTTTGTTTTTTTTACAGTTAGGAAAAAGCTTTTCGTGTGAATCCTGCTCTCTGATTATTGTTAATTACCCTCACCGCAAGCAGTCTTGCTCCTCAGACATAAACGTGCTTCTCAAAGAGTTTTGTTCAACCCAGGACAGAATGCACCTTTACCGATCAAGTTTTCTTTTGTTGCATTAAAAGGATTCTTGTGTACACTGATTGGTTTTTAGATTAATCCTTTGTTTAGGGGGACCATAGTATTCATTGCTGACTTGGAGTGCTAGGCATGATGAAACATTATTTATTTTAGGTTTTATATTATTTAAACAACTTAGTATAGTTCATAATTATTGTGTTCCGTTTTTTTTTTTTTTTTATCATAGTTTCAAAATGGTTTTGTGTTCGTAGATACATTTTCAATTAAAAGCAAATAATTAACAAGTGTACAATTTAAATATCCAATTAATTTTTTAAGTTTAATTTAAAAAAAACTTCAACATTCCAAAATCTGAGGGGTATGATGCTTCTGTTAGTCATCATTTTTTAAGAAACTTCCAGTTCTGTCGTCCATCCTGTTGTGACATTGTTAGATGTGACGTCTGTGATCTGCGCACATGATGGAAGCCTTGGCATTGTCTGTCTGGCTGCATTATGTTCCAGTGATGTGAATCATCTTGGTATAATGCGTTTATCTGTGGGGAAGTTGAGAGTTTGATATGTTACTCTGCTTTTTGCATGGGCGCCCACTCCCCACTGCGGTCTGCATTAATCCCCCCCCCCGCCAATGAAATAGAGAGAAGTTCTGCAAGGTGAAACATGACAGGCTGCCACATTGTTGACAAATAACCTTTCCTTCCATTCCTGTCAAGCCCCCCAAATGACAGCTTTAGATTTCAACGACTGGTGCGCTTTTGAAATGTCAATTTAGCATCTTGACACATATTGACGACAGATAGCTGACATTTTACAGGCCTTTCAGTTAGGAAAGCGAGTAATTCCACTTATCATAATGCCAGACATGCTGCAATAAAATAAAGTAACAGAGAACTTCTCATTTCTTCATTTAAAAAAAAGTGATGTTCTCACATCAGACTTCCTCCAGGGAATGAGTGAGAAGGACTCAAAACACATCTGACAGGACGTCTCAGTCTTCATTTCTTCAAATTTCACAATCACCAGTCCATGAAAATGCACAAATCTGCATGTCCAGGAGCGACAAACCTTCAAAATCACTCACTCTCTTTTATGACATTTTTGGTAAAGGGATAGTTCACTAAAAAGCTATCATAATTTACTCACACTCCTGTGTTTACAAACCCATGGTCCATTTGACGTGTGTGCTGTATTCCAAGTCTTCTGGAACCACACTATATATTTATGAGAAGAAAAGACCTAAATATAAAGGTGCAGTAAGCGATTTCTAAGAAATACTGTTGAAAGTGGATAAGACCAAGAGCCACAATACACGTGTAGCCAATTAGCAGTAGGGAGTGTGTCCAATCATGATGGGTGAGGAGAGAGAGAGAGTGAGCAAGAGAGAAATTTGAATAAAGACTGTAGAAAGAGAGATGGCTGAGAGACATTACAAAAGAGAAAAGGAATATCACTGGGAAAAGAAGGTTTTTGATCAGGCATGAGCTTTAGGACCTGCTTTAATTGGCTATTAGAAAAGCCTTCCCGTGCAAACTCTTGCTTGTATATACTCGTGTGTACTGTATGTTAATTTTTTTGCTCTTCCTTGTCATTTGTTCGTCATCTTCTTTATTTCTTATTGAAACATTCTGCTTCACTTCATCTGTGATAAAGAGACACTCTTGCATTGTGTGTTTGTGCATTTTGGGGGTGGAGCAATGAAGATAGGGGTGTATTTGTTTGGGTTGATTTCAAATATCAACATTGTTTCTCAGAAATCACTTACTGCTCTTTTAAGTCATGGAAGAAGTGATGTCCGAATCATGATGAACTTTTTTTTTTAAAATCTTTTTAATGAATCAGATTATTTAGTTATCAATACTGGTCTGAATGATTTGTTCAATCTAGTCACAATCCACTGAAGATTAATATCATCATATCGAAAATAACTTTTAACAATGTATTTTGGTCTTTTTATCACACAAAGCTACTCAGAAGAGTTGGAATATAGTGCATAAATCGTATTGATCTTGTTTTAATCACATGGAAAACAATAAACAGCACTTAATTTTACAAAATCCTTTGTGCTCCACTGAAGAATGAAAGAAACAGGTTTGGAATGACATGATGACCAATGGGGAATAGATAAATAATGGCCAAATTTTCATGTTTGTCTCGTTTAAACTGAGTGTGTGTTTTGTAATCTAGGGCAGTAGAGCTGGTGGCCAGCTACATCTACTGTGAGTTTAGCCTCGGCCCAGACGTGCTCTAGATATCAGAGACGATACCACTCTCCTTAATCACAGACTCCTGGGAACCCCACCTTGTCCTTTCCTCAGTTTCCCATCCTCCGTCGTAGCTGAAAGAACCAAACCTCTCTCTTCCTCACAGCCATTTCAGCTACACAAGGTATTTCACGTAAATAAACGGTTTCATTACCCTTATGAATGTCCCACTGTGGATATACCACCGACAGCCCGTCTCAAAAGCTCTGTCCTCCTTTGGCTTTCTGCCTCTCACAGGACACAGCTCTATTAGGCCCCATTTAGCCATTCACTTCTCTTCCTTCCCACAACATGCAATTCCTGTCTGACTATATCGCACCCCCTTCGCCAGACTCTGCCATTGTGAGCCAACGCAGCAAAGAGACATTGATGGACGCTGATGGACACTCCCCATTGAGCAACTCAGGCCTTCCTTTTGTAAAGCCTCTTTCAGGAGGAAAGGTTTACAAAATGAGCATTGAGAAAAGACAAGAAGGGGGGTTGATGTTCGATATGACAGGCCTCTCCGAATGCTCCCAGCTTTCTGACAGGTGTGGGTGAAGGACATGTGAGGTAATCTAGAGTTTGACAGCGCGAATATAAGCACTGACACTCTGGGTGTCAGGGCATTAATGTTTCCGTTTCCTTGCACGCACTGTCTCCCGCACACACACTTTCACTGCAGGTCAGATGTCTGCTGATGAACCATCACTGAAATACAAGCTCAGGCCCGAGATGTGCTGGTACAGATAAGCAGCACTTTCATTATTATTATTTTTTTTACTAGCTATCACTCAGCCCCCATTAAGAGATAAACGACACTGGCTGTAATTTCAGGTCTGCCTGTGAAATCCTAATCAAATGGCTCTTAAAATCTTTTTGCTGCACACGAGCATGACAGGCCACGTCCAATGAGTTACAGCAGGCAGGGTCATCCATCAGTGATCGTGTTTCGGTGCCATAAAACCTGCATCTGTCCCATCCATCCCCAGTGACTGACATGACCTGGCCTTCTCTCCAACTACTACATTCTCCTAGCCAGAGGAGAGGGACATGGGCTGGGTTACACTTCCCTTCACCAGAGGACACCAGAGCAGGCTGACGTCTGAGTGTGGATGGGCTTTTGAGAGGGGTCAGGCTTGGAGGTCAGAGAGCGGGCTTAAGTCAGTATTACTGAGCATGTAAAGGGTCTGTATGCAGAGTCCCTGGAGAGTGACAGACGTGATGAGGCTAACAGGGCCTGCTGCGTGACAAATGTCCATTCACATTCTGGAATGGCACCTGTGTTGCAAACATATGGCAGCGAAATTGAGACGTATTGGGGAGCCGTCTCAGAGAACAGCCATAAAGTTGTCGCCCCACAGTTTTTTTGTGTTTGAGCTTGTGTGTGAGTGTCTGTTAGCATACTATATCCGAATACATTATGTGCCTTTCTCCCTTGATATTAAATGGAGATAAGGTGAGCAATTACTGAAAATGCTGAGCGTGTCAGATCAGCACACATAGTCATCTCCTCCTACACTTTACTCTCATTTACTACATTTACTCTCTCTTTATTTAATTCAACTTCTGCTAGCCAGGCAAGAAACACCCAGAGACTATTAAATAAAATGTAATGTCTGCCCTTGTATCATGTGGCTTCAGGTCTTAACTCTAATTTCTGGGATTAAAATGAAGATGTGAAAGTTTTTATTTTACTTGAGAAATCTTAGTTATGGTTCCAAACTGCAAAACCCAATTTTATTAATCAGTGCTTTTGTCTCGCTTTTCAGTAAATATATGTAAACATTCTCCAAACAAGATAAATGTACTTGTTTTGCCAAAATATGTTTTTCTCATAAGATAAGATCTTTTTTTTTCTTAACCCACTGCCGGTTTATGTTCTTGCTGTAAGCATACACTAAATTTGGTTAGATATCCTTAAAAGAAATTTTCATCATCATTTTCATTATAATTTATTCAATAAAAAATCTCTTCCAGCTTTCTTTCTATTCCAAACCATTGCTGAATTGAAATCATTTTAATTTGGCTTTTTATACACCCTTGTTATTGAGAATATTATTTTTTTCAAACATTAAATAATTAAGATGTCAGTATAAAAGATGCAAATATAAAAAATGACACTTCATCAAAACTAAAGATAAAAAGGAAAATACTCAAATCTGTCATATTTTTGGCCCACTGTGTCTTTTGAGTAAGCTCAAAATAAAATGTTGCGTATATTCTCTGAAAACAGTTCTTAATATTTTATGCAATTCTTGTGTTAAGATTTTTAATTAGGAAAAAAAGGACAAAAATATATTTTTGGCCAATGCAGCATTACACTTGTGCTCAAAATATTAAATAGGAAATTAAACATGTTAACCTAATGTTGTTACTGTTTGTATAGCAACACCCATATGGGCCAACTATTAACCTTAGGACAAAATATGTTAACTGCAAGAGTCTTATCATGTTTATATGTCTGACTGCCTGCCACCTCAGTTTTTTTATGCTTGGGTTAAACTCTATATAGATGTGCTCTGAACAGTTCCAATGCTGTATTATTTATAGGAATGTTTCCTTCCAAATTGAGAAGCTTTTGATCAGACTACTCCTGTGAGCCACAGTTTGCCTTTGTATTCTTTGGGCTAACATTCTGTCACCCTTCATTGAAAGTGTATCTTCCTTAGGCATAATGGCACAGAAAGCATATAGAGGTGTGTTCACTTATAGGTGCAAAAGCTAATTGAGTACAGAAAAGCACCTTTCCGACTAGGATTGTGCTGACAGACTGATTATCATGGGAACGAACAGTACCATGCGCCATCAGTTGCAGAGGAGGATGGAAATTGAATGTTAACAGGCTCAACAGTCCCTCTTTACTCTCCCTCCATTGTTTTTGATTTTGTTGTTGTGCTCTTTGAAGCCAGCAGCTGCAGAGTAGATAGGACCCAATGGAACGTGTTCACCCAGACTATGGAAATGTACCCAAGCACTCCCTCGAGTACGCTATGAGAATCCAATCTGAAAGCTGTCTGTAGTCTCTCACAGCCTCTAGGTTTCAGGTACTTGCTTTGTTTTGGTCAAAGAATAGATCAATCCTTGTTTGTGTGTGTGTGTGTGTGTGTGTGTGTGTGTGTGTGTGTGTGTGTGTGTGTGTGTGTGTGTGTGTGTGTGTGTGTGTGTGTGTGTGTGTGTGTGTGTGTGTGTGTGTGTGTGTGTGTGTGTGTGTGTGTGTGTGTTACAGCCCATCTTGAGGTTTTTTGTTTGCATGAATGACTTTAAGGGTGGAAACAGTACATGCGTGCAGACCTCAGACAAAAGCTTGAAGCTAGATGTGTTGTGATTCCCAACTGATTTGCACTCATGTATCTATATTTTGCCTTAAGCAATCCATATCACACCTGTCTTCTTCTTTCAGCCTCTCAGCAAACCTTTCTTACTCTCCTCATTCTCTCAGCACATCATATTTTTACTTGAACAGAGCACACTGTATCCCAGTATACTGCGGGGGTGGTCAGAACATCCTCCATTGAGCTCTTTGACTCATGATCAGCTACACACACCTGAACTGCAGGGATGAAAATCATTAGTGGTGTTCTGTTTGACAAAAATCATACACATCTTGCTGATATTATATACAATAGTGTTATTTTTGCAGAAAATTCAACCTCTGAATCTGACTAGGTACATCTGAAGCCATTGTGAAATAAATGTATGCATACTTGCACACCGGTGACAGTGTGACCACACATCTGTTGAATTTTATAATAATGTGTCAGGTTCCAATGTTGCTTGGCAACCTTGAACAACCTACAGTAGGGGTTTCCAAACTTTTCACACATTTTGTTTTATATTTTAAACATTATTTTTTTACTGTGTGAGAAAAAATGTTAAGAATGTTTTATTTATTTAAATTTAAATTAAAGGTGATAATAAATAATTGCTTTTTATTTTGGCAATTTAATAAAACCATAATTTTGAAAATGTAGAAATGTTAAATTAAGCATATTTAATATCTTACGTTTTGGGGGGATTACAGATTGCACATAGAGGTTAATATTCTTATTACACTGTTACAACTTGGGTGTTCAGATTAAGAAACAAGTGAAGAAAAGGTACAAAGAGATAGTAGAGCACTTGACAAACACCATTCGTATAACCTACTGCACTATTGTTTGCTAGTATGAGTGTCTTCAAGCCTGCATATGCTTCAAAGAGACAAACAGGAGATGAGAGTGAATGAAACAGACATTTTCAGGCAGCACTAGAAAAGGTCAAAGAAGCCATGAAACGGCCTTGTTGCATCAGAAAATAATTCTTCTGCTGCAGTCCGAATCTGCCAGAAGCTTCTCAACCGCAGTGCACACTCACTTTCTCGCCGTTTGTCATTTTGCTTAGTTCTTATAGCAACCCTGCTGTATCAAACTACCATCAAAAAAGGCCACATGAGTAACACAGAAGAGCGCAGGAAGTTGAGCAATGGTTTTGTCTTTCTGGAAAGGCTGCTACCCATACATATCATTGCGTTTCATCTTATCCATGTTCAAGGAAAAGGATTTTGTGTCCTCAAGTTACACACATAATCTATTGCACTCTCTCTCTCTCTCAATTTCTCATTCTAGATTTGACTCACCAGAGGTTCAGATGAGGACGTGATCCCTCACGTGACAAATGCCGCTTAAGATCCCTGACTCGAAATCGGCATAGCTAGTTGTAGGCTAATGCTAAGTACACAGCTTAATCGGTCTTTAAAACCTCCCCTTTTTCTCACCTCTGTGCTACAACCGGAAAAGTAGTGTTTTAAGAAGCTTGCAAACGTGCTTTTAAGGTTCTGATTATGTGCCTCTGGCAATGATACACATCGAATACACTGCATGTCCAAATCCTTTAGGGCCATGTCTAAACCTGCTACTGTATTTGTGTTTTCTGTGTTCACACATTTTTTTTTCCCGACTACCTCTGGAAGTGGTCGAAAGTAGACAAGTTCAAATGTTTTAGACACCATTTTCACCTGTCCATTTGGTATCAGATTGACAAAAACACATCTTATAATCAGGTGAAAACAGAGCCTATAAAAGAAAAGTAAAGTTGACAAGGACAAGTAAACATACACTGGAATCTTTGTATACACAATTGCCTTTACCCATACAGTACAATTAATATAAATAAAGTGGATTTTAAGTTTGAAGTAGATTTTCAAGGCATTTAGAACTGGCTGCAGGCCAGAGAGGTTATTTGCATTTCAACTGTGGTCTGTGGTAAACGCAGTCTTAAGCTCAGCCAATAAAGCGCCTACTCTGCTCACAATCTCCACTACTCAAAACGCAGCTTCTTCATACACTTCTCGTTAACATGGTGCAATCCCAAACAAACCCAAGGGTGGATTTATTGCAATAATGACAGATAAGAGCCGCCGGGCACCCCGGCACATATGAAAGCGGATGTTTAATTGTCTCTATCATATGCTTAAATGTGTATGAGTGCGTGCCTATGTGTCGTTGTCATCATGTACACAGCAGTTCGACAGCTGGTGGGGGTCGGTACTAAATGGTTAGTCATCATCACTCTGTTGTAATATGACCCAGATGTTCTTTGGCAAAAGCACATTCATCCAGACACATTTGCCTAACTGCCACAATTAATTACCAAGGACAACTGATTACATCTGCACAGCGTAACTACGCCGCCTCGCCATTGGTTTAACCCAGTTTCGTTTGATTCTTTCCGCAGATCAACCGTCCAATCATCATCAGCAGGGCCAGTCCACACTGCCACCAGCTCCGCCTCCGCACAAGCAGCAGCCGTCGGTGACGGCGCTGAACCACAACTCTCTGAGTAGCCGCAGGAACGTGAGCCCGGCCCCTCCGGCCGCCCTCCCCGCCGAACTGCAAACCACACCCGAGTCAGTGCCGCTGCAGGACAGCTGGGTCCTGGGCAGCAATGTGCCGCTGGAGAGTAGGTCAGTTACGCAATCACACACACCAGCACAGTTACATCCCACCAAGTGTGACCTGTGATATGGACAGATCTTTTATTTGACATTGCTCACACAGCAGAACACGTGACCTTTATATCTGTCTGAAAACAGTATGACTGCAGGGCTTTTATATAGAATGCATCAAGTATCCAGCATACTAATAAACCTGATAGTATAATTTACATTCATCATTCACAAATTAATTTTTGAACATCAGTCAAAATTAGGTATCATCAGTCTCACAAAGCGTTTTATAATAAGGCAGTGTCAAAAGTGCTTCTGCTGACTCTGCTAACATCCCAGAGTGTGAGTGACTGAGGCCTCGCCAAGCTTAGGGGAGGATACGGCTTGGTTGTTTTCCCTCCATAAATCAGTGAGGCTGTAAGCTCGGAGGATACTCTTAGGGGTCTTTAAACACTAGCAGAAGGGAGCGCTTTATTTTGGTGGTTGAACGTTAGCACTGTAATGGCCTCTCTCTGTTTTTGATCTACTCTTTCTAGTGACACTGTATATATAATGACTAAGCCTACCCCATTAAGGGATGTGACCACCTAGCACTCCTTTCATTCATCCTGTGTGATATAAGCAGAGTCGGACAGAGAGGGGGTGGGTGCAGAGAAAAAGAAATAACGGTCGTTCGAGAAACTTTTTTGAAGCACTTGGTAATTGATGCTGTCATTGTGTTAAATATCTTACTGCCATTCTTTAAAAATACTTGATGAAAGGCAGTCAAGAGAAAGAGAGACAGCCTCAGTTCCTCTCCACATCCTGAAAGCGATAGACCTTAGTCTGGATAGACCGCATATTAAATTTGTTGTAAATGGGAGAAAGGCTTTGAAGGATATATGTACAGTCCTGCAGTGGCTAATGCCACCAACAAAATATTATCAAGCCAACAAAATATTGAAAAAAGTAAATGTAACCATGCCTTTCTACAGTATCTTGCTGCAGTGCAGGTAGTTGCTTAAAATGCTGTAATATGGCTTCACGCATAAATGCTCAAATGCACTTCTTAATGAAAATATACGTTTTGAAACAGTTTCATGTAAATACAGGTGGCCTCTATTGACCTCTGCTATAGGTTACTAAAATACTGGCATTGTGACAACCCAGTGGACAAAAAAAGTAGTTTTTAAATATAAGACATTAAGTCAACAAATTAAACATACTGCACATCACCCCTCACAACCTTGTAATTGCGTTAAATTAAATATGGGAGATACCCTGAGTAAGGTTATAGGCATCCGGGTTCTGATGAGTGGCTTGCTTTTGAATTTATATTTGTTGTACAAACACAGTGTTAAGAGATCCAGGAATAACACACCTGCCTCTGCACCTCCGCCCTCAAGTTTCTCTTCATGGCCCTTCACATGGACAAAGTGGTCACAAAACAGAAATATCCAACAGCTACACTTCCTTTATGGTCTTTACCTCTGTTTCTCTGTTTTCCTCATAACTCTTTCTCACTTTATATTGTATCTCAGTTCTTTTTTATTACTATGCCGTGGTCTTACTTTTTTGCTTTGTGTCGTGTCAACCACAGCAAGATGTCTGCACTTTTGTCCATTGTTGTTCACCCCCATTGGTTTGCTTTCTGTCTCTTTTCCAACTTTCGAGCTGCTATTTGTTTTTTTGTTCTTCTCTCTCTGTCTCAGTGGTCAGACCATATCCTCGAAACCTTATCGTTGGCACTCCTCCACTCATATTGACAAAAAATTATGTAGATTTCTGTAGATATTAGCAAGAGAGCTTAAATGTCTTTATATCGTGTGATCTCACTGAGGCAGACCACACTGGACCACACACAGTCAGTAGGTTCTTTGACACTTACAGATGCTTGTAGATCCAACTATGGTGTTGCATCTTCTTACCAAATAAACATTCCAAAAACACACTCTAGTTCAGTTATGCTAAAAATCACACATTGTATGCGTGGCTGCATTGGTTCAAAAGGTGCCGTGTTCCAAGTTAGACATGGAGCTTACTTAACAACTGTTTACATGATACTGACTGACTTTTAGAGTTAAAATAAACAAAACATCCAGCTCATCGACAGGCACAACAATGAAGTTTAGATGAAAGTAATGAGAAACATCAGCACTAGTAAATGGATGAAAACATGCTGGCGGGGAGTAGAAATTCAAACGCTTCACAACATGTCTCCGAACAAGTCCATTGATTTGTTTGAGGCAATAGATTCTGGCTGAAGAAATTAACAAAAAAATCAGTAGATTGAATTAGCCTTTGGAGAAAATTGAACAATCCAGTCCATAAATGCATCTTACTAATTTACTTGCACCAGGATAAGTTATTATTTGATGTTATTTAGTTGCTGTTTTACATCATTTTCATTAGTGGAATAATTTAGCTGTTAGGTATGGTAAATTGCTCCAACGACACCTATGCTTCAATAAAGACCTCTTCCCTGTATTTACAAGCATGAACGATTGGTTCCCGGGGCTCATGTTGGCTTTGTTTAGCAATTACTGACTGTACCTTTAAGCCATTATTGACATTGTCATGAACCTTGTGGTGAAATACAGATCACGTCTGAGCATATTCTTCTACATTCTTGTAATTTGTGCACAATTTGTGCTAAACAGGCAATTGAGTCTGAACGATCATGACTGGCTCTCATATGGTCAATTACCTCACTCTACTGTCTTTACTCTCTGTGCTATTTGATGATGCTGTTAAAGTGGGGAAAAGAGAAACATGAGAAGCCTCTTGAGACACCTGCCGGTCCTTAACTATTTAAAATATCTCAAGATCTCTACACAAGGAGGTTATCTGCATTCAGAGTCAGAGTATTTCAGGTGTAAAAACAAATTAGGCAATTGGCGAACCTTCTTCTGGACGAGTATGCAACGTCCCCTCCCATCACTCTGTTCTATATCCACTCCAGGCTTTCCATTTACCATCCATAAATGTGTGCCCTGTTACCATTTTTGTAGATGAAAGAAGTTTTAATATATATAATTATATTATACATAAGATTTGTAAGAAATGTCCTTACTGTTTCCGTATTTGATCCCCCTTTATATTAAGTGGCTTTAACTACTATGTACTAACATTGAAATTAATAATTTGATACAATGGACTTATTGTGTACATACATGTTTTTACATTGTACTTATATTTTGAAAATACTTGCATGTAATTACAGCTGTAATTAATGTATGTAATTACATTTGTAATTACACTGTTGACCCATCCCTTACACTTACACCAACTCATACCACACATACCTGTCCTTAACCTTACCCGTATCCCATCTCAATAGCAGCTTAAGTGTTTTACAATACAACATGAAAACAATAAGTACATTGTACTTATTTTTCGAAGCAAGTACATAGTACTTAAAGCCACTTAATATAAAGTGGGATCTTGTTTTTTAATTTTGAATATACTGTTTGAGAGGGAGTGACATATTACCCACATTTTTGTATATTTGTTCCTTTTGCATATTATTGTATTTTTGATCCTCTTCACATTCCATCTATCTTTCTTTTGACTGCTGATAATCTATTACTGCTGTTTAATGCGTGGTGAATTCTTGCTTCTTATGCCATTAACATACATGTTCTGCTTGTGATAGAGTGGTAATGGATGCATCTTAAAATGAGGGAGAAAACTGAAGCACTTGACATTCCAAAACCTCGCTCTAGGCAAAATAACACATCTCAAACATACTCTGTTCTGACCATGATTTCATTTTTGCACATAGCAAAACGGCTTTATTTTCAAGCTGATCTCCATGTGGAGATAACCAGAAACGTTCACATCAGCCACACACAAGGGTCCCCCATGTGAATCTCAAAGCACTTTTGACTCATAGGTCAGTTCCCATGTCATGCCTCAGAGGTTAGACAGCTAAATATAGACATCACGACTTTCACCATCACAAGAGAGAACAAAGTGCTCATTGCATTCGATCACAAAATCTCATTTTCTGTAGATATTAGCTTGCTATAAGTAGGATATTGACTGTAATTAAAGCCAATATTACACAAATCTCCTGTAAACTTCCTTTAGCAAAAGGTAGTAAACTGAGAAAGTGCCTAATGAACATTTACTGATTATTCACTTTGTTTATTGTCTTTTTCTTTGGTAAATGCTTTTGAAGAGGAGTAATGTATTGCTTCAAAACAAAACCAGACATCAAACTGACATTAAAGTAAAGCATCATCCATCAATATAAGTCCAATAGGTGTTACTGTAATTAAAAACAAGTATGAAACCCTGATGACTCATAAGGGATTGTGTGCAGAGTACAATCACACACCATTCCGCCAAGTGTGCCAATTGTCAAGAGCTTTTAGATGTTTTGTTATTTTATCTGTGATCTCCACCCCCAGTTTATAAACAGGGAACAGACAGGGTCAATCCGCATAGACAAAACACACAGCAACTGTGAGATGCCTCTCAGTACAGGCTTATCTAAGAGCTGTGCATCATTCAGCACTGACACTTTGTCCTTTGTCACTTTTATAACTTGCAAATATTCACAGTAGAGGAATACACTGCAGACAGCATTGAAAGAATGGGCTTCTTAAGAATAACAATAGCCTCTTTTTGCATTTTCCTTCACACAGAGGTTATGATTTTTTTATTTGCATTTTTTCTAGGTCTTTCTACCTCCATATTGTGTTGTGGAGTGGAAAGATGAATTGTAACATCATTCAGGCCTGTTATCCTTTATTATGAGAGAGATAGTTTTTCACAGTAGATATATGTGCTGTAGATTGAATATAGATTATTCAAAAGTGTGAAGCACAGGGCTTTTGGTTAGCACGAATGAAGCATAAAAAAGTGAAGTGTGTATTTATTATGAAGATCATAGGTCCTTGTTAGGTGATTTTGAAAATATGTTTCCACAATATTCAGTTCATCGAAAAAATTCATTTTACATTTTACTGTCGAATAGTAATTCCATGACTGAAAAATGTTACCATTTGTATTTCTTTTAAGTAGACTATCTTCGATTACGCCGTTGTATATAACCATTGTTGAGTTATTTGCCAGTTCTTTTATGCACCCGCTCTTCCAAAATCTTCTGTGAAGGTATTTGTCAGAGGATGACAAACGTGAAAGGAGATACATGGATTAGCATAGCAATTTCCATCCTGGTGTCATGCATGCTGTAATCAATTAACAATGGTAATCCCGTCCCTCCTGCTCGGAAATCCCTGTTCGCTGTCTTCTATGTCAAAGGAACGTTATTCCTGTCCTACCTTAACAACAGATGCCCCAATCAGTGTATAGATACTACAGCTGGAAATTCTATCTCTTTTTCATCATGTGTCTTCTATTAGCTCTCGTTTAAGTGGGCAGTGAAAGTATTAACATTTTTACTGAGGGTCTAATCTCAGCATTTATTTAAAAACATTTTTCAAGTATGGACCACCTCTTATTGCTATGATACCTTTAACTGTGATAAAACCCAATGTTAAATGCCTATAAAAGCCATATGAACCATGAATAGAGTGAATTGAAAGTGTCAGCAATCATAACAAAATGTAGCATTTATCATTTTCATGACAGAGTGACTTAAGGTAAATAGGTCTTTCAAGTGTTAGTTCCCAGAGTTTTTCTTGGTATCTTTTTCTATTCATTGTCTCAAAAATAGGGCAAAAAAAGGAATTTGAAACTATACATAAGTTATTTTAAATGCTGTCGTGTGGTTTGTTTAAAAGCGGGGCACTCAGTGTAATTCAAGACGGACGAACATATGGTCAAGCCGTGATATTGAGTTACATGTCAGCAAGTCACTTGTTGTAAAAACTTGAAGTAAAGGTTTAAACTCCTGCTATGAGGTCAGAAGGGTGAGTTGGTTAGAACGTAGGTCATAGTGGTGTTATGCGGGGAAAACTTAAAAGTTATGTGTAAAGTCATACTTAATTATTCTTGAAATCCCATGCATCTCTTTTCATCCCATAAGAAAATTTGTGGAGAGGAATGAAAAACTCTACATTGCCCCATGGCTTTAGATCAGTGGTTCTCAAGTGGTTTTACTTTTTGGACTTTTGCTAGCTCAATCCTAAACATTTTAAGCATGCAGAAATAAGCAGGAATGTCCTTAAAGTCAAATATATTATTTGGTTTATTTATTTTTTACTAAATGTCTCCACAGCAAATAATTCACAGCACAAAACACATTGTGGTCAGCACAAACCATTTAATGCCGCCTGGGTCATATTTTCCTTTACTTTGTGTTTTTTTTTTTTTTTATGTTTTTTGAAGATGAGTGCTTGTCACACAACCTGTCCATGTTGGTATATGCCTTGCCTCGCAATCTTCTACCAAGTGACAGATGAATTTTCATAAAAATGCATTAGAGGATGATGCGTGCACAGCCTTTGATGTCAACAACAAAATATATGGGAATCATTGTTTTCTCCCTCATATAATTTGATTAGCCTATTTTTATATCTTAACAAAATGCAATTACAAGGTTTGTTGCATTTTATTTTTGACCTTTAGCATTGTTATTCCCAACCCTATCAGAACAGATCCACGACTAATTTCAGGGTCACGGCACACTAATTGAAAACCGCTGCTTCAGATTATATGCACCTCTAGAGATACCCATCCCTCTCTCAGAGAATGCTATCGACTATAGAGGAAGTACAGTAATTAATATATTCTCACACTTAGCTCATAGTGGATGTAGAGAGCCTACCAATAATACTTTACAGTCATTCAGTGCGCTTGAATAATTCTGTGGCTCTATTCACCATAATAAATATCCCTTCCTTATCAGAGCATGTTAGTGCTTCCATTTAGAGGAAAACAGAATGATACATTGAACGTAAAACTGCAGTATATTTATTTTATGAGTCTTTTCATGTGTGGGTTAGAGTGCGACTGTCTGTCTTTCATTCGGTGTACATTCAGCTATGACTGACTGCCTTCTGGGATGCTCTTTCTCTGTGGATTTGCTGCCAAACTCATAATTAGAAATACCTTGACTGTCTCATCACCAGAAAGCACTGACGACCTTTATTCTAATTGTTTGTCTTTCTCATGTAGAAAATTAGCAAAGCAAGCAGTTCTTGAAAACGGGCATGACAACTTAATAGAGATGGATGTGTTCCCTCCCGTGTGCCACGAGGGCGGCTATGGGGACGGGTATGTGCTCCTGAGTTTTCTCATGGTGCCAGCTGCTGATGCCAAGCCCAACACTGAGCCAACCAAAGTGCTAAATCTCCAGAGGCCCCACCCCAACATAGCCACCCCCAAACAGAAGGCCAGCGCTGAGCCAACCAAATGGCCAAAGTCCCATATTAAGCCAACCGAATTTAGACAAAGCGGTCAGGCACTGGCCCAAGCACCTATCATATATCTCTTCCCTTGTTCGGTTAGCCAGTGAATGCAAATTGTCAAGAGGCATTTGATTGGCAGCAGATTCTGACACCGGTACTTGCTTAGGAATAATTACTCTAAATTAAGTTGCAATAAAAATCCACTAATATGTTAATCGATTCGCCACTTGCATAAATCAAGTTACACAGCCTTTAATATTTTAATTTGACTAATTCTTTAATTGATATTCCTGCATTACTAGATTAAATCCGGACTGCCTTGCACAGCATCTTGGCTTTGATTGGGTTGATTGATAATATTGGAGTAACAGTGAGTTGGCAGCAACTGTTTACTGCACTAAAACAAGAGCACAGTTTCTCTCTCTCTCTCTCTCTCTCTCTCTCTCTCTCTCTCTCTCTCTCTCTCTCTCTCTCTCTCTCTCTCTCTCTCTCTCTCTCTCTCTCTCTCTCTCTCTCTCTCTCTCTCTCTCTCTCTCTCTATCTATCTCTCTCTCTCTCTCTCTCTCTCTCTCTGTCGCTGCATTAGAATGCAGAGAGATTGTCGAATGAATTGTCTCGCTAATTGGATTTAGTGCTCAGTGTTATTTGATATCGCAGCTCGAATCATCTGTTTGTTCCATTGTTCAGTGTCTTCATGGGTCATTCTGTCAACATAAGGAATGCAATCGAACAGACAACCATGCAGTTTTAGGGAATTGCTTAGCTCTGCAAGCTTGTGAGTTGTGTTGTTTAACAAAAGAAGGGGATTTCATGTTGGAAGAGGGTTGCGTATAGGCCTATAATAAATGCATTGGAGAGACTGGGGTTCATTTTCTCTTTTTAACTAAAGTGAATATTTCTCTGTATAGACACATACATATATCTAAAAGTTTTGGCTAAAAAAAAAACTTTTAGACTGTTTCCCCAGTGAAGTACCATGACACTATATTGGTAAAGTTGTCACAATGAAATTTGCCATTAAATAGTTTATTATAGGTGTTTGAGCTAAATTTAACCAGAAAAACAATTATGTTACGAAACTCATGGGAAGAGTAAAAATATAAAACATTTGTATAGATTTATACAGATTACAACTACCTTTTTTGTATGATTGCCTTGTATAATTTGTATTTATATTTAATATTTTCAATACTTGACTTTCAATTCTATAATTTTTGTATAAATATTTTCACACACACAAAAAAACTTTCTGTCCACAAGAAAATGTTATGATTTATTCTAGGTATTTGAAAACACCATGCAAAACATCTGCTGGGGAAAATGTACATTGATGTATTTGGACTTTTGTTTCAAAACCTTACAGTTAGACAATATACTGTAGATATAGACAACTAGTCCTGGTTGCCACTATGTCTACAGTTCATCCCCTGGGATAATATGATCTTTAAATGCTGACTTTGATCAAATACATTTTTTTGATGTCCTTCTGCTGAGGAAACAATACCGTTGGTGATTTGTTTATTAGAAAAAGCCTTTTCTCTACCTCTTAAATCCAATCAGCTGATTTCAGATTTATAGTGCCCCTTACACACAGACACACACACACACACACACACACACACACACACACATTCACACATATCACATTTCCCCACTTTCATTTGGGCAAAGAAGCACAGCAGGCTAAAGGGAAGTCAAACACTAGGGCTTTGATTGAGATGTGTTCAGTAAAGGTTGAAAAGAGAGAGCCAGATTTTCACTGTGGTGTTCAAGCAAACAGAAAGGGCCAGCTTAATAAATGTGCTAGTAATATCTGCCCAGCATAATTACCACATGCCAAGGGCTTCTGTTAGCCAATCATACTTTAAGTGCCAATCAGCAGGAGAGGGTGACACTAGCTTAGCGGGGGACATACAGGAGCAGGGCAGTATTTGAGGGCTGCACGCCTCGTACACCCCGCTGTACACCCCGCTTTGTGAACAATCTGTGCTGCTATTACTATTCATTTAGACTTAATATACTGAGCTTTCTATGAAAAGTTATCTGATTTTATGAGCTATAAGAGACAAGTTCTTGGCATTAATCATTTTTGCCTAAAGCTGTTTAATTAAAAAAGAGATCGTATTAAATGTGCCAAATGTCTGTCACAATGAGAGTAAATGTCCATTGCTCTTTTCTTTCTCTCTCTCTCTCTCTCTCTTTCAGGCACTTTCTCTTTAAGACAGGCACCGGCACCACTCCTCTGTTCAGCACGGCCACGCCAGGCTACACCATGGCCACGGGGGCGGTCTACTCGCCCCCTACACGGCCCCTGCCCCGCAACACACTCTCCCGCAGCGCCTTCAAGTTCAAGAAGTCCTCTAAGTACTGCTCATGGAGGTGCACGGCCCTCAGTGCCATGGCTGTTTCCATACTGCTCTCCGTGCTGCTCTGTTACTGCATTGGTAGGTGAAACTATGATGCTTTGCTCCAACAACTGACTAGTGAAGTCATTCATTTGTTTATTTTATTTCCGTTTTCTCTGAAAAATTGCATATTTAAATTCATCCCCCTTAAAGCACCGGCACTACAGGCATACACATGCAGAAGGACACCTTTGCCTGTTGCATTACCACTTGAGCATATTGCAGCATGAGTGCATTTTTAAGACGTTGTGTTTAGAAAAATATATTCTTGGAACCTCTGCTTTCTGTTCTGATCAGTAAAACAGTTTTGAATTCTAGAATGCATCCTGCCAAGGTGACCCTGAAATCTGAAATAATTTTCCAATTATAATGCATAATATAAATAATTTATAGTATATAATATATATAAAATGATCAGTTAAAATTAATAACTTATTTTTTAATTGATTTAATTATAATTATTTCTATTTAATTGCATATAATATTATTCCATTATAAAATAATAATGATTTATTGCTTCCTTAAAGGTCGGTTCACACCATGGACGATAACTATAACCACAATGATATCTAAAATTCTAAAAATCGTTCTAAATGTAAAATAATTATATTAAGTCCACACCATAAGTATAACGGTAATGGCAGAGAGGAAAAATATAATTGTAATCACTTTCAGAATTTTTTTTTTCTCCTGCTGATAATGAATAATTCATACATTGACAGCCAATCAGAATCCATTAAAAGCAATAGATGACAAAACTGCAGCGCATGTTTAAAATAAACAGAACGATATCGTGCGCAGGTGTGGACACTAATCTAGTTAACGTTATAGTTATCGTTCTTGGTGTGAACGGCCCTTAAGACTGACTGCTCATGGTCATTCAGGCAACCCAAATCATAGTTTTCCTGAGTAATGCTACTGTCCCACAAACCCACTTTGTAATATTCAGAATTTTTACTGTCACTTAATTTCTGAGCAAATTGTATGTAGGGATAATTTCGTTCAGGTTACCCCCTCTAGCAAGCCTGCAAAATGTTATTGTACAAAATATAATGGCTGTGGAGTACTATTTAAAAATCAACTGCTTTGTCAATTAAGTTGCCATGGAAACCACTGCTAATTTATTTTTGTCTATTACTCAATCACCTGCTCAATGTGACCATGTTGCCATAGTAGCCGAATGTGGCCACATTAGAAGATAAACATTTTGTTATTTTCCTGTTGCGTCCTCATACTGTAGATTTAAGTTCACTTTCATTTAGTATTTATCATGTACTGTGTGCCAAATGTAGACAGCCTTGTTTAAGGTTCCTCTCTGAATGGAGCCAGCAGTTTCCTCATTCCATACAAATGCCACGCTGATGAGAGGATTTGTGAATGGCCTGTAGAGATGCTGTTTTGCAGTGTGAGGTGGGCTGGTTTGTCTCAAAGACGCAATGGTTCTGTTGAATGAACCACATGGGAAAGACAGTGATGCAGCCAGGCACGGGACCTATGTTTGTTTTTCTTCAGTTCACACTACACTCTTTATTCTGCTATTATGTGACAGGCTGTTCTTTACTTCTGGCCATTTTTGTAATGTTTCTATTACTGAAGAAAGAAGGGACACACGACACCCTCTGATGCAAAACATCATACTTCACTCCAAAATCAAAAGAAGAAAAAAACTATTTTGCATATGTAAAATTGAGCCTGTTTTAGAGCTCTTTTTACATCCTCTAATTGTAGCCTGCTGTACTGTGAGAAAAAAAAAAGTATTTAAATGAGACATTATGGCCCGGTTTCACAGACAGGGTTTACACTAAGCCAGGATTAGACCTTAGTGCAATAAGGGCATTTAAGTAGCTTTTATAAACGTGCCTTCACGTTTATA
Source organism: Siphateles boraxobius (assembly GCF_051911475.1). Taxonomy (NCBI): domain Eukaryota; kingdom Metazoa; phylum Chordata; class Actinopteri; order Cypriniformes; family Leuciscidae; genus Siphateles; species Siphateles boraxobius. The sequence goes on along the minus strand of NW_027508908.1, from coordinate 12,119,195 downwards.
AAAAATCATTACTGGAGTGTATCAATAGACAAAACAATGGCATATTTTAAGATATGTCAGTGCAAGTTACTTTCAGTTAAAACAGCTCAATTAGTCTGGGACGAGTCTTGTCTGTAAAACCGTGGGTAACCATCTTTTTAAAATATAAATGTGTCATGAATTCAGCTACACTTAATTAAATGTATGTATTAATTTTAATCCAAAGTGATTACATCAAATAAATACATACATTTATTAAGAGTGCATGCTCATCATTACTGCATTATGATATTTCATGTTCTGAAAATGTAAAACTGGCATGTTAATATTATGATTGCTCAACATATTGTCCTCTGTCCAAAATGCATTGGTTCCACATCTTTATTGCTTCAAAAACATAATGGTACACCAACTGACTAATATTTGTGGAAAGTGCAATATGATCTAATCTAAACTGTATTATAAGGACAAAATAATTCATATTCACATGACTAGTTTCTAGTGATCAGACACAGGAAACACACACCCAGACAGGCACAATTCTACTCATTTTTTTTGTATTGATGATGTCAAAACTGGCCTCCAAAGTCAATAAGAGGAAATGAAGTGCCCTCCGTTTCCTTTCTCAATGCAATATTGCTCCAAACCTATTCAGTGCTGCAGAGTTCCAGCGGCCCCCTTTTATCATGAAGTCATAAAGGGATGAGAGGACAGCATCAGTCCCTATTACATCCAAAAAGGAATGCATTTGTTCACTCAGTGGCCTTTCATTATTGTCCGTTTTCTGTGTCACGTTGAGAAAAGTCATTTGTAGTTCAATTTGTCGCAGCTGGGATTGGCAAGATGTACAGAAAGCCTGTGCAGCATTAGTGCCGTGTCCAACAGGTTTAAAGAAAGTATTTGGATTCTCTGTGTAATCAGCAAGCAGAGTGGCTGAATAACAAAAGCTAATATTGCCCTTTAGAGAAATGAAGCCAAATCCATTTCAGAGTTAATTATTCCACTGTATTGGAGACAGTTCAGCAGCTTCCAGAGAGCTATTTACTGACACTCCACAGCCAGGTCTGCTGCTATTGTCAGTACAGCTGCTAATAGAGCAGAGATCACAGCCTTCTAGAGAGACTGAAAGAGAGCAAGACACAATTGCAAAGTTTTTCATAATTGGCCCATTTTCATTCTGTATATTCATCTTCAAAGTTATGTTCTTAGCTGTGCTCCGACCTTATGAGAAAACATCAGTTTATTTGGCCTATTCAGACGTCTAGAAATCAAAGTAAAAAGTTTGCAGGAAGAAATGCATCGTGTGACTTGTAGAAATGTTGTTTTTTTAAAGTCCCAACATTGTTTGCCATAATGACATAGCTGTTAGTTGTTATCTGCGACATTATGAAGATAGTGTTTGCACTGTGGCTTACAACTAACGGGGTGTTTCTGGCCAGACCCTCAGCAGCTCTGATCATTACTGAAGATGCACACAGCAGGACATTTAAGAACATCACAGAAATTATGGAAATATATGGAGAGCTAATCATGACAGTGCCCTGTAGGGGCCAAACATTAACAAGCCCAAAAACAGATTTCTTCTCACTTTCTTTCATCTGTGGCTGTTCCCTGTCCCGTTCCAGCTTTCATTATCAGACCTCATTATCCCTTTGAATTTGCGTTCCAAAACCTGTTATTTCAAACGACTGATGTTATGGGAATACACAATGGAACATTGTTACTAGACTTTTTCTTCCTGTACAAGATGTTTCCACAAATGGATGTGACGATATATTTACCAAATGACTTTCCATTTACTAAATTACTTCTGTTGCTCCCAAATTACTGCGCAGAATTAATAAAGTTTATAGGGTAATAATAAGTTACACCTACTTAAAGAGTTTGATAATCCTTAAGCAGCTAATAATTTAACTGTTATCCTAAAAAAAAAACCATGTTTAAACAAAGGGCAGAGTTTCCGCAGGAGACATAACAATATGATATTTTCTTAAAAGGCACTGTAATTGAATAGTGTCCAATTGCACAGCAGCAGAAACACATCACAACAGTTTCTTGAAAGCAGTGCCACTGACAAAATAATTTGTATTACTGGCTTTAAGCTGCTGAACATAATCTTTTTTTTTTCCTAAAACATATTTAACTGAGATATTTTATCCTTTGTTGTTATCCCTTTTTCTTCTGCTTTTAGCATAATTGAATTATTCCTTCCAATATACATTTGCATGTCTGTTATTCTGAACTGTTTGAATATAGTTTACTGCAAAACTTGTGCCCGTAGTAATGAGGATTTATATTGTGATATATTTTGTTAACAATTATAATCATAATATATTATCATAGTGTCTTCCTAAAACTACAGCTTGTCCACATTGACCTGAAAGTCTGAATGGTTTAGGCTTAACAAATAAATCATTATATTATTTAAATATTATGCCACAACAATAAATCTATTTAGTACTTGTAACTGGTTGGGTTAAATAGATTATTCAAAGGATGCAATGGAAAAGTATCTTAACGAAAGTATCCTACTCAGTTAAAAAAGAGAGAAAACTGTAGATAGATAATCCTTAATGACAATAACCATATCTAAACATTTATCCAGTAAACACTCAGCCAAACAGATAACTTTTACTGTAAACTTCTTTAAAAACTGATGTGACGTAATGGTTCTTCTGCGGTGGACGTGCCTTAAATTATGCATAAGAATGCATTATAGCTGGAGTAAAACGAGTTCAATGTATGCAGCGTCTTGGTCTCACCGTGTCTCACACTGTCAACATTGCAGATGGAAAACATATCCTTCTTTTTGGTTTCACACAGCAAACAATGCTTCTCTCGCTATGCGTCAGCAACTCTTCCAGCTAGTAAGAAAACCCAGAATCTTTTCTCTGTCAGTCCCATCTGGTGTGTCAGACCCCAGCCATCTCCACTAAGCCCACACCCACACAATAAGAAAGGCAGAGGATGTGGAAATCAGATTTCTCTCCCTCTGTCCTTGTTCAACAGGGTTAATATAGCCACGTAGAGATTTTCCATGAATGTTCGATCAATACCACATCCTCGGAGGATGACTTTAATACTAGATGGGGGTTCACCCGGATGCTGGCTCCTCGACGGCCACTAAAATCTCACTAGAACAATAGGTTTACTGAATGGGCCTGAGACCAGTCATTTTTTACTCACTTAATTGCTCCTTGAGCTTCTTGAAAAAGAGTTTTTTACTCACTAAGCACAAGCCCGGATGAAATGCCTTCATACCGGCATGGAGGTCACACGTAAATACAGAGCAGGTTTGTCCAGCAGGTTTCATTTCATTTCATAGTTGAGTCCCTCTTTTTTATCCTAAGCAGGTAACTGTCCGCTGTTCTTCTGAAAAATTGTCCAAATCCTGCACATTCTTTGGTTTTCCAGCATCTTCTGTATATTTTACCCATTTTCTGCATTGATCTAATGATTTTGAGATCCAGTAGGGCAATTACAAACGGTTACGTATATAAGGTTATAAATAAACATTCTAATATGTAATATACAGTAGAATTTGCCAAAACAGAAAAAAAAAGATTGTGGTAAATTATTTGTGCAAAGCTTGACAACGAACCCGTCTATACTTCCTTCCTCAACTATTCCCTTTTTAAATCAAAGTGATGCCCTTTGTGAACAAGTTGCATCTTCTGAACAGAGTGCTGATGGCCTCTCACATTCCTCTTAGCATTGAGACCAAAAGCTGGAGAAAGTCATAAAGGGGCCCCAGTGGACTAAACACCAGCCAGAGGAAGCATTGCATGCCAAGAGTTCCTCAGTCGTGTTTTAAAAGATGGAGAAGCCACTCATAAATACTTCACAGCTTTTCGCACCCATGAAAAGCATTTTACATATAGGCAGAGCCAGGAAGAGTTTTTCATTCGGTCTCTGTCTCCATGAATGAGTTGTGACACTCTGGAGAAAATACTAACTCAGTCTTTCTACAGCGCACTCTCATTTTCACAGGTTAGCGAGCTGCTTTGTCTACCCTCTTATAATTTTCACAGAATGATTTTAGAGTAACTAATAGTCTGTCATTTAAAAATATATATATATAGTGATATTTAAAAAAAAAAATAATAATAAAAAAAAAATATATATATATATATATATGTGCGTGTGTGTGTGTGTATTTGTCACGTACCTTGTTCGCCCTGAATTTGAAAAAGCTTTTGGAAAAAAAAAGAAATTGTTTTTCATAAATGGGCATACAAAAATGTAGCTTTGGTGCTTTGCAAAAAGTGTCTGATGATTGTAAATAAGGACGGTGAGAGTTGAGGTAATTTGTGTGGGTGATTTGGAAATGCTCAGGGGACAGGCTGTCAGTGGTTGTACTCACAACACAACACCCTGAGGGACGGAAGGACATTTGGTTTTGCCCTTGATTTATTGCTGCGGGAAAGTCTTTTTTTATTCATTGGTGTGTATCTCGCACAGTTAAAGCAACTGTTCACGGCTGACGCTTTTTTTTATTTTTTTTTTTTTATCAATTTTCTCGGTGTTGCTTGCTTTTGTTTTTCTCCCACTAATATCTTAAAATAGTTTCTCGTTGAGTCACAGAAAGCCATTTTTTTCCCCATCCTTGCTAATGATCATAAGTGGCATATATATAGTGAGAAATATAGAGCTGTATATTAAGATGAAGCATCACTGGGTCCTCGATAGCATTGCGAGTCCCACTGGTTACATAACCGCCAATCCTGCCTTGTATAAGTTGCCTTGCATTTAGCTGAACTGTAATTCTTACCGTTTTGTGTGTGCACTCTGCCTTGGTGAAAACTCTTCCTCCTTCTCTTATTCATTCGTGTGTTCATTCTGCACACACCTGAGGCATGTAAACAGCCCACCTTCAAACTGTATTGGTCTTTCTATGGAGCCTGCTCTATCATTCATCTCTCGCTAGTCCCAGGGCTCATCAACAAAGCGATCCACCTCCCATGATCTCACCCACCTTTAACTGTTTTAGCACTCGTGAGACAACCGAGGGAAAGGAGATGAGGGAAAAAAACTTAACAGCCAATTTACTTTTTTTTCAGCTGTGAGAACTAGACGCTTTTTTATTTTGCACTTGGCACATTTGTATTCTAATAGCCTGGATGTGTTCCATACACACATGCATGAAAGTTCCCGAACGCCCCATGGCTCTTTGATCTGCGCGTGCCCATCCTATATCCCTATTTTTAATGTTATTTATTCATCTACACTAGTTTCAATTTCAGACATTTCAGCAACAAGTGAATCCAATTGACCATCAAGAAACGGTTTCATTAACAATAAGAATCCGGTACAGAGGTGAGAGACTTTGCACATCCACATTTATTCCTCGTTTATGATTCGGAAAGTTAATGGAGCACCCTGCTCAAACGTGTGTGCGAGCGGCTTGTTCAGATCAGCAGGGGGTGGCCATCTTTCTGCCGGAGAAGTCAATACCGCCCACTCTCCCATAAACCCCTGCTTCGGCTCAGGTCAGAGTGCTGGACATCGGCTGCTCCATGAATGGGCAGACTCAGCGGGGATCTAATTTAATGAGAGAGAAAGAGTGAGAGAGAACCAGATAGAAAGTTATAAAGATAGTTTGGAGAATGAGCTTAAGGAATTTCATACGCCAATTACTGATCAAATACTTTAATGTAACTGAGTCGCACATCAACTCTTCTATACTCTCTCCATGTCTTTATCTGCCTCATTACTGGTCCAATGTCATTGGAGCACTTTTGTTGTATAATGTTTCGAAAAGCTGGAGAGCTGCATCTACACATACAGTATCAGGAATACTAGCAAAATCAAACAGTCACAGATAACAAGCACACATAAAAAACTTTAACCACACAAGTACACAGACACAAATACACTAGCACAGAGAGGAGTATGATTTATGTGGGGAGGTTGTGTGTGTGCTCTGGGGGCATAAAGAGACCCAGTGGGGGTTGTTGGCAGGTCTAAATTACCTTTATTAGAGCCAACGTCTGCAGCTAGCACTTCTGTTACTCAGAGAGAGGATCAGCCTGTCCCCTCAGAGCAGCCCACCTCAGCACAGCTACCACACACACATACATACAGGGACCCATAAACAGGATCTCCTCTGAGATTCTCATACAAAAACAACTAATGATATAACAAATCACAGGGACATTACAATTACCACTAGATTAAAGCTGTAAGTAGCGTAATAGTTATAGGAATTGTTCAGCCAAAAATGAAACTTTTTTTGGCTGATGTTTTTTTGGACTCATGTTGTTTCAAACTTGTATGGTTTATTTTTGCCATACAAAGAACAAAGACGACAGCTCCAAATAGGACAAAATAAGTGTCATAGAAGTATGTTATCATACTTGTTATATTCTAAGTCTCCTGAAGCTGTACTGCTGTTTTGTGTAAGAAACAGACTGATATTAAGTCACTTATAATCTTGTCCTCTGCTACAGTATACTGTAGTTCTCAAATATCATTCATGCATAGACAAATCTGTGGATGAGACGAAACGTGTGGTTTCTAGTGTTTTTCTAACAAAAAGATCTTAAAAAACTTTAATAATATTGCACACAAGTTGTGTTGTTGTTGTTGTTGTTGTTGTTGTTGTTGTTGTTGTTGTTGTTTTTTACCCTAACATCTCAATGTAAATATTGGTCATGTTTGCATTGTAAAATGAGTAGAATTCTTCAAAACATCTCTCACATAAATGTTGATTATGACAAAATCTTCATTTTGGGGTGAACTATCTCTTTAAGGTTCTGGGATTCCAATGTAAATATTAAAGGTTTGATCCTTGGTAGGGTTGAGATTAAAGTGGAGAAAGCTTCCACAAATTGCTGCAGTGTTTTTCTCAGTGTCTGCAAAATGAATATCCTACCCAATGCTCAATCACTAGTATGTTTGAGTAGTATTTTTTTTCAACCCCTTGACATTTCGCTGTACTTCCTCTCATTTTACAGCCAACTAGTTCCCCATATAAGAATCAGGCCTCATGCTGGCTTAGTTTCTACAGCATCTTACAGATTGAACACTATCCTGTATGACCTTTCCTGGCATGTGATTTAGAGGCATCACCAGGGAAACAAAACATGCTCAAATGGGTGCTGATTCACCCAGGTCGTCATGCTACCCACAGGGAACTGTTGCGGAATTCATAGGAGAACGTTTGGCAAACCCACATTGAACTATAACCAGATTGTGTTTCCAGCCACACCTGCACTGAACCTTGTTTCAGAGGTACAGGGCCAGTGTGATTTTCGAATCCTTGAATCCCAAATTGCACAAGTTTACTGAACCCTTCTTTCCCCAGCATTTTCCGCCAAATAATAGACTGGCTTGGTAAGAACATTCAGACATTTCAGGGACAAGTGAAAGCAGCTGTCTAAACATATTAGCCTACTCCACAGCGCAGCCCCACACTCTTTGCAGTCACTAATACTAAATTCATCAGCTAAGGCAAATATCTATCTTAGAGCTTTTTAACTGAAAACCCTGAGCTTTGATGAAGGAATTGGTGTTGTCACCTGACATGGCAATGACTCTTTAAAGAGTTGCTTTAAACCAGGCATAATATAGAGGCATAATTACAAATTGCCTTGTGTCTGTATACACGTCAAAGAAAGAGATGTTGTTACGAGGGGCAAGGGGCATTAATGCTTTTGACAATGAGGGCACATTAATTTTGTGACATTAAAAAAATGATGTGCTTGGATAAATAATTTATAATAAATACTGCATTATAAGAAACATAAGAATTGCCCATTTTGATTCCATGGTGATTACTAACGGTATTTACACAAGTATCACTATTACTATTGCTGATATTTTAAGTATTAATCTTTAGCATGTAAGTTTGTGCTGCAAATCCTGTGACTTGATCGGGAAAGATGTGGTGTTAATTTTTAAGTGATCAAACCAACAATTATCCTGATGGACATTAAAGATCATATAGACGTTAAAGGAAGGTCCCAAGTCATATCCAGTAAACAGAAAGTCATAGAAATTTGGGGGTAAAGTTGATTTGGGCCAGTATGTAACCATCTAGAAACCCCTTTGAAAACCATATCAACATACCCTAGTAACCCTATAGCAACTGACCCTGGCAACCATCCATAACAATCAAATTGGCAGTTTGGCATGGGAAATTTTTGTTTTATACTGATTATATTACAGTGTTTTTACCCTTTCAACAATCCATTGCATCCTGTTCCTTTATCCTTAAGTGATAATGTATCTCTCTTTTGTCTGTCTCTCTCTCTCTCTCTCTCTCTCTCTCTCTCTCTCTCTCTCTCTCTCTCTCTCTCTCTCTCTCTCTCTCTCTCTCTCTCTCTCTCTCTCTCTCTCTCTCTCTCCACAGCCATGCATCTCTTTGGATTGAATTGGCAGCTGCAGGAGACTGAGGGCTATGCTTTTGAGAATGGCCAGGTCAAATCTGATGCCACGGCAACCAACGCAGTTACTGCACTGTCTACTGAGAACAGTAAGGGTCAGACACACACGTACCCACTCACGCACAGATGCATAATATGGCACAGGCACAATCTGTTCAAGCCCCTTCTCTAGCACAAAACACATTTGCATTTAGTAAACAGGCTGGAGAACACACTCAGTAATAGGCTAGAGAAAATTACCAAACAGACTCACTCCTACACAACTACACCTCTAGGACCCTCCGCCATGAAGACCCACACTCCCTTAAATAAACATAACTCAAGCTAAACAAACACCCCCACATACTTCCACCAATCTCCCCCTTCCAAAAAAAAAAAAAAAAGTCACAAACACTCCCACACAAATGGAAATCACTCACTCCAAAACCATTTTCTTTGCACCGTGCCATCATTACTGGCACTCGGATGTGCGTATTAGTGATCTGGGATAAGTATAAACCTCTTTGTGTTTGTGAGAGCAACAGGCTTACATTCCTCAGCATTAGACACTAGTCTTACAGTATCAGGGCGGCTGCTTTGATGTGTCGACTGTCACGGCGGATGCAGACACGTCTGGTAACAGTCTGGGAATCAGGATGAGGAGCCAAAAAACATATTTAGTTGACAATATTGAGTTCAAAGAAGACAGTGTTTTAATGGGAGGATATGAGAGGGGTCTGTGTGTGCAGAATGCACAATAAATGGGTTCTTGAGATTGTCTGAGCCATTCAGACCATGAATTCAAGTAGTGAGGATTGTGAGATACCCTGACATTTTACCCAGAATCTCTCTTTCTCTCTTCCTGTGTGCTCTCGAAAGTAGGATTTAATCTGTCACTAATATTAGCTTCCCCAAAAACCTACTGGGCAGTGAAATTCAGTGCTCAGAAACACACAAAGGCTGTTTGACAGTGGTAAGTACAGATACATTCATGCTTAGTTTGGTTATAAATGTAACTACCAAGTGAATTAAACTTTCAGCATTCAAACCTGCATTTTAGGGGTGAGTTCAGGAAACCTGTACTGTTAAAGTAACCCCATCGCACTAATATTAGTATCACTGTAAAAGTGAATTTATTACAGAGTATTTTTGTATCGTTTTCCAATAAAAATATCAAAACATTCTTAAAAAACGCAATGAAATGGAGGCAGTGACAGATCCTTTCTTCCAAATTGTGACGTATAATCAAGTAAAACAGAAAGAAAAAATGGATACATCACCAGAGAGAAGTCTGACATTTTGATTCAAAATTACAAGATCAAAACTTCAGAAAGAAAGAAAGACCACTTTCAATCAAGTTATATTTACTTATGAAGCAAGATATGATATTAACTTTTGTTTTCTGATAAATGTATCAAAATTAAGTGAGTTTATGCTTTAAACAAGAAAAAATATCTGCATATAGGGTAAGAAAAACTTTTTGATTAACTTCTTATCTTAACTTCTTATCTTAATTAACATAATTTGACTTCTCAAATGTTTCATGTTGTACAGTGCAGTGTGCAGCATGGATGTTGTGTGTGTGTGTGTGTGTGTGTGGGGGGGGGGGGGGGTAGGATTTGCGATCCAGTCACACTCTTTCCTCCTGATCTGTTCCTATCAGTTTTGTGGTCTAGTCTGTTTTCTACAATTGTCTGTTAATTAGGATTTCACAGATGAACTCACACCTCGACTTGTTTATTAAATAACACCTTGTCAATTGTGATAATTGTGACGGTGTTATGTAAGTCAACATATTTGATATTTACTGTCACCATGTTTACCTGCATGAGGATAGAATAGGGGTTGACTTCTGTTATGCATTCATAAAGATAGTATTCAGTTCCCTACTATAAGCTGTAGGGTTTCCTGAACAACTGTTGTGATAAAATGGTGTGATACGGCCGTGAAATATGGCAATCTCTCCAAAATACTGGCTATGTGAATGTAGCCACTGATAGTACATGCATCACACAAAGGAAAGTGCCTTCCTACCAAATACATTCACTAACACATGCCTGACAGAGTTTATTAAGTTTTTCTTAGTCTGCCTGCATTAAAATTCACAAGGCAAGTCACTTCTATGTCAGTTACTAAACGGTCAACTTCACATTGATTCTTTTTGTAGCATGGACATAATCTGTTATTTAAATTATATACAGAAAGCTATCAAAGAACTCTTCCTCTAAAATCTCTGGAGCTATCATTCAGACACCGCGAGTTTATCAGTGACTGAGTTCTGGACTTTCACCAAAACTCTACACTACACAATGAATCCCTTATTTACATGGTGTCTGCACCAGGCGCGGATTAATGCACAGGCTTACATAGGCTGCAGCCTAGGGGCCCCACGTGTTCAAGGGGCCTCGGATTGGCCAGACATTTTTTTTTTTTTTTTACTTAAGCGCGAACCAGGCACGGCACGGCGCCGGGATTCCAGTTTGGATGGGCCAGACGCCCAGACCAATTGTGAACGTTAAATTAAAAACGTTATCTAATCACTGTTTAACCTAATAAAAAATACTGACTAATATACTGTTAAATTATCTGTGACTATACATAATATAGATTTTAATAGCTTGATGCTCTTTAAAAAGGTTGTAAAAAGGTTTCGGTGCATAGGACAGACCTATCCGCGATCGCTCTCCGTGGACGTGAATTGGTTATCCTATCAGCTGCTGCTGGTCAAATCATGTCAATCATTTTCATTCACGTCACTGCTATTGCTGGACGGCATAGTGGCAGAATGGCTGAAAGAAAGCATGAAAGTGGAGCACAAAAACGTAAATTACTAAAGTTAAGAGAACAACGGGACCAAGATATATTGAAAAAAAAATCCTGAATTGACTAGATATTTCAAAGCTGCTGAATCTTCATCCAGTCGAAGACAAGATCCACCGCAGACTGCCGGAACGGAGCTAGCTGAAACGCCTGCAGCTAGCTCATCATGTTTTCAGTAATATTTCAGGGAATTTGGGGAGTTATTCCACAATGCAGTGTTTCCTCTATGTTTATTTTATTGTGGCGGTGCGCAATGGCAAAATTTCTTCCGCCTCGCTTTTTATTTTTGTCAAAATGTTCGCTTTCCTCCGAGTCGACTATTAAACGAACAGCTCGCGGGACGATTCGGGTGCTAGGCGTCTTCAGGGCTATCATTCACTCGCGAGGCAGAGGCGCTGGCGCCCTCCTAGTAACGGCGATTCGGGTTCGTGCTTAAAAACGTCACTGCGTCCGCGGGAGATGGCTTTAAAAAACGCAGAAACCAACATCAAGTAATAAATAACTATGGCTAACATTACAAGAAACATCAAGGCTCGAAATTAACATCAATGCTCGAAATCAAAGCCATTTTGGTCGCATATGCTCCCGAAATATAATCTGTGCGAGTCAGTGCGACCTAAAAATATATTTGGGCGCTGACTACTACGCGAAATTTAAAAGGCTGATTTGACGTTTACTTGACTGACAGGACAGCTGTTTCTGTGGTTGCCTAGCAACATAAAAAACGCAGCGCACTGCTCGTTCTGTGTTATCGAACCTGAACAACGCGTGTGATCGTCTCCATAAGAAGATGAAACGAACGCTGACAGATTTCTTTTTTTAAGCCGTCACCTAAAGAGGTGGAACACGCCAATGCCGATGGTGAGAATTTTTTATTTTTTTATTATTAATATTAATACATAGCTTATTTAGTTTTATATAGCAATGATTAATATCATCAACTGCTGGCTAAACTATCCATCATCTGCTGGAACATTTATGGATGTACAAGACCAAAACAAACCAATTATGTGGCTATTTAATATGCACGCGAATGACGCAATCTTTATTTTCACCACTTCATTCTTGATGATGATGCTGGTTGTATTCTGGTTTATTCTGGCCCTCATGACTTCTGAGTCTGACCTAACTAGGTATAAATTAAGTACATTTGCACAATGATATGCTATTAGGCCTAGACCTAATTTGTTAGGTCAAGTGCAAGACAGCAACAGCAAGTGATGAGAGTTGAAATGTGAAGGTATTTTGTTGCTTTGATGTTTATAGTTACATTTGTTTTGGGGCTGTGGTGGCAGATAATAATATCTGATATTTGTGGTTTGTTTGTAATATTCAATTTTTCATTTTACCTATGTGGTGTGTTACCTATCTTACTGTTGTGGTCCACCACTTGAAGGAATGTAAAGAAAACACTGTAGTGTTAGCTGTCTCAATGTGTGTGTATGCCAGTTCACCGTAGTTGTGTATGGACCATATATGGCACTAAATACATTTTTAGTGGGGGGCTCACACAAAGAGCAGCCTAGGGGCCCCTGACAACCTTAATCCGCCCCTGGTCTGCACTGTTAGTTATGATGAAAGCATTCGTGAGAGTGCAGAAATCGATTTGCAATGACGAGATCACTGCATTCATGCGCTTAACAGACATGTCTGTCATCGGCTACATGCTCATCACTGCAACCTTTCCTGCTACAGGAGTAGATCTGAATATAATGCAATAATCAACACTTTTCACGGTTAGTTAATCTCGACACCTGTAATAGTAAGAAATGTAGTAAAAGGTTGGAAAACCTTCCAAAAGTGTTCAAATCACAGAGCAAAAGTAAGGGCCCGAAAATGGCCTTTTATTTCTAAATTATTTTTTTATGTAAAAATTATAAGTGAACCTCAGGAAACATAAAATATATATATTTCTTAGTTCAGTTCATGACCCTTTTAAAATGCAAGAGATAGCTTTTAGGCCTCGTTCACACTTGCAGGGGCACTGCAAGGCCGTTCACATTTCAAATTAAATGCGACCTTTTGTGATCTCCTGCGTGAACGTGAACTTGAAATGACCCAGAAGTGACCCGCATGCACAGAAGAGTACTCAACGGTCAACAATGTCACTTGCTGTTTGTGGAAGTAGCTAAACATGGCCTGAATATAGCTGCCCCCCCAAATATTAATTAAATCAGAAACCTCGCTTCCCTTCCATTGACTGGTCTCAGCATTGTCCGCCATAGTTGTTGTTTATCTTCTCATTCCCGCCTACTACAACGCAAAATTATGACGTTTGTCGCATATCAATGACGTGCGGGTCGGATACATGTGACCTGGCCGTTCAGATTGAAGTCGCATTTCGCATGAAGTCGCAAGAATTTGGTCGTTTCAGCCTGCAGTGTGAACGTAGCCTTAGTTTGTTTGCACATCGTTTGGAGCTTATGATTGAAAGCATATGCTAAATAACACATACAATAAGAAATAAATAACCTCACAGAAATAGGAGCTATCATTTTCTCCCACCCACAGACAGGTGTATTCCCACAAGGTCTCCCTCACTTAAGTACTAATTCAAGCACTCACACGCTCACAGAGGGACACACACTCATGCTGTGAAGATGGAAGGCCATATGTTTGAAGGCCATTAATGATGATGCTCCTTACAGTAATATGTTTGTTCTTGAGGTGACGGAAGTGTCCAAACTGGCAGTGATGTAGTATTAGATCAGGACATTTCTGCATCAGTTATAGGACATTTTCATTCTTTACAGTGTCTATTTGCCATCAGCAGAGTAAAGAAATTGGATGTCCTTTAAACAATTGCTCATGAATTGCAGGTAAATTGATTGTGATGTAGCTATATAGGCATCAGTGACTGTTTAGTTGCACAGCAAAGGATAAGTCATTCATCTCCCCTTTAGCAGCAGTGACACAATCAGGTTAAGTTTATTTAAGCAGAATTCGCATTAAGTATAGCCGTCTTTCGTTTCCTAGCTCGAGCCCTGACCTCCCTTTTTCTCTTTCTCACTGAAAGACATATAAATTTGAATGCCATTGGTTGCAGAGGAATGTAAATGTGTTAACAGGGCAGGAGAATTTGCTACGGCATAAGCTTCCACCGATGGGTCTTTGGTCTGCTGTGAGGGCCAAACAAGATGAGGGTGGTCCTTTAGAAGAGCAGCTAGTTAATGAAGCCATCAGCAATGTGTACAATCACACAGCTTACTCTCAATCAATACAGACAGCAGCTAACACCCCCGCCCCCTTGATTTAACCTTGGTGTGTGTGTGTGTGTGTGTGTGTGTGTGTGTGTGTGTGTGTGTGTGTGTGTGTGTGTGTGTGTGTGTGTGTGTGTGTGTGTGTGTGTGTGTGTGTGTGTGTGTGTGTGTGTGTGTGTGTGTGTGTGTGTGTCCACCAACATCACCACTGCCGCTGTCTGGGAAGGACATGTCACACATACACATAGGCAGCATGGCAAAAACTGCAGTCTTGCGATTTCTGTCAACATAACCTTGCACCTGTATCCTTGTTGTTTCTTCACATTTGCATCTATTCTTCTTCAAGACCCCATGAAATAAGCATTAGATAGAGTTTTGGCTTTTAGTCCATGTTGTGTAGTCACATAAACTTATAGAAGCTGACAAAATAACAAATATACACACTTTATTTATAGTATACTGTACCATTAAAACGTTTAGTTTACCTTTTAATACAGTAAAACAGTAATATTGTGAAATAGTATTACAATTTAAAACAACTGCTTTCTATTTTAAAATATTTTAAAATGTTATTTATTTATGTGATCTGAATGTATGGGCACACGATCCTTCAGAAATCATTCTAATATGCTTGAAGCCCAATTAACCTTTTTTTTTTTTACCATATTCAATGTTGAAAACAGTAGTACTGCTTAATATTTTTGTGGAAACCATGATACATATTTTTTGAGTGTTCAAAAAATGTTCAAAAGAACAGTATTTGTGATGCCATCTGGGAAAACCCACCACATGGTGATTTTTGTTTAACTCATTACAGGTTCTGATACATATTAAAGCTGGTTTCAAGCCCTTTCCAAATCTGTTTTTATTTCTTTCATTGTTTTTGAATAACAAAATGTATGGTTATCTGAAGTCGGCTGATCACTATGATTTTCAGGAACGGAATTGAGAAAAACAGGTTTAATTAACTGTCACGTCCTGCTATCTCTTTTTTATTGCCTTTATTTTAAATCATTTATATTAGTAATCATCATAGATAAGGTATTATTCGAAAGCTTACGAACTCAAAATTAATCCTCTGAAAAGGTTTTGAAATTGGACGAGTTTTGAGGGATTGAGAGATCTTTTAAGTGAGCAGCTACTTCAGACTCCGTTGTTCCCTTGTGCTCCGCTCCGTATCTCACGATAACGTTGGATACATTTTTTTTTTTTTTTAAACCTTGCGTGCCGTTGTAGTTTACACAGGACTGGCGGGAAATGCGCATTGGTGAACTGTCTTTGTAGTGTTAACTTTTTTTTTTTTTTGCTTTTAACCGTACGTTTTTTTTTTTTTTTACGTTTAAACCGTTTTAAGTTTAAACGTAATTTTTGAACGCTAGTGTATTCTCTTTGAAAACTGACCAAAAATATTGATAACTCATCATAACACAGATTTAGTCCAGTCGGAAACAAAAATGAGAATGTTCCTAAAACGTTGCTCATCAAGCCATGTCATGAAGTCTTTAATGTAAGCTAATTAAGCAATGTGACACAAGAAAGACAGCACAATTGCGAACATAATATGGATTTTCCTCTAAAAATAAAAAATCACTTCTTATCCAATCAAGTGAACCAGAACTAACTGCTGTATAATTATAAACAGAGTAATTATGACGCCTGTCTGTAAATGCCTTATAGAATTTTCTTTTATTAAGACATTATTTAGTTCTTTAATGAACCATTTATCCTCACAAGAATGTCCCCGCAAGCTTGTTTTGTCAAATTTTACTGTTTTTCTAGTGAGATTTTCAGACATTTCATGCCCACAAGGATTGAAAACCTGCCCACACACACAGATACATGAATAGTCCCAGCAAATCCATACAGATTCATATTCTTACTGACAGACTGAGCATACATCACACACAGCAAAGTTTGACTTACATACCTGCTGTAGACCCTTTGAAATATGTACACACACTCACTCATTTGTCTGTCTCCTCTTCTCAGTGAAGAAAGAGTGAGTAATAACCGACTGCTGTTGTCATCTGCAGTTCACCTTTCTTTGAGAGACAGCTGACCTAAAAGCACTCACTTCATAAAAGAGCTTCAAGTGCTCTGTGTACCTCTGTGTGTGTGTGTGTGTGTGTGTGTGTGTGTGTGTGTGTGTGTGTGTGTGTGTGTGTGTGTGTGTGTGTGTGTGTGTGTGTGTGTGTGTGTGTGTGTGTGTGTGTGTGCGTGTGTGTGTGTGTGTTTGTTTCAAAGCAGGGACAATAGCCTCAGTGCAGTATCTCCTAAATGACAGGATGTGCTTTAGATTATCTGCCTCACTTCAGAGGTACGTGTGTTTGTATTCAACTAGGGCTGTAGGGAATGACATTAGCATATGAACACTTGCTGTTTTTTTAGAGATTGATTTCCATAAACAGTGAGAAATTAAAGTAGACCAGCCGTTTTAATTTTCAGAAAATAATTCACTGTTTCTTGCACTCACTCTGTATTCAAACACACACCCTTAAGACTTCCACTATCCTCACACAGATATATGAAAGCTGTAGTCTTACTCATAAAACGTCCTCGGGTTACGACTGTAACCCTTGTTCCCTGAGAAAGGGAACGAGGACTGCGTCGATTGACACTTTTGGGGAACGCCCCTCAGCGTAGCGGCTCTGAAGTAGGAATGAAACTAAGCCAATCTCTGATTGGTGTTGCGTCATGACGTAATGTGTGACGGCATACAAGCGGAAGCTATAAAGGACGCCGGCACACATGAGATGTCAGCTTCTGTGATGAAGCAAGCGCTCCCAGGCAGGGGAAGGCGTGGCGAAGGGACGCAGTCCTCGTTCCCTTTCTCAGGGAACAAGGGTTACAGTCGTAACCCGAGGACGTTCCCTTTCGAGGGAACTCGGACTGCGTCGATTGACACTTTGGGGGAACGAGTACCCACTATGCCACAAGGCGCCCTGCCTGTCCTAGTGTGAAGCTGCTCACAGGCACATATAGGACGAGAGCACGAGACTGCCAGGTGTTGACGGAATGTCCAGGCTATAGAACCTAATAAAGGTATGAGGGGTGGCCCATCCAGCTGCATCGCAGACTTCCTGGATCGGGGCCCCCGCGAGAAGGGCTCTAGAGGACGCCATGCCTCTGGTTGAATGAGCCCTCACGGCCAAAGGTGAAGGCAAACTGCGCACCTGGTAGGCCAAAGAAATAGCATGGACAATCCAGTTGCTGAGGGTCTGTTTGGAGGCGGGAAGACCCTTCTTGGGCGACCCGAAACACACCAGCAACTGGTCCGACTTCCGCCATGAAGAGGACCTCTGAATATAGACTTTTAGAGCTCTGACAGGACAGAGCAGATGAAGTCTCTCCTCATGCGCCGTCACGTGAGGTGGAGGATGAAAAGCCTGCAGAACCGTAGGCCGTGCCGAATTGGATGGCACCTTAGGCAAATAGCCCGGCCTGGGATGTAGGATGGCTTTAATGTCGCCTGGAGCAAACTCCAGGCACCCGTTAGATATAGAGAGTGCCTGGAGATCTCCTACCCTCCTCTGAGAAGTAATGGCCAACAGAAAAACCACCTTCAGGGAAAGGTTCTTGGTCTCAGCCGACTCCAATGGTTCGAAGGGGGCCTCGGCCAGCCCTTCGAGAACCACTGCCAGGTCCCATGTGGGAACCCTGGAACGAGCTGCAGGTCTCATCCTCCAGGCCCCACGGAGGAAACGTACGACCAACTGCTGTCTCCCAAGAGGTGCATCACCCAGTGGAGCGTGGAAAGCCGCAATGGCAGCCACGTACACCTTGAGTGTGGACGGGGTAAGACCAGCTAAAAAACGATCTTGGAGGAACTCCAGAAATGAAGCCACTGGGCAGTTAACTGGACCCACCTCACGCTCTCTACACCAGTTGGTAAAGACATTCCACTTTAAGCTATAATTTCCTCGTGGAGGGAGCTCTGGAGCTGAGTATGGTCTCCACTACTCCAGCTGATAGGCCGGCCTCTAGACACTGTGCCCCCTCTGGGGCCAGACTCACAGTTTCCATAACTCGGGCCGAGGGTGAAACATTGAGCCCTCTGCCTGTGACAGCAGGTCCCTCCTGAGGGGAATCTCCCACGGAGGGCCGTCTAGGAGCGATACAATGTCTGAGAACCATACTCGGGCCGGCCTCAACGGGGCTACCAGCAGTAGACTGATCCCGTTGCGACGGACCCTCTCTAGAACTCCCGGGAGCAGAGCGATCGGGGGAAATGCATACAGACGCAGCCTCGGCCACGTCTGCACCATGGCATCCAACCCCAGCGGGCTGGATGAGTGAGGGAAAACCACAGTGGACAGTGGGTCGTCTCTCGAGACGCGAATAGGTCCACTTCCACTGGGCCGAACCTCTGAGATATTGGAGTCTCCATTCCCCTGGCCTCAGCCCCTGTCTCGACAAGATGTCTGCTCCCTGATTTTGACTCGCGGGGATGTATGTTGCTCTTAGAGATAACAGCTTCCCCTGGGACCACAGGAGGATCTGATGCGCCAGTCTGCATAGAGGGCGAGACCTCAGACCCCCCTGATGGTTTATATAGGCCACAACCGACATATTATTTGACCTCAAGGACATGATGACCTTTGAGGTCCGGCAGGAAGCTACTCAGAGCTCGGAGCACTGCCAACAACTCCAGGCTGTTTATGTGCCAGGAGGAATGATTGTCCTGCCATAGGCCTGTCGTAAAGCGGCCGTCCATGACCGCGCCCCAGCCCGTGAGGGAGGCGTCTGTCGAAACGGTTTTCCGGCGACATGACGCTCCCAACACTGGACCTTGGGCAAGAAACCAAGCTTTCTTCCACATAGATAGGGAACGAAGGCATCTGCGCGTAACCCTGATCATGCGGAACGGGTCCCCCCTCGGGGAGAACCCCTTGGTTTTCAACCACCACTGGAGGGCCCTCATGTGCAGCAGGCCAAATGGAATAATGTTGGACGCTGCTGCCATGAGCCCCAACACTCTTTGAAAATGTTTCACAGTAATGGCTTGGCCTAGCTTTATCCTGGACACTGTGGCCAGAATGGACTCGATTCGTACAGGAGACAATCGTGCCCGCATCGTCACCGAGTACAACACCACTCCCAGGAACGTGGTTCTCTGGGCTGGTGTCAACACGCTTTTTTTCGTGTTGAGTCTCAACCCCAGGCTTTGAATGTGGGCGAGGACGACATCTCGATGCAGAAACGCCAGCTCTTGTCGTCGATATAATTGAGCACCCTGATGCCCTGGAGCCTCAGCGGTGCTAGAGCTGCATCCATTCATTTGGTAAATGTGCGTGGGGAGAGAGCTAGGCCGAACGGAAGAACCGATATTGGTACGCTTCGCCCCCGAAAGCGAACCTCAGGAACTTCCTGCGAGATGGAAGGATGGATATGTGGAAGTATGCGTCCTTTAGATCTATCGTGACTAACCCATCCTCGGACTGAATTTGACTCACGATGATGGGAATAGTGAGCATCTTGAACCTGAATCTCCTCAGAGAACGATTCAAGTGTCTGAGATCTATTATTGGACGCAACCCCCCATCCTTTTTGGGAACTATAAAGTTGCGGCTGTAAAACCCGGACTCCCTGTCCGGTGGAGGAATATGTTCTATAGCCTCCTTTACCAGCAGGGAGTTTACTTCCTGTTTCAAATACCCGACCCTGCACTGGGTCGACTGCAGTCCAGACCACCCCTTTGAACCTCAGTGGGCATAAACCGAACTGCAGCCTGTACCCCTTTTGAATGGTGCGCAGGGCCCAAGGCGAAATATTCGTGAGATTTTTCCATTTACATTACATTTACATTTATTCATTTAGCTGAAGCTTTTATCCAAAGCGACTTACAATTGCTATATTTCAGAGGTCGCACGCCTCTGGAGCAAGGGAGGCGTGCTCAGGTCTTGCTCAGGGACACATTGGTGTCTCACAGTGGATTCGAACCCGGGTCTCTCACACCAGAGGCATGTGTCTTATCCACTGCGCCATCACCACCCCCCTAATTTTCACCCCCCTAAATTTCGATGCATTTTCCTGAGGGGAGGCTCTTTCGGTTTCGTTCTCGACACCCTGAACCGGAGGACTGGCAGGGAATAATCGAAAACCGTTTCCGATGGGCGAACATGAGCACTGCCTGGCTGCAAGCCATTGGGGCGGACAAAGCAGCACGCATTCGCTGAAAACCGCTGTGTCCCGAAGCGCACTTGACGCTGGATACAAACATCGATTATCTGATGGCTCCGCGGAAGAGCAATACTCGCTCGTCCCTCCACGGGGGGGATAGCCCTGTTATTTTTGTCTCGTTTTCGATACCCTGAAGTGGAGGACCGGCAGGGAAGAATCGAAAAAGGATTTTAATTTCTTAAAATTAAATGCAGCCATAATTACCAGACAATACTGTTTTGTGTTAGGCTATACGGTCTCGTAATCCACACGCTGCCTCGGCAACGCGAGATTCGAGTCGTTCACAATATATTTGGCTTCCAACCCAAGAAGAAAGTCAACAGGTGCGAGGCATCCGAAACATCCGACAGCGCACGGATATACGCGTCGAGATATTTCTCAATGAACACAGCCAGCACCCTCGGGAGCGACTGTTCATGCCTCGCACACACACAGAGTCTTTATTGCAAAGTAGACACGTAATCTACGCATTGCCTCGGCAAACGCGAGATCCGAGCAACTAGATTCTGTATTGCAATGTAGACCTTTGACCTACGCACTGCCTCGACAAACGCGAGATCCAAGTCACAGAATCTTATTGCAGAGTAGACCTGTAATCAACGCGCTGCCTCGGCAAACGCGAGATCCAAGCCACTATAGATTCTATATTGCAACAGACCCATTTGCGAGCCCCATGAAGAGCGTTGCCGCGCCGCCACAGCAGACGCGGGTCCCGCACCACGGGGCTTGCGAGCCTGACCGTCCTCCTCCTTTTTTTTTCTTTTTTTTTAAATGGCCAGGCAGGAGCGCAGCACACGGATTGGAAGTTCTTCACAATCCTCGCAAGCAGCCCCCTCGAGAGCTGCCAGGGCGTGCTGCACTCCCAAACAATGTGTAGGCCTACACAAACGATGTGTGTCGCCACCCGTGATATAACGAGGGCAGGGAGGCACACACCGAGTGAAACTTGGGCTTGCCATTATATATATATATATAGTTGTAATGCTTTGTGACAGACAACACCAAATAAGACAGACAAGTCAAACAGAGAGTGCTTTGCTGAAGAACAAAAAGCTGACATCTCATGTGTGCCGGCGTCCTTTATAGCTTCCGCTTGTATGCCGTCACACATTACGTCATGACGCAACACCAATCAGAGATTGGCTTAGTTTCATTCATACTTCAGAGGCGCTACGCTGAGGGGCGTTCCCCCAAAGTGTCAATCGACGCAGTCCGAGTTCCCTCGAAAGGGAACTGAATTTTATCCCACTTTTTATCTCTCGTGCTTAGAAGTGGAACCTAACGTTCCATTTAGCATTGTTTCATGGGGCCTTATTTATGTGCTGCACCATTCTGAAACAAATCATCTGAGCGACTCTGTATTCAGTCCCACTGCAGCAACTAAGAGAGCCGAGCATGACACGCTCATAATGAATATACCACCACTTCGCCTAATGCACACCCAGACACACTTACAAAGGCTTCAGTGAATTAAAAACTGCTCAAGTGACTTTTCTGAAAGTCATAAAGACACACTAAATCTGCAACTGAATGCGTTTGGTACGAGGGAAGACACTTGGCAAAATCTCACATGGTGATGTTAATGTCTCTCAGGGCCCAACAGAAATGGTGAGAGAAACCGGGGTGATGACAATGAAAACATATGGATGGAGTGTTGAGAAGGGAGTGAATAATAGCTAATTAGCTATAAAGTGACAGAGGCAGAAACAAATGAATGAAAGAATTGATGTAGGGCAGAGAGAAGGGAGAGAAGTGATCTGTCACATTAAAGTGTCTTGATTTTCATGGGTTTAGCCTCCTGCTGTTGATACTTTCTCAATAGGATATAGATCAAGGTCAGAAATGTACTTACTTTGGGCAAAATATGTTTAAAATGTCCCCAAATTCGGGAAATTTGATTCTCGGGTTACGACTGTAACCCTCGTTCCCTGAGAAGGGAACGAGACGCTGCGTTGAGAATTGACACATTGGGGAACCTCATGAAACCTCTCGATGACCGTATTGACTGCGTCGCCGAAAAGGCCAGAAGACGAAATCGGGGCATCAAGGAGGAAGGCACTGTCCTTGTCCCCGATGCCTGACAGGAGCAGCCACAGGTGTCTCTCCGTAGCTACCAAAACTGCCATGGAGCGGCCATTAGCGCGGGCCGTCTCTTTGGTAGCACGGAGAGACAAGTCGACCGCTCGACACAGTTCCTGAATATCATCGAGGGCGACCTCCAAGCTGTCGTTTACCTCTTTGAGGAGGTCGGCCTGGTATGTAGATAAATCGAGCATGCAGTCCTCCTCACTTCTGTGCCACCTCTGCATTGCAAAGATGGATATTTTTGGTACTTATGACATTTGATTGGTGACATACCTGTAGTTTACTACTATTTTAATTGAATGTATTAATTAAATGTAAAAATTTCACGTAAAAGATTATGCATGCATTTCAGTTTTGAGAAAAGAAATGCTCTTAAAAAGGTACAAAATGCCCCTGGAAATCAATTTAAGAGGACAAATATATCCTCTTAATGGTGTAGTTAAATTCTGTAAATGATGTGCATTTTAGTAACTTTGTCTTAGGGAGTACTTGACAGCACTTGAAATAAGTACTTGGGAGTACTTGGTTGCATTTTTAATAAGACAAGTCAAGTTAAAAATAGTTATTTCAAAGACCCTGTCTCAAGACCTGCATCCGTTCCATTCGGCTGCGCTCTGTCTGTCCATTTGAAAGGAAGGGTGCGTCCTGTTGTATGTGTGCCTCTCCAGAATCTCGACTCTGTTGCTGCTGTGGACTGAAACTTACCCCATGTGTGTGCAGTGTTGGAGCAAATTGCAATCTAATGAATCGTACAGTAAGACACCGGCGAAAGTCACATAATACCCAATGAAAAAATAAAAAATGGGGCCCACTTTTTTGACATTGACAAAGTTTCTTTATGGTTGCATGACCATGACTGAGTAATTGAGCAAATGTTCAAATGCTGTCACAAACATCTTGTCATCTGTCACTGCAGCATGAAAACCACAATTCTCCTTTCTTTTAAAAACACTATTTCTAAATATTTTCTTTTTATAATTTCACATAGATATTTTCTATACTCCTACAGTTCATAATGACCAGAGGCTCTCCAGCCTTAAAAATGGCCCAAAAATAGCATATGATTAGTGTGATGTATTCTGAAGTCAAAAACTGTGTACAAGGAACAGACTAAAATGTAATAAACTTTTTTTTTTTATTCGATCATGAAATAACGTACTTTTGAAACAACAAATACTTTGTTGTTGTTGTTGTTGTTGAAATGTTAGGGGCCGTATACGTGCAGGGCAAACAAATTAAACAAACAGATTTTTGCTGTTTACAGAGCCAGAGACAAGTGTCATTTCTAAGGACATCCATTTCAGTGATATCTGTCAGATAGCAATTATATTTTATGCATGGTGTACAAAAAAGAATACGCTTACAGCAGCTTTGAATGTTATTTAGTGTCTTACAGAAACATGCACACAGATTTAAACAGTAAAGATCAAGACAGTTTG
The DNA here is from genome assembly GCF_051911475.1 of Siphateles boraxobius. Classification (NCBI taxonomy): domain Eukaryota; kingdom Metazoa; phylum Chordata; class Actinopteri; order Cypriniformes; family Leuciscidae; genus Siphateles; species Siphateles boraxobius. Next base: position 12,095,126 of record NW_027508908.1, on the reverse strand, counting down.
GCAAATCGCATGGCTAAGATGAGGAGAGAAGCTAAAGAAAGAGAAACAGAGAAAGAAGTAGAAGGCTTTAGGGAGTCTTTCCATCAAGCCAAAACAAACCTTCTACTTCTCTGTGATTCTCATGGGCAAATGCCAATTCAATATCCATGTCCAAAAAACACCCCAGGCATCCCTGGCACACACGGAAAGCAAATCCCTTTTCCACTGGCATTCTTTAAGTGCACCATCCCCTTCTTTTTATCCTGTGGACAATACTGGTGATCAGAGCTTCACAGATGGCTTCTCTCTCTTTGCTCTGTAGAGCATTTAGGGCCACAGGCGAGCTCACATTAAAACTAACAGTCAGCAAGTCCTCTCTAATTACTCTTTCATTCACTCCAATATGCTCTTTATGTAGCCGGCTGACTGCATTAGCAACACGTGTGCGGTTAATGCTCACGTGCTACGGAATTATGCAATAATAATTAATTCAATATTAATGGCAGCTGCTCTCCATTAGCTAGCATATGAGCATTGCCTATTCTACTTCTCCCATTACTGATCCATTCCGCACTGTTGCATTTGTAACATGTTGTGAGGGGTTGGAATATGCCGAAGCTTGTGTTTTGCTGAGTTCGTTGTGCGCTTGTGTGTGTAAATTCTAGACATTAGCTTTCCCGCTTGTTAAAGGAAGCGCTGCAAAGTCAAATTGCTTCACTTAGACTCTGCCTGTAATATTATTGCAGTTTAGCTACTCTTGTAAAACAGCAGCTCGACAATTACCATTGTGGCTGAGCTTTATGAACTAAACTAGATTAGATGTTTTAAATTTATTCTGAAATCTCCCTTTAAAATTAGGAAATAAACTTGCCTGCTGGCCAGAGATGCGTTTCTTATACAACTCACTGTTTACAACTACCAAAGTATGATTCATCATTGGAGATATTAACTAGCAAGTGACAAGTGTTTCCTAAAACCATAGTACTGTAAACATCAAATCGTTGAAAATTGTTGCTAACGACGGAACTTACAACCATAGTTGTCTAACAATGCTTTTGGGATATGCACCCTAGAGCTAGAGAGAGAAAAATAACAGTTTGAAGGATTATAATGGTGCAGAACAGTGTTTTCCTTTACTGTTGGCTGGATAATTCACTACAATGGTTATCTTGGGAGTGAGGGTCAGAAGGGGTTGGTTTGAAGATGCTAATTAACTGCTGTATGAAGTGATTTAACCATTTCTGATATCAGATTAATTTGTATACCTCATCAATATTAAGATGATTTAGCATTTCCAATGTATGTATTAATTATTATTATTCATATTATTGTATTATTAGTATTATTAGGGAAGGCCTACTTTTATTATTAAATTGATAGGCTATTATAATTAATTTGCCACGCAATAATTTTCCGCAGTAAATAATCACCGCATAACCAATGCGTAGTGAGGATAATAAAAGATTACATAGAAGCTTACTCCTCCTCATTGAAAATTGTCTAAAAATATTTAGGTCGATTACAATGAATTATAGGCCTATAATTAAAATTATTAACAGTCTATAGGCTAATATTTCCGAACACTGCAATAATTAGTCAAAACAGCTTTATTTCAAAAACAGTTTGTTTAACATATCAATTTCGCAACTCAAACTGGAGGTAAGCAACAGTAATTTGTAGCTAGTTTGATAGCTACAGAAATTGCTGCAGATGAAATGGTTAAACTTTTGTTTTCGCGCAGGCGCAGTGAGTGAAAAAACACTGAGTTTAGGGCAATCAGTCCCTAGCTCTGCTTCGACTTTGATATAGTCACAAGGAGGGACCACAATTTCTGACGTGCCAGAAATTCATCGGACCATTCGATTGCCTGTCGGGAGAGGTTAATCGTCTCCTGTTTCCCCCTGTATACTGCACGAACACTGCACGACAAACGACGCACTACAAAGCTGAAAATCGGCCCAACCCGAAAAAGGGTCGCACGAGTCAAAATTCGGCTCAAATTCACACAGTCTATTCCTGCTTTTAGAACACATAGATTGTTGCTTATTATTTTTATAGACCACTCTCTTGAATGTTATGTGAACAAGTTCCTGTATTGTTGGTTGTAGTTCCTACTGCTGGTTGCTCTAATGTTCTTTGTTTCCTGCCCTAGAAGTCAAAGAGCTTACATGATCATAAATTGAATATAAACAAATGCATTCAAGATGAACTACAGTATTATCAATTTATGAATCAAACTTCCCTGCGATGCCAAAAATTCTATGGTTCAACATGGTTTTCCACACAGTCATTTTCGAATTATATCCTTGTATGTGCAGAGGCAGATCATATAGAACAGGGAAATTGCTCACAGTTACGGTCAGCTTGTTTTCCATCTTGTTTTCTCTCTGTAGGAGTTTACTTTCAAGAGAATAACACCATAGACACAGGCGAGGTGGATGTGGGCCGTAGAGCAATGCAGGACGTCCCTCCAGGAACTTTTTGGCGTTCTCAGCTCTTCATTGACCAGCCACAGTCCCTGAAGTTCAACATCTCCGTTCAGAGAGGGGCCCTGGTGGGGGTCTATGGACGGAAAGGCCTGCCTCCCACACACACTCAGGTATCAAACTTTTGTTGTTGTTGTTCTTAAGATGAATGTTCCACTACTCAGCTGAGAAATGTATATATTGGTTTAAATGAGGGGTATTCAACCATTATAGAACGAGGGATTTCTCCATAACACTTTATTCATAATGTTCATTGAGAACAATAGCGTTTTACATTTTACAAAATGCTTACCAGGTCATTCAGATAGTTAATATTCATTGCATTAGTTAGAGATGTCATGCAACATTTTCAAGAAATTTCTACCTTATATATCTTCTTCACTGACCGCCTGCAGGATTTTCACTGAACCCTGAGTTTAGATGATCTCTGTGGGTGCCAAATGACATTTGAAAACAGCGCCATTGCATCTTTTTCAATGCCACTAATTCTGAATCAAGAGACATTGAGCAATCTTTTGTAGGATGCTGTTTTTCACATTGGTAATTTTGTAATTTCTGTTTCATAATTACTGTCATGTTTCTCAGGGTAAGAAATACCACGGCACCCGCTATTCCAATTACCGTCATCGTATTAGATGAGGCTCACAGATCTGTTACAATTGGCAGACAGCAAACTTTACTAAAAGGACCGCCACTTTTGTCAAACTTTCAAACCTGACCTTCAAAGCTACACAGTAAAGCTTGACAATTCCTATCCAATTTCCATCTGCCTCATCTCTGTAATTCAAACTTCAAGCAATTCATACTTCTATGTATGTTTTGCCCGCTTTGATTAGAAACTGAGCTTGGCCTTCGCAAGCAAACCAATTATTTTTCCTTGTCCCGGTTCTTTCTTTTTGCCAAGCAACAACAGTGCCTGAGCTTCTTCAAGGGTATATCAAAATACCCGTAAATGCTTAATAGAGGTAATTGGCAGCGGAGGCCTCCACAATGAGAGTTGATAGCACTGACCCAGTGTTTTAATTGCCACACATGAATCAATATGTTTCTTAAAGGTTGAATAAAGGATAGGTTGAAGTTCTATTGACAGACAAAGGTGTGGAGACTTCTGTTTTCCTCCACTGATCGAAATGTCTTCTCGTTTTGACAGATGTTGTCTTATAATTTCTTGCTCACTTATTCTTCTTCTCTCGTGTCATTCTCCTACGGGTCTCTTAGGAAAGAAATATATTTTTGATGCTCTGTAAATTGAGAAAAGAATGTTAAACTCATCAGAGGCCTTTACTAAGACTCTCTCTCTCTCTCTCTCTGGGAGCTGCTTGTCAAAGTGACCCAAAAAAAACGTATTTCATAAAGTAGTGTATTTTTAAAGATCTTCCCCTAACACTCACAAAGAGGATACCAGAGTTGTTTCCGAACATATTCATTGTATCGCTTACAATATATTTGCAAACGTCAATTTCTTGAAATTTATAAATATTAGAGCCACATGCTCTTCTTACAAGTATCAAAACCAATTCTTTGATATTCTGTTTCATAACATAATACATCAGACTCCAGACATGCTGCATTGGTATATTCAAATCAAAGAGGTGGAGCTGCAGTGAAAATTTGCTGTTACTGCACTATGTCTGTGATTATAATGGGATTTGATTTAGTGTGTGTGTGTGTGTGTGTGTGTGTGTGTGTGTGTGTGTGTGTGTGTGTGTGTGTGTGTGTGTGTTTGTGTTTGTGTGTGTGTGTGTGTGTGTGTGTGTGTGTGTGTGTGTGTGTGTGTGTGTACAGTATGACTTCGTGGAGCTGCTGGACGGCAGTCGTCTGATAGCTAAAGAGAAGCGGGGACTGGTGGAGGTGGAAGGAGCAGCCAGGAAGGCTCGTTCAGTTAACGTTCATGAGGCAGAGTTCATCCGCTACCTGGACTCAGGCACCTGGCATCTCGCCTTCTACAATGATGGCAAGAACACTGAACAGGTCTCTTACAACACCATCATCATAGGTAAACCATGACTATACATATATCATATTATGTTGTTTTTATGAATGTTTTTTTTTTTATATTATGACAAAATTAAAAATTTATTTATTAAGAATGTTAACTTACGAAATGTCCGATTTTCCTGCCTCCATTGAAGCACATTGAGCTCTTGGAACAATTTCAAATGATTTTAAATCACATAATCATCAGGTTTTACACAAACTTCAAAATAACTTTCTTTTTGAGTGCTGTCGTCAGTAGAGCCAAAGTGAGGCATGCAAAAAAGATGTTCTGAAATTCAAGTAAAATGTCAGTTAAATTATTGTTCTGATAATTTTATTTATATGAAAAACAAATCTATTAAATTAGGAGAAAATATTAGAGTATATAAACACAGTATACAATATACACATACAATTTTAGAGAAAGATTATAAAAAATATATTTTTATTATATATATATATATATATATATATATATATAATCTTTTTTTTTTGCAGTAAAGACATTTATAATAATACGATTTATAATAAGATTTCTATTTCAAATAAATGCTGTTCTTTTAAAATCTCTATTAATTAAATCCTGAAATCCTGACTGCTGGAAAAATATATAATGGTTTTCACATAAATATTCAGCAGCAAAAACTGCTTTCAGTATTGGTAATAATAAGAACAGTTAATAATAATGTAGCACCAGTAACAAATAACAATTGAGTGCCAATCAGCAAATTTGAGTGATTTTTGACAGATCATGTGACACTGAAGACTGGAGTAATGACAAATTCAGCTTTGCCATCACAGGAATAAATTATATTTTAAAATATATTAAAACAAAAATCAGTTATTTTAAATTGTAATAATGTTGCACAATATTAATATTTACTCTATTTTTCATCAAATAAATGCAGCCTTGTTGAGACTAAGTGACTTCTTTCAAATACATAAAAAATCTTTGATTATTCCACACTTTTGACATGTAGTTTATATTACACTTTTTCAGCCTCTGTGTGGATATTTGTTCGAACAGAGAGAGATAAAGAGAAGGGTGTTCACAGGTGAGCGTGTATAATGACGATCAGAGCAGTATCGATCTATGCTTTAAGTGGCTAGTGGGCGGCAGCTGATTCAAAGTGTTGCCTGGTGACCTGCAAGACCTTTCCTCTCTCATTCTCTCTCTCTTTCTCACCTTCTCTTCTCCTTCCCTTTCCCCACTTCTCTCACCTCCACCATGAACTCATAAAAATAGGCTTCAGCAAGAGTAATTTCCTTTGGAATTTGATCACAAAGACTAGAACATGAAAAATGGTCAGTGGGACTACAGCCAGCGTCCTCTTTTAAAAGCGGGTTGATTATGCTTCAATGAGTAAAAAGTTAACCTTTTGAAAATGAAAATTGATTATTTCTCTGTGGCGAGATAATATGGTCCTAAAGTGGGGTTGTCTGAGATCTCTGCTAAACGCTTCAGTGGTGTCATAACAGAGGGCTGGCGACAAGAGACCGGTGCAGTTCATTACGCTGTCAGAATTGACTTAGACACCAATGAGCTGCTTCTTTTAATGAAAGAATCGACAGGTGATGTCACAATCATTGACGTCACCTTGGCAACACACAAAGTGAGAGAGTCAAAAAGTGTGTGGTAGAAGTGTGGCTCAAATCTGTGATTGGCTGTATAACAGTTGTGCATCTAGTAGAATGCTAGATCTAGTTCTTAAATCTGATTGGTTGAGCAGCATTCTTAGAGTGTTGGTATAGACCAATTTCGAGCCTACGTCACAGTTACGTCACGGCGCTAGCTGGAGACAAAACGAAGGGAAAACTGCAGGCAGACAATACAAACCAGCACAGATTCAGCTACATAATAAGGAGCTTAAATTGTTATTATTATTATTAAATGTCATCTTGTTGTGTTGTGCAAGAATCAATAAAAAATGAATATGCTGTATCTGGAATTTTTATTTCTAGAAAATATTCACATCAATAAAATTGCACCGTAATGTCACTCTTTACATTGTCGTCTTATGGGCGCTGGCTAGGCAAAACTGCGGATCGTACCACACAAGTATTGTACGTGACCATTCATCACATAGTTATAGTCATCTAAAGATGTATATTCCCTCAGTTTCTCTTTACACTCGGTTTCTCTATAAGGTAGGTGTAGAAGTCAGGCCACTTAACCGAGGTAACGTTAATCCTATTAGATCGTCCATTGAGTGAGCGTGTAACGGCTACGGGTCAGCCAATCTGGTTCCGTCCGTTAAAATTAACTTTTGCAAATAACAATCGCGGTCCTGGACAGTGAGTTACCTTGCACATTAAGATGAAATGGAATTTTCTCCAGTCATTGTTAAAAAAACAAGATAACAAAACTTGCATACTAACGTTAGGGAAGCGGCCAGAGGGATCGTTCTGCCACCACCTAAGCTCCGCCCACAAAAAAAACGTCACCATGTTTACCAACTGAAAAGGGGTCTATAAATGTCCAACAGCCCTGAGAATGTTCACTGCTTATATCCTGGTCTGCTGGTCTGTTTGTTCCAGACAAACTTGGTTTCGGGAACTGGTGGGGCTACAAGGGATGATAAAAATAATAATATTTTAAGATTAATCGTGAGATTAATTATTTTATTATATTAACAGCCATAGTTTTCCTTCAGATTTATGTCTAGCAGTATTGGTGAATAGAAAAAAAAAATAGAAAAGGGAATATTTTCCAAATAATATTTTACTCATATGTAAAATATATAACGTTTGAAAACCCTTGTATTAGTAGTGGGGATTTATCAGTCACTCTTTCTGCAGGTTACATTGTTTCGCCAGTTGGTGACGACAAGTGACTCTCTTTAAGAGTTAACCATTGAATCATTCACTTAACACTCAGGAACGAAACAACGTGTGTGTGTTGCTTGGAAGCTTTGTTTGGAGCTATTTGCTTTGGCAAGAAATAGCACTGATTTTAGCACTGCAAAAAGTTTTCGCATGAGTCCAAGTGTATTCATATAAATAAGCTTGTTTTTAGTATATGAATGCAGATATGTAAACTTCAGCAGGAGCTGGTGTGAGTGTAAACAACTTTGTGTGTTGCGCTTTATGCCTTTTGTTTGGCACCAGCTGTGGTTGTCATGAGGAAAATGGCTTATTGAACATGCTAAATATCTTCTTTATGAACATGGAAACTTCAGAAATGTTTCTGTGAGTTTCAGATTTAGGTTAAATGATAGACAATTATCATTATTTCAGTATAAAAACAAAAGTCAATGGAAAGTCCCCACTATGACCGAAAAACAAACGTGTGTTTTTAATGGCCATCCAGCAGTGTAAAGAAAGCTCCGAGCAGAGCGTCTGGCTGCTAATTGGTGGTAATAATGATTTGATTGGTTCATTAAGGCGGAGTAAGCCTAGATGCAGGTTTTTGTTAATCACGCATCTGGCACTCCTTTAATTAAAGATGGGGGGTTCTGAATGTCTGCTAATTTCCACAGACTGTCTCCTCAATTAGTGCTTTTCTCACTCTCCTTTCCTTTCTCGCCCTCTTTCTTTCTGTGGCTCCCTCTCACACACTTTCATTCTTCCCCCCAGATACCCTCACAGAGTGTCCACACAATTGCCATGGTAACGGAGACTGTCGCTCGGGAACATGCCATTGTTTCCCAGGGTTCCTTGGGCCTGATTGCTCACGAGGTATGCTCTCTTACTCGTGTGCGCACACACAGAGTCACACACGACTCTCCAGAGAAATAAACAACCAATGCCACTATTCATAATTGGTTTCAGATTGTCATTTGCGCAAGTACGGCTGGCTAGCAGGCTTATAGTGGGACTCAATTCCCAAGCCTGAATGGCTTCTTATTACCAGGAGGAAGCATCAATTAGTTTTATTTTCATGGTCTTTTTATTGTATTATTTTGTTTATTTTGTGGTGCTATTGTTTTTCTCTCCTAGCCGTCTGTTGGCTTTCTTTGTCTGTGTATTAGTCTGGTTTAGTCCATAAAGAAACCACTTGCACTGAAAACTTCACCTGTTGAATGTTATGAATGTCAAACTACTTTTATGACATTTTTCTGTTTTTGGTCTTTTAGCTTTTTTGCCCAATTGCTTTTTGTTTTTCTATTCAAAGCCGCTTGCCCAGTGCTGTGCAGTGGAAATGGGCAGTATTCCAGGGGGCGATGTCTTTGTTACAGTGGCTGGAAGGGGACAGAGTGTGACGTTCCTAGCAACCAGTGCATCGATATTCACTGCAGCGGACATGGAATCTGCATCATGGGCAACTGTGCCTGCAACACAGGCTATAAAGGAGACAACTGTGAAGAAGGTCAGGGATACAAATCAAACACCTGTGGTTTTGCAAAGCAAATTGTCCTATCCAAGCTTGTTCATTTCTGTTTTTTAAGGAAATATGTTAACATCAAAAATGTATTTTATGTCTCTTAAGAAACAGTGATCCTCCATTGAATGGTCTGATGTTAGAAAAAAGTTTATTTGTTTTGCAGAGTTTTTCATCTGTTTCCCTCCTTACAGACATCTTCAGCATCTCAAGTCTCAGTTCATAAGAGACCCATCATAAGTCTTAATGGAAGCATTTATCCAACACTGCTATTTTCAGCGTTCTTGCCATTAAACCCCATTGCATTACACCATCAAAGATGTGCAAGATAATGTGTTATCAACGCGATCACTGATTACCCATTGGTTTGAGCAGGGATTGATTTTTTTTTCTCCTCTAGAAGTGTTTGAAAGCATTGTCTCTGTGGACACGGACAGGCTTTTCACCAGACCTGATAAAAAAGAGAGTGAGTGAGGGAGACAGAAGGGCTTGTTTGAGTGTCTAAGAGAGAGAAAAAATCTGTCCAATTCATATCGCCTTTCAGCATCAGTTTTGTTTAATGAGGAGCCTAACGCCTTGTCTGTAGCCATCAAAGGGACTCTTCTGCCTGTGACCTTCTTTGATAATTTACTGTCCCTGCAATAATCACTACCAGTGTGTTAATAGTTCAATATTCCAAAAACAATTGCCATTCTCCACTTCACAGAGCAAATAATTACATTGATGTCCCTGCTGATGTGCAGGTCCCTTACCCATCAGCCTTGTGAGTGGGGAAAATGCTAGATTACAATTGATTTTTCTTAATTAGCAGAATTAGCTTTGTGCGTAGTGTTTATGTTACCGTGACTCGGCACGCAGCATGTAGAGTACTGACAGTGTTTATTTATTTTTTCCCTATAAGCCAGAAAGATTTTATTCCTGCTGCTCGATTGTAATGATTTGGCACGAACAACAAAACCGACTAATGCAATTTATGGAGGGAACTTTATTTTCTGGTCATGAATCGGCCTGTTGTCAATCAATGGCATGATTAAGCCCCATCAACTACCACACAATCAGAGGAATTAAGGGTTACTGAACCTCAGCCCTCTCCCAAGGGCTATTAAACATAAACATAAACACACACACACACACACACACACACACACACACATACAACCTGCACAGTAGCCCCTTATGGCTTTTGAAAAGCAGTGCATAACACTGTCACACTCTGTGCACTCAGCCCTGCTTGTGCCTCAGTCCCCTTAAAAATTGCTTTTCCATCTGTAGCAGTGGACTTCTCCCGAAGAGATCTCTAGCACATTCTTTGAGAGCACATTGAGCGGCACATAGATCATGCTTCGCTACATGTACTGTCTGAATCTGCTTATAATGTGTGTGCACTGGAACAGGGGGATTTTTCAGAGCCATAATGTGAAGCTTATGCTATGCACATCTTGACAGTTAGCAAATGATGGATTCCATTGAGATGAGTGAATTTTAAAAACGAATGTATTACTGTAAAAACAACACATATTTTTTCATATTTACTTTATATTGCACAATGTTCCCTCATGTTAACAAACCCATTTTATTTACTTTGCAAGCACACAATGCAGAGATGTCGAATAAACACAGTACATCTTCTCAGTCATTTTAATTTTTTTTTTCACATTTGTTAGAGCTTAACCATTTTATAAATAATTTAGAATGGTTTTAATTGTTTTTATTTTATGAGTGGTTGCATTAATGTTCTACTTATTTTGTTTTTGTCTAATCCATTATTATAGTAACTGTCTATTTAGTATTAAAATGTATTAACATTTTACAAAATTCTTCAAAGTTACAAGTACTATCTATTCATTCTTTAGTAAAAATACAAATACGAACATTTATATAAACGTGTTAAAAGTGTAAACATTAGTATTAAAATTTTAAGTAAAACTGAACTTAAAAATTAGTGAATTCTTTGACTTAATGTAGCAGCTTGTAGTACTTTAACATCAGCAAAGTTTTTAATTACTTTTCATTATCACAGTGTTGCCTCCATGCAAATTACCTGGAAAGGTCCCTCCAAAAAATTTTTTTTTTGGAATATGTTTATTTTTTTTAATTTAGTAATGTCTCTATGCAAGAAAATGTAATAATTTTTTTTTTTAAAGGTTTCATAATGCTTGCAATGGAGAGTCAAAAACAGCATGCATTGTCTTGCTACCCTGCTAACTAACAGGTTTCGCTTTCTTTTCCAAACACACACACACAGTGGACTGCCTGGACCCCTCCTGTTCATCTCATGGAGTGTGTATTCACGGAGAGTGCCACTGCAATCCAGGCTGGGGCGGCAACAACTGCGAGATCCTGAAGACTATGTGCCCAGACCAGTGCTCGGGACACGGAACCTACCAGACGGAGAGCGGCACCTGCACCTGTGACGCCAACTGGACTGGACCCGACTGCTCCATCGGTACCCTTTATGCACTCATGCACCCACCTCCTCAATATGTCGGTCTTCCCACTTTATTACTTTATTATTTTATCTTGCTTTATTTGATACACTGAATGCCTGCTTATTGTTGTTAAAGGCATTAACAGGCTGTTATTTCAGATTTTCTGTCCTCCCCTCTGTTTAATCTGTCAGCAGACCTTCTCAAAGGCACGTTTGAGTCAACTTTAAATACACTATCATTATGAAATATCTTTCAGTCCATCAAAAGCTCAGACGCAGCTGGTGTGGTTTGTGTGTGCACGTCTTGTGTTTGTGCGAGTGACGATACTGATCTCTGTAATAAGAGCAGTATTGGACTCCTGCTGTTTTAGGACTCACCCATGGTTGGCCTTTTAGTTATACAATGCTATTTTCCCAGCAGCAATCTGTGTCTAATGAAAATACTATTTCACCCTAGAGCCCCACACCGCAATCTCTCACTCACTTTTTCTCTCACTCCCTTTCTTTCTCACCCCATTTCGATCGAGGAAGAACCACCTGATGCCTTTGTAAACCACCACTTCCCTCCATTCCTTTAATTAGCCGTACATTTCAATTAGTGCAGCGTTAATGGCCTGCACGCTCCCCCTCTGTCATGTTGAAGGCTGCAGTGTTGTGGTAAATGCAGATAAACGCCTATTGCGTGGGGACATATTTTGTTTATAAAAATTAGTATTACCCCTTTTGTCTTAGATAATGATAGAGTCAGAAAAATGTAATTCAAGAGGAGGGCATGTGTCAACAGAAGTGTCACGCATGTGCCCCCTTAAAAAAAATGTTGGTTACACTTTATTTTAAGGTGACGTAGTTACAATGTACTTACTCAAATAAGTGCTGAGTAACATTAATTAACTACCTGTACTTACATAGAGTTATGGTTAGGGTTTGGTTTAGGTTTAGTTACTTGTAATTATGCATAATTTACTGTTATTACTATAGTAAGTACATGTAGTAACGTGTAACTACGTAACCTAAAAATAAGTATAAAAATAAATGTTACCCTTTTTTTTTGCCAAATGTTATTTTGGAAAGTGCATCTTGGAAAGTTAAGTTGCGCAGTTATTGTAAGTAACTAAAACATTAGTTTTTCTAAAATACTGTGGGAGAAATTACGTATTCACATTTCTTTGGTCAGCCCTTCTTCACCAAACCAGAAACGTGTTCTTTTTAATTCAAATTATATATAAGTTATCATTAGCATTATTATTATTATTATTATTGTCACTTTAAAAATAATGAAACAAAATAGAACATGCGCTCACTGTATAAAACACATTTATAAAACACATTAATTGTATTTTTTTTTTTTTCAAAAAGAAACTGGGGGGGAAGTCATGGGTAACACTTGTAATCACATTAGCCTATCAATACATGCTGTAAAAATATTCATTGTTAGTTCATGATACCAAATGCTAATTAAATTAATTGAACTAATGTCAATGAAGTGAAGGTTACCAAATCACTTGCTGTTTTGCTTTTTTAGTGTATTGATTTTTCAAATTTAACGAAGCACATTGGGAATCAATTTACTAAACTAAGCCTCACAATTATATGAATTAAGTTATCGCCTAGTGAGCCAGGATTTGCCCCTCAAAAAATTAGGTGCATGACTCCTCGTACAAAATGGACACACTCAGGCAATCAGTCCACACACTCTGGCTGCAACTCTTGCAAAGACAGTAATCCAGATTGATATAGTACCGTTGCAGCAGGCTTACGGCTCGAGCCGTCAGTTTTCCAGAAGTACTTCCCAGCAGCTGCTCTCCATCTGTCTGTGTGAACTTATTCCTTGTGCACAGCCTCTCTCTCTTTCAATCACACTCCCGCTCTAAGGAAACTGAGGTGAACTTCAGCGGAATCTCGTCTGATGAAGGATGAAACACACAGGCGCCCACACATACATGCTGAAGGGCTGCGTCACTCCTGCCCACCTGCAGGAGGCATAATAACAGCACGCAGCAGGGAAGCCAACCACTAACTGGCACTCGCCTGACCCAAGGGCTGATGGGAAATTCTCTCCACATTTCTTCACTTCTGTTTCCTTGTCTCAATACACTTTCACCAGCTCAGGCTGGGTGTCATGTCATGGTTTCACACCTTGTCAGGAAGCGCTGGGGATAGAGTCAGAAAGGAGGCTGAAGAAAGGAGTTTAACAATACCCCATCCCATGATTTGTCTTTATCAGGAGATGTCTTTCTAGTGCTTTGTTTCTTCCGTGACGGGGTGTGTCGGGCTGCAAGGCTCTGGTGGAATGGTGTGTGTGTGGGCTGTTAAACTGCAGCTTGCTTTGTGCCAGTCTGTCTTACTCTGCTATTCTGCCAAACCCACTCACATCTACATGCGCACGTACACAAACTCAAACTGAATCCAAATCGCTATCAGACACTTTTCACAGGATATCATTCAAAATACACCCAATTTTCCCTCATCAGCTTTTGTTGCCAGTTGCATTTACGCCAAGGTATGATAAACATGAAACTAGTTTCTATTGACAACAATTTCTGTATAGAAGCTTTTGTCAATTCAGAATCATTTCCTGTAAACATGCCAACATTTTTTTTTGAAAAGTAACAAACCTGCAAAGAGAAATGCTAATAAAATGCTTCCATGATAGCTTCGATCCCAAAAGCCATTCAAACGGCAGAGCGTCTGGCAGAGCGTGGAATGTGTATAAATTGATTTATTTTGGCTTGATGTGTTTGCTTCAATCTATGTGGGAAGCCTGGGTCTTCTGGGTCCGGGTGGAAAGTTCAGCGTGTCAATTCACATCCGTGTCTGTACGCTCTGATGTCTCCTTCCCTTCCCCCAAACACACACCTTTAGCCAGCACCCCACCGCCAAAGCCTCCATGAGGAGCGCACACACTCCAGTAGGTCAGAGAAGGTTGAGATGTCATCATTGTTAAGGGGTGCCGACTGAGGTGGGGCGGGCAGTCTCCATACACCCACCCATCCCCCCCTCACGCCACCCCGCCACACAGCCTTCTAGACACAGCAGGGGTCTGCAGTTATCTATTTCCTGTCATAAGTTTTTCACACTTTAAGTCAATAACTTAGACTTGACTGTTCTCAGGAATGTAACCTCTGCTCTTGTTGTTTTGAGTAGAGGAGACTTGCACTTGAAATGTGCTACCACCTTGTAGAACACATGACCGTCGTCATCCTTGGCTAGGCTGCAGCCCAGAACAATTTTAATTTTTTTCGCCTTTGTTTGTGTTTGCAGAGGTGTGTGCAGTGGACTGTGGCTCTCACGGTGTGTGTATAGGAGGAAGCTGTCGCTGTGAAGAGGGTTGGGCTGGTTCGGTATGTGATCTGAAAGCATGTCACCCACGCTGCACTGAGCACGGAACCTGCAAGGACGGCAAATGTGAATGCCACCAGGGCTGGACCGGAGAACATTGCACCGTCGGTAAGACAAACAATCATCAGTACGGTATGCCAGTATTTACACTACATGGCCTAAAGAATGTTAATACCCTCCTTTAACATAAACGGGTTTGGCTCCTTAATTCAAGTTAATTTCAGGGGCCTTTTCTGTTCCAACATGACAGTGATCCTGTGTATAAAGCATCTAACCTTACTGATTTCACTTTTGTCTGAATGGGAGAAAATCCTACAGCCTTATTTTAACATCTAGTCGAGAAATTTGAGAATAAACTACCTTTTTTATGCCACCAAGCTCATATGGGTGGTGTTTGGGTGTCCACATTTTTTTTTTTTTTGCCAAATAGTGTATTTGCATAAAGTGTACAAAGTTTTTTTCTCTCTCTCTCTCATTATTTCCAGCTGGTGTTGATGCTATTGTATCAAAGCCATTTGCTATTTGTTATGAAGGTTTAACTCACATCTTTGAGCTTGTTTTGATTGCATATTCCCTTTGTTTTTCTTCTTCTCCTCCACCTGCTTTGGCTCTTCCACCTCAACAGGAAGAGGACTATGAATGTTTGTTCTGTTTTGTACCTTCCCCCTGACCTTTGCTTGCTATCAAAGGGTTGACATTTTCATTGCAGTTGATGCAGGCTTCCACATGGAAACACCTATTCTGAAAATCAGGGGGCTAAACGACAGCAATTTCTCCTTACACAAGCATTAAACTCTGTTCATTATTTAAATCTCTAAGAAAGACAGGCATGGCAAGTTGGATAGCATGTGTCCTCCTGGTTTAGTCTGGTTAATGCTGGTTATTTGTGGTTTGGTGCTGGTCTAGCACCAAATTGTCCATCTTTTTTTCACTTATCTATGAAAATATGGCCAAAAAATCAACATATATTTCTATTAAATTTTACATTTTAAATAAAGTCCCTCTGTTTCTTCTCAAACTCAAACTGTACAAGTTGCTTAACCGTCAGTCACTAAATCTGTTGATTCGGTGTTAGCGTGTTGGCTACATCCTCCACCAGCTCAACTCTCAGCAGGGTACGTCAGCTGCTCCATTACTCAACACGAGCGATCGAGGTACGCGGCCTTGTTAGCAAGCAGGCCTGTTTCGCTGGGCAGCTTTATGAGAATCTGGCCAGCATTTTGCTATTCGTCTTCCAAATTAGCATGGTTAGCACGTAATTCTGTCCTGCTCTTCTGTTCGAGCCAGCCACCCACACACCACACTCTCACCCTGACTACAAACTTTACTGAGCAAAAATGCTTGCTGAGTTTGATCACTTAATGACCTTGTTGCTCTAAGTTTAAACATTATAAATGGACGTAAGACTGTAGGAGACCATATTTTAAAATACATGTCAGTGGCTTTAATGGATTGGCCAATTTTATAGTTTCATTTAAGCTGAAGTGTGAAATTTCTGTGCTGCTACCATCACCAAATGAAATTGCAAACATAATGACTGTTATCAAACATGTTTGCTGAATACTTACTCTGCTGGTCGTTGGTCTGCCGAAGAAATTGTACACGCCATTGGTTAAGCCAATGCTGCTGTATTAGGCTTGTATGGGTGCTCTATCAAAAAGAGCATTGTGTTGACATTTTTCAGAGAAATGCAACTACGAATGGCTTGCTTACTTACTTATCCCTGTATATTAACACCTCAAGTTTAAAGTGTTTACAGTATAATGCATTTATGTGCAAAACATTTTACAGGTTGTGTTTACTTTGTGTGTGGCCTTCCAGAGTTTGGACGATTGAATATATCTCTTTAGGCCAAGGTTGATACTTCGTCCCTCTTTGCTGAGTGCATGCATTGCAGAAGGTGTGTGTGTTTGAAAGAGAGCACAAGAGGGAGCTAAAAGAATTATGGTACCTCATACATCATATGTGTCAGACTGAGATAAGGGGCCTCTTGGATCCATGCAGGGGTGTGTGTTTGTGTATGTGTGAATTGTGTGTTTGTGTGTGTGACCTTCCCTGTCCCTCTACACCCACTCACTCTCATTAGACCTCTTCACAGTGAGTCCACACACACATGCCTGCATTACAGCATACTTGCGTCATGATTCTTTCACACAAAGACACTTAGACACTGTACTTTAAGACAGCTCTCAGACTGACCGGCAGCATCCAGACATTTTCAGTATGTATTTTATTGTTATGACATGAAGTCTTTCTCAAAAAACCTAAAAAAAAAATACAGATTTTTTTGTCTGAGCTATGCTTTTTTTCTTAATCTGATTGGGGCAACTTTCATATATTATCCTAGATCCTGGACAGTTTGAACTGATTCAATGAAATTTATCAAATTCTCCCCAAAACTATTCTAATGACATGCACTTTAGGAAACTTATATGCCGATATAAAGCTAATCTATACTGAAATATTCACAATGTTACTTAATTTTATATCTTCAGCAAAATCTAGAGTATTTGATATATCCTCAAGCCCTAATCCTAACAGAACATTATGGTCTGTAATGTGAACTTATCCAGACAGTACATCAGATTTTTAAAAGAGGCATGTGTTTGATTTAGCTTAGTGTGACTCAGATCTGTTTATTCATTTGGAAATTATTGGGGAGCTTCGGGAGAAGGAGAGTAGGAGCATGAAATATTTCTCACAGCACCCAAAACACACTCTCTGCCAACTGCACTTTCTCTTGTTGATGGCTGCGATGCTCTTTTTAGATAACGGGTTATTTCAGGAATTGTTGAGAGTTAATAGAACTTCTCGAAGAATACTCAATTTAGTGGGTTGATGTACATTTATAATTTTTTTTTATCCAGTTGTAATCATATCACAAAATGGCATCTATAGGAGTGGAAGTCCACGTATCATATAAAAGAGCCAGTCATATTTTATATATATATATATATATATATATATATATATATATATATATATATATATATAACCACCTGTTTGTTTACTCTGAAATGTGCCTGTGCACTAGCAAAAAAAAAATGTATTCCAATTTTTTACCAAAAAAACTTCTTGACTAGTTTTTGGGAAATTTCTGTTTTCCCTTATTAGTAGTTGATTCACTGAAAAGAGTAACTGAGTGAACTGAATTAAAAGGACTTTGGTGTAACCAAACTTCACTTTAGCAACAAGTTTGGGAATATGATGAATTTCAATGCTGGCATGTTGTATAATGTGAATAAATGGTGCATATTCTGGAACACGAACATACTCATGAGACCATTTTCTTAGGATCGTTTATTAGTAATAGCTCTTTAAAGACTCTTTATGACTAAAGAAAAGAGATTTTTTTGTGGGAAGTGTGGCTCGTCAGAAGCTTCCACTGCCAGACATTTAAGATTTTTTATTAAGACTTGTATGCTTCATTAGGCCTTGGGCCCTTCCAGATCATTCATCAGAAGCACAACTCTTACTGTGAGAAAGCCATGGATTACAGCAAGCTGTGCACACACATCAGTCAACCCTGTTGGAGCATGCAGAAATGTACCCACACACACATTTATCCAAAATGATCTTGTCAAACTTCCGTATTGTAAAAGTCCACAAATTGAACTATGGTGTGAATAATCCTAAAGCATTATTGGCGCAGATCAGTTTACTCAGGAGCCTTTATGGTACGGCCCCCAGGCAGTTATTTTGTAGTCATGCAAGTTGAATGAGGAAAGACCGAAATATCCTAACTGCTTGGCAAGGGTAGGTTTCAATAACAGGCCAAATCAATAAAATCTGACAACCATGGTATCACAAATGTTACTTTTAAAGTTAAACTCTGTCTACAAAAATATGTTCCCTTTCGTAGTCTCTCCGAGTTAAGTCGGATGACGACGAATGGGGGTTTCGCTTAGAACACCTATCGACTTCGAGTATTACAAAACGAGCCAATGGCGATGAAATGCCATGGGTCTGCGGAATTTGCATAGCGTATCTCCGCCCCACCACGTGGGTATAAAACGAGGATGCCGGCAACATGCAGATATGTTTTCGCTTCGGAGCCAAGAGTATTTCTTCACTCCACAATCATCTCTGACTTCGCTCTACGAGACGAGCTTCTCTCTCCGGTGTTGGTGTAACGGTGATCTGCAATGAGCTCACAGTGCCTGCTGATCTGTGCAGTGATCTGCCAGTGTGTGTGTGTCTCCCTGTGCGCTTCAACATCGCGGAGTTTTTATTCCTCTCATAAAAGAGCTCGCACGTCTTTTTAAAGACGGCTCGCCCGTGCATTTCTGGTTGCAGCAGACTGGTATCGGACTCTGATGGGCACGAGCGCTGTCTAGTGTGTTTGGGCTTTGATCATGCTTGAACAGCGCTCGTGGATGACTCATGTTCTCTCTGGGAACGTGAACATCGCGTCATATATAGGTCGAGACTCGGTGAACTCGCAAGAGTGAGAGTCCCCTCATCCACCACCCGATCTTCTGCTGGTGGCCAGGGTGACCTGAGGGTGTTGGTCTGGAACAAGGCGCCGACTCTGTGTCCACGCCCCAGCCCCCCCACTTTAATGAAGGTGCCCGCTAGCGAACTGATGATACCACGAGTCTACCCTCAGGTGGCCCTTGTGTTTTCATTTGAAGCTACAGAGGATGATGCTGTGTCTGTAGCAGCATCACTAGGTGGGCTTGATTCTTCTGGAAATGACGACTCGTCACAGCTGCCAACCTCTGGTGTGCATACGGCTGTGCCTGAGTCTGATCCGGAGATGACGGCCATGCTTTCCCGGGACGATTTGTTTTTGGTAAGGCCACCGACGCGTCCACAGCAAACCCCAATATCTTTCCTCCCGGACGTGCATGATGAGATCAAGGGTCCTCTCGTTGGTCTCATCTGCCTTTCCTCCCCTCAGGGGCCGCTGCCCATGGGTACACTGGGGTTACCCCGGTTGAACGCTCTGTTGCCATGCTACTATGTCCTCAGAGTGCTTCCCGGCGCAATCTTAGGCACCCGTCCAAAGTCTGTAGTTCTTTTCGTCTACACTAATCTGTGGCGAAATCCTATAGTGCCACAGGACAGGCAGCTGCCTCACTGCATCCCATGACCGTTCTGCTGGTCTACCTGACCCAGATGCTCATGGACATGCAGGAGGGCGGGACTGACCCGAGGCTCTTCAGTGAGCTGCGCGCCGCCACTGACCTTGCTCTCCGAGCGACGAAAGTGGCCGTACGCTCTCGGAGTCAGGTGATGTTCACCAGTCTGGGGCTGACCGGTCTGATGTGCACGATGTCGGGCGGAACCGTCTGCTCGACACCCCCATCTCCCAGGTCGGCCTCTTCGGTGGTGCGGTTGAGTGCTTCTGCCCAACAGTTCTCAACCGCCCGTGAGCAGATTGAGGTTATTCTGCCCGACGGCCCCGCCGTCTGCTCAGATCCCTCAGTCTGCCCAATGCCAAAGCCTCCCTCCCACGGTTCCAACCCCGCCCGTTCACCTGGGCCTGGCTCTGGAAGACCGTAGGGGGATGCCACAGCCCTCTCCAGCCCCGCCCCCCGCTAAACGCCGGTTAAGCGGCTCTTTTGAGATGGGCTGCTCAGAGATCAGACTCAGTTCTTTCCAGGAGTTGGTAGCAGGGCCACTCCTTTCCCCGGTGGAGGGCTTGGGAAGAATCCTTATTCAGAAAGAACTGACTCTCTCATCTCTGAGCATACAGAGTTCTCGGACGACACAGAGCGCCGCCCACAAGCCGTGCTCTCCTCGTCCCCCTCTGTCCCAGAGGCGGTTGACACGGCTTGCCTTCCACGGACCACTTCGCCCCTGTCCCCCTCTGTCGCCAGACCCCTGACAGAGCAGGCCCCCTTGGAACGCTGGTCCTTCCCTGGCCTCCTCTGTCAGGGTGCGGTTATGACCTTGCCCCCACACCGGGCCGCTCTGACGTCCACGTCTGGGCCGGTCATTCCGCTTCGCTGCACCACCGGGGGGACGTCTGTGGTTCTTGACACCGCTGAGCACAGTTGGGAGCCTGCCTAGAGCTTCCCTATCTGTTCCGCTGGGTCGCGCGAACCATCGGCTTGGCTATGCAATTCAGTTCGCACGGTCTCCTCCCCGCTTCAGGGGAGTCCGCTCCACTTTGGTCGGTGGCTATGCCCCTGTCATTAGAGCGGAGGTTGCTACCCTACTGGCGAAGGGTGCGATTGAGACTGTCCCTCCAGCCGAAATGAGGTCCGGGTTTACAGCCCCTTCCCTCATTGTCCCGGAGAAGTCTGGTGGGTTACGGCCACGTACCTACATCCTGGACCTACGCATCTGAACCGCTCCCTTCACAGGCTGCCGTTCAAGATGCTCCTGGCCAAACGCATTTCTGGATGTGTGCGGCCACAGGATTGGTTTGCAGCGATCAACCTGAAGGACGCCTACTTTTATGTCTCCGTTCTCCTTCGACTCAGACCATACCTACTGTTTGCTGTCAGGGCGCGCGCATATCAGTACGCTGTTCTCCCATTCAGGCTAGCCCTGTCTCCTCGCGCCTTCACAAAGGTTGTTGAGGCAGCCCTTGTTCCTCCATGGGAACACGGGGTTCGCATCCTGAACTATCTCTGTGACTGGCTGTCTTAAGCTCACTCCTGAGACCAGGTTTGCGAATACAGGGACCCAGTACTCCGGCACCTAGCTCGTCTGGGCCTTCGGGTCAACTGGGAAAGGAGTAAACTTTGCCCCGTGCAGAGGAATTCTTTTCTCGGTATGGACTTGGTCGCCTTCTCCACTCAGCCATTGCTGACTTGCCTGAGACTATCAAGCCCAAGAGTGCGGTTCCACTGAAGTTTTTTTTCAGAGGCTCCTGGTGCATATGGCATCTGCAGCCGCGGTACGCCGCTCAGATTGCTTCATATGAGACCGCTTCAGCTTTGGCTTCGCGACCGAGTCCCGAGTTGGACATGGCAACACGGCACCCTCCGAGTACCAGTTACTCTGACCTGCCGTCGGTACTCACCCCGTGGTCGAACCTCAGTTTTCTACGGGCCCGAGTGCCCCTGGAACGAGCTTCCCGGCATGCTGTTGTCTCAACAGATGCCTCCACGGGCTGGGGCGCCATGCGCAATGGACATGCTGTCACACTCTCATGTTGAGCAGAAATGCTCCTGAAAAATTCAGTGAGATTTATCACACCCAGGTGTTGAGCAGAAATGCTCATCTGGTTCAGTGAATTTCTTCACACTTAGGTGTTGAGCAAGGTTGCTCCTGAAGCTCAGTGATTCTCGCATGTAGTGTTGAGCAGTATGGCATGTCTATTGCCTCGAGTTGCTGGCAGTACGCCTTGCCCTGCACCACTTCCGGGCGTTGCTCTGGGGTCAACACGTACTAGTCCGATCAGACAATACTGCCACAGTAGCGTACAGCAACCGTCAAGGTGGTCTACGCTCGCGCCGTATGTCGCAACTCGCCCGCCACCTCCTCTTATGGAGTCAGAAGCATCTGAGGTCGCTTCGAGACATTTTCATTCCCGGAGTCCTGAACTGTGCAGCCGACGAGCTCTCAAGGCTTCAGCCCCTCCCTGAAGAATGGCGACTCCATCCCCAGTCAGTTCAGCTGATTTGGGTCCAGTTCGGGGGGACACAGATAGATCTGTTTGCCTCTCACGACTTGACCCGTTGCGACCTGTATTATTCCCTGACCGAGGGCACGCTCTGCACCGATGCACTGGCGCACAGCTGGCCGCGGGGACGCAAATATGCGTTCCCCCAGTAAGCCTTCTTGCGCAGGTTTTGCGCAAAGTCGAGGAGGTCGAGGAGCAGGTCCTTCTGGTTGCGCCCTACTGGCCCACCCGGACCTGGTTCTCCGAACTCATTCTCCTCGCGACAGCACCTCCTTGTCCCATTCCTCTGAGGCAGGACCTTCTTTCTCAGGGACGGGCACCCTCGTCCCGATCTTTGGAGCCTCCACGTGTGGCTCCTGGGCGGGACCAGGCAGGTTTGAGTACCCTACAAACTGCGGTGGTAGCTACCTTCACTTCCACTAGAGCGTCGTCCACGAGACACGTCTACGCGTTGAAGTGGAACCTCTTCGTCAGCTGGCGCATGGTGCCTCGCTAACAGACATCTGCAGAGCTGCAGGCTGGGCGACACCTAACTCATTCACCAGATTCTATAATCTCTGATTGGAGCCAGTGTCCTCTCATGTACTCGCTTCTACCAGCTAGTATTGGACCCACTCAGGTGTCTCGCTTGCTCGCCATTCCACTCTACGGACTGGATACATGCGATATATTCCTCAGGTGAGCCACCTCTCTGAGGCCCTGAGTTCCTCCAGCACTGTTGACGCTGGCTCCTATTGCCTGTGCGTCGGCTAGGTGCCTCCGTGTGCATGGTTCCTCCCCTAAGTAACCCCCACATGTGTATTTCCACTGTAAGCCTCCTTGAGCATGTGTCTTTCCCTTGGCATGCCACCTTGCCACCCCTGGGGTTGAAATATTCAAACTGCGGCATGGTCACCCCAGTGTTCTCCATATGCATCCTTCATGTCATATGTGTATTCTCTAAGTCCCCAACCCCCCAGAAGTAGCAGAGTAGAAGTATTTGTTTGCAATTATTTTAATTCTAATTGTGTTTTTATTGTATAAGGAGAATCAGATTACACTGAAGACATTCAAGAAATTTTTAGGATGACACCTGACTAAGCAAGTCACCACTTCACTAAACACAATCAGGTCAGCAAAACCTAATCTCGAACACATACGTCACAGTATACTGCTAACTACCAGCATGTCATGTGTACACTCAGTCGGAGTGATCAAATAGTTACAAAACTAACAAATACCCAGTAAAATACTGCAGTCCCATACAATAGAGATTTGTGTGTGTCCTCACTTTCAATTCTCCCATGGCTCAGCTTCCCCTGTGCTGGACGCTGCCTCTGCTTACTGATTGTACAGATGATTGTGAACATGAGAAGAATATCAGTAATAAATATGACTAAGAATAATACTTTTTCTAATTAAATCTGTGCTTCAGTCAGGTTATTATCTAGTATGTGGAACTATTGGCATTTTATCATGTAAATATGTAATATTGTTCTGTATTTTTCTATTTTGTGTGTGTGTGTGTGTGTGTGTCCTTAATCAAGCATTGATTGATTGATATGCCTAATATGATTGGCAACCCAGCCCTGCACATTAACCCTGTACCTGTCACTGTTTTTGTCTCCTCATCCTCCTGCTCTTCTTTCTCTTGCTGCTTTCCTTCCTCCCCCTTCTCCTCCTCCTCATCCTTCTCTCCCTCCTCATCAATATGACTGCAGCATATTAACCGCCTCTTGTGCCAACATTTTTTTCTTTCTAATTCTTATTTTTTTTATAAAAAATAAGAACCCATTTCTTTCTCTTCTCTCCTTCTTTTCACCATTTTTACCGTCCGTCTCTGTTGCATTCACACAAATCCGCCAAACATGACCAAAAGTAAACTCCTTTGATCGGCGCCTAGTTTGAGCCAATCGGATGTCAGGAACAACGAGGATCAGTCTAAGTTGGGAGGGGCCTCTCGTATCCCCCCTCAGATTGAAAGTATTGGCTTGGCCCGGTCTGAAACACACACACACTAGGGCTGTAACGATACGCGATATAAAATCGAAATCGCGATACTCAGGTCCACGATCCTGTATCGCGATGTGAGAAGGCAGAATCGCGATCACACCCCTTCCAACTCCCAGAGTTATCCTTCCTGTCCAGAACCAGGGCTCGAATTTCGGCGCGGGTATAGCGCATAATTCTAATCATTCCCGCAGGTCTCCCATTTATAATGTGGGAAATTCCCGCAATCGTAATCCACACAGATAATAAAATAAAATCATTATTTTAACAACTATCTTCCAGACGCAATTTCACAAACAGCGTGAGTGTTCAGCGGTGCCGCGCGTCTTCTATCTCTTCTCATAATGTTTTGTGCAAGGCAGGCATCAAGCGCTGCGGCGATAATACACAGTCGCGTTTTGGAGTCGGGACCTAGACTGTAAGGTCGGGACATGACGGAATATTCACTTGCACAATCGGGCCAGCAGTGCATCGTGACTGAAGTCTTTTTAAGTCTTACCAGTTTAAACATTCAAGCGATTTTAAACTAATCAGTGCTCGCGCGCTCTCTGAGATTATTTTCTATGCGCACATTCATAGAAAATCCGCCTCAAAAACAGCTGGCTAGTAACTATTTTTCGCGGATTATATTGCTTTAACACGCAAAATTGTCAATTTCGGTCTTTGTGAGTAGGCTATACTCTAAATAGGCTATAGTCGGTTTTGTCTTTAATAAACATAAAACGCATGCCAGTATAATGAACACAGGATCCGTGCACTAGCTCTTAAAGTGACGGCAGCCATATGTGTCTGTCATTAATTTTGTTGTCAAAACAACAAAAGATGGCTTTAAGTTAAAGGAATCAGGATTAATAGCCTATGTATTTAATTTATTCAGGACTAAAATACTACCCAGTGTTATTTTCCATTTGATTACTTTATTCAGTATCTGTATATAAATACTAGTGTTAGACCTATTCAAAAACTTTTCTCTTTAATTGTCTTTATTTGTATCTTTATTCTATTGTATTTATTTGTGCTACTTTTTTCAATTTAATTAAACAATTTAAATCAAGCTTCCTTGTGATGTGTAAATTCTTAACAACAATAGGCTATTACCCCATTGTAAAAATGCAATGAGCGCAAACATTTAGGCAAGATAAATGTAATAATTTTGTTTGGAAAAAATGCCCCCCCCTTTCTCCCCTCAAACAAAAAAAATCCCCCCCATGAGAATCATCTAAAGGGGGGATCCCCCCCCCCTCCTCCCCCCCTCCCCTCCCCTCAGGCCCATGAGAACTACCACATCTTTAAATTACTATTAGTATTATTTGAAGTTAACATTATAAAATAGCCTACGTAGACCTACACCACAAAACTAGTTGAGGATAAATTATTTAAAATTTGGCAATTTCAGCATTATGGACGTGAAATTTGCAGCCAAAACTTGAAATATAAATTCTCAGAAAGTGCATTAAATTAATCCTCAATTGACCGGCAACACGTCCAACATGCAGATGCATATTACGG
This sequence comes from Siphateles boraxobius, assembly GCF_051911475.1. Taxonomy (NCBI): domain Eukaryota; kingdom Metazoa; phylum Chordata; class Actinopteri; order Cypriniformes; family Leuciscidae; genus Siphateles; species Siphateles boraxobius. The sequence continues at coordinate 12,069,516 of NW_027508908.1, read as the reverse complement.
CACCATCCCGAAATCAATTTAGTTGGAGTACAGAACACAGCCCAAAAGCAGCAGCCTACACTGCCGTATAGTATAATAATTTGCATAGTTATTATTGTTCTTTGGTGTTTAGATTATACAGGTTTTTCCTAATGTTATTTAATAAAAATACCGGTATTTTTTTTCTTCTCTCAAAATCTCTTTTTTTCACCACAAGCCCCGCCCCCTCAAGCCCCGCCCCCGTGATAGAATCGCGATACGAATCGAATCGTGGGTCAAAAATCGTGATACGAATCGAATCGTGGGTTTGGTGTATCGTTACAGCCCTAACACACACACACAGTTCCGCTGCAGCTGAGTGGCCGGTTAGGCCGGTCGCGTATCATTAAAAAAAACAAAAAAACTCTTTGACCACCGGCCGGTCTTAGGCCTGAAATGGACCGGCCGTTCGGGATTGTTCCCGGTATTCCCGATGGCCAATCCGCCCCTGGTTATAGGAGTCCTTGCTAGTCTTATGACAGGGATCTCAGTTTTACGCAGGGCACTGGAAGACAGCTGTGAAGTGGCGTGATTACACGTGGGATATTACACGTATGTTACGTCTCCCTGCCACTTCCGCTGTACCGCTGGGTAGACACCTGAGTTCAGTCTCGGCTCCTCAGCGAAGACATATCTGCATGTTGCCGGCGTCCTCGTTTTATACCCACGCGGTGGGGCGGAGATACACTATGAGAATCCACTACTCAGGGAACGAGGGTTACATACGTAACCGAGACGTTTTTCAGGTTTGTCCAGCTGATTGACATGCATATGTTAGAGCAAAAAGGTATTCGTCAATGGCTGTTTTATATTAAAAGCATGACTTTTTTCCCCCAACATCTACCATTGAGCTTTGTGATATATCGCTTTTATTTCAGTACCAGTGTCACATGTTTAATATTTTTGTGGAAACCGTGATACACTACCATTTCCAAAAAGTATGATTTAAAAAAAATATATTTTATTTGGCAAGGATGCATTAAATTGATTGAACAAAAGATTTCTATTTCACATAAATGGTGTTATTTTAAATGATCTATTTATCAAAGAATCCTAAAAAAATCACTTTCTACAAAAATATTAAGCAGCAAAAACTGTTTCAAACATTGATAATAGTAAGAACCATTATTAGTAATTGAGCACCAATAATAATTACATTGTACAAAAAGTACAGTGATACATAATGAAAATGTATTAAAATAGAATTATTTTAAAATGTTTATTATTATTACTTTTGTCCACACTGTAATGTAAACACACTGAACTGTAATATTTCACAATATTACAGTTTTACTTTTTTATTTATTTATCAATTCAGTATAATTAATACAACATATTTAATGTTTGATCTGTAGAGTACCTCACATGCAGTCGAAAACAAATGCATGCGGTATTGAAGCGTCTGTCCTTCAAAATCTCCCATTTATTATCACGCATACACACGTGCATACAGACAAAAAAAAATCAATAGCAAAACCTACAGCACGCTAACACACAACTACATCATCTTGATTTCCATTGCCCTCAATTCTCCCCTCACATCAAACCATGTCAGATAGATGGATGATTAAAGCAAAAACAGCATGCACTGTACATTTACAAATCATTTTCCACTCTTTATCATTTCAATCAGTAATTAATGAAACGCCCTGTTACAGCATATTAATCCAAGCATGCTCTGAGAAGGGAACGGGAATCAGACTTGCAGTCGGTGGATTGCTGTGGATGGAGGTGGTGGTGGCATGCACTATGCTGTCATTACGTTGGCGGGGCATCTGTCGGTCAGGAAGAGGGCTGACACATTACTAACATTTGATTGGTTCTGTGGGATGGCTTGAGGTGCTCATGAGCATGATTAAAACACATGTTTGGCCTCTATTTCGCACTAGCTATACCCACAGCTGTGCGGGCATGTATACCACCATGTGGTTGTGCATAGCAATTAGGATAATGGTAATTAATATAGGCTTTCTCTCTTTTTCTTTTTGGAAGAACAGTGACTGAGTCGAGCTGGACGCGATGTATAATTGTTTCCAGATTAATGTCACTTTAATCAGAGCTCTTTGAATGTGCACGTAAATAATGAAGCATTGATGTCCATAAAGGGATGATTGCCTTTTTTTTTTTGTCTCTCCTTCACTTACACTCTCTCTCTCTCTCTCTCTCTCTCTCTCTCTCTCTCTCTCTCTCTCTCTCTCTCTCTCTCTCTCTCTTCTCTCTCTCTCTCTCTCTCTCTCTCTCTCACACACACACACACACACACACACACCCCACCCCCCTCAGGACCATCAATGTAAATGAACAGAAGTTTGTTGTAATTAGCCAGTAATTGGCTGCCCTCACTGGCAAGTTTCCAGCTCAGAGTATGCGTTAGCTTGTGTTTTCATAACCCGTTGTGTATTCTGGGATAGATACGCTGGCCGGTCTTCTACAACTGTCTAAGTTATGGATCTCCCAGACATAACAGTGAGTGTGTGGAAACGAGACACCCGAGGAATTTAATCAGTGCGCTCTTGCTCGCTCTCTCTCTCTCTCTCTCTCTCTCTCTCTCACACACACACACACATACACACACACACACATACACACACACACACATACACATACACACAACCTCTCAATCAGTCTCAACCACACACAATCGTCTTCCATTCACACAAGAGTGTCTTCCTTAAGAACATAATCCAGCTAATGAAGCCTTTGCATAGTAGCGTTGTTATGCTTGTATTAAAATGTGACCTTTTATTTAAGATGATTTGTTGTGACTTAGCATATGTAATGTTATGACACGCCACACAGGGTTTCTCCCAAAGCCTTGTCAGAAATCATTTCATTTAGCCACAGGAAGGAGATGATTGCTCTCGTACACATGTGGATGATTCAGAGCTTATCCATACAGTATTCCCACCAACACACACTCTTTTTTTTTTCTCACTCAGGGCCATATAATATTTCACTCACACACTGAGAGGCTCAAGGATAATAGACCTGATGTGATGACAATGTGAAACGTGAATTAGCAAACATACAGCTGGATTCTTGAACCACATGTCAATCATCGGGATGCAATTTCCAATTAGCATGTGAGGCCCCTTTTGGTGCCCTTTTCTAACAGTACTGTAAATCCCATGATGCCTATGTTATTTACTTTATGCATTATGAGTGATAGTGTCACACATTTGAAAACAGATTTATGGGAACGCTCTGAGAATACTGAACAGGAAGAGAGAGTTATTTTCTACGGGGGTGTTGTTTTTCATTTGTTTCACAAATGGTGTCGCATAGGATTGTGCAGGGTACCTTTGGGCTTTACGGAACCACACAAGTCCAAGACTGCTCAGTGGACGTATTTTTGCTTTATTTAACCCAGTCTGTTAGTTTTTGTAAAGGAGTTGTAAAGTACACTGAAAACCATTTGGTGTATGATTTACTTTGAAACATTTTTCACTCAGAAATTGCTTGTAAAATTCACAAAGAAATGGGAAGTGAATTAAATGTGATATTTTGAAGTAGAAAGACTGAAATTGTGTTGTTGTTTTTTAAATCCATGTTTTATTTACAACTTAGAAAAATCTTTTGATATATATATTGATGTGAGAAAGGAGAAATCAGTTAGCATGTTTACTCGTTTTGAATGTCTCTCAATAGAAGATGCACTTTGGAACCAGATGCTGAAATTACGACATCTTCCAGCAGTACTAAAAAAGCTCTTAGTTTCTGTATGTGGTTTTCAGTTTGACTGTCTTTTCACACCTTTTTAACATCCTCTTTCTCTTCCTTTTTCTTCTTCTTCTTGCTTCATATAAAGCTCACCCGGAGACGTATGTCCAAGGTACTGTATCTTTACTCCTTTTTCTCTCTCTCATTCTCTCCCTTGAGCTCTTGTGTCCCGGATTGAGGTCTTTATGACATTTTTATGGCGCATTAATAACCTTTTCTCTCTCTCTCTCCTCTGCGTGTCTGCTATTATTGTGATTCTTCATTGGCTTCTTTTTTTGGACTGTCAGAAATCCAATCCAATGTCCTCAGTGCTCTCCTTGGCTAATGTTGCAACTTCTGCAGAACCATCCCCCTCGCCACAGCTAAATCACCACTGCTCCACATCTGCAGTTTAGCACCTCCTCCGTGTCCCAGAGTCGCACTCACATTCGTTTAAAAAGAAAAAAATAGTGCGCCATGAAACCTGCACGCAAATGACGATCAGCCATGTTTATTTTATAATGAACTACGAACTTGCGGTGTAAACGGAGATCAAGTGAAGAGATACTTGCAGATTCTTGTTTACTGTTACTGAGGTGTTTTTGGAAATGATTTCACAGGGCTAAATCAGTGCTAAGCCAAGTGTGATTCTAGACTCGCATAGTGGCATATGGTGCATCAGAACGCCAAGATTTTCTTTTCTTTTTTTACCATTTAAGATGTTTCTTAAACTATTACTGGCTTACTTTGATAATTTTATTCCAAACCTCAATAGGTTAGCTCGGAACATGTTTTTTGCTTGTTTTCATTGTTTTACCACATTCCATGTTGCTTTTTTTCATTTTCTCACTCACTACAATGCTAAACCGACATAGCACGTAGTGTATCTCTGTATGGTATTTATTCATGCGTTGAGTAACACAACATACACGCTGTGGCAATCCTCCAGACAGAGTCGGCCAAAGTCGAAACAGCTCCCACTCCTCTTTCAACATCTCGCGTTGCTCCTTCTCAAAGCCCTTCTTTCCTTTCCTCCTTCTCTTTATGGTCATTTGCTTCCTTTCTCTCTCTTTTCTTTCCCTTTTGTGTTTTTGTGTTCTGAATCGTCCTTCACTTGGACTCAAGTGCTCAGATTTTTTTTGTTCATTTTCTTTCCCGAATTTTCCTCCCTCCCGGCCCCATAATAGGAGAGAGGATAGGATTTAAAGGTAATGCATACCAAAGCCCCAAGGAGACTGTCACAAGCAATCACTCCGCTGTCTCCCTGTGTCTTTCTTTTCTTGTTTCTTGTTTTCTTTCTTTCTCCCTCCTTCACTTTTTGTCTTGAAGCACGATGTCAGCGTGTCTATGTTCTAGTCTCCTCGCTCTATTTATTGTTGTCCTTTATATCTGCCAAATTCATCATTGTTTGTCTTGAACAAGCCACAAACACACACACACAAGCAATTACTGACACGTGCACACACACACACACACACACACACACACACACACACACACACACACACACACACACACACACACACACACACACACCTGTGGTCCTTGAGTTTTGTTTGGGAATCCTGTGGGTCCTGTCTCCATGCATCCCGCAGCCTGACCCCTGGTGTTTGTTAGCCTAGCTTCTCCCACAGTCCTCCCCTTCCCCCCCCCTTGGCCTCTCTCGCTTTCCTCTGATTCCGTCCGGCGGAATGTGACCTGGGCAGAAAGTATAGCGCTGGAGGCACACACTCTCTCGCCAGCTCAGATGTCCACCCTATACTTTATGCCACTGGGATTCTCTGTGTGCCGTAGCTTCACATGGATTCACTATTTCATGATTCCCTCACCCTTTTATATCCCTTCCTTTGATCTCTTCTTCTAAATTCAATTTTCTTTCTTTTAATTGATTTTCTTTAAATAAATTTTTCATTTGGATTCCTCAATCGGTTCTTTTTCCTTTTGAATCTCACCTTGATTTTCTCACAAACGTATGCCATCCCTTTTGAAATGATTGGTTGTGTCGAGAGAGAACATCCGTTACATCCATGTGAATCTACAGCCCCTGTGCATCTCTCTAGGCCTGTTTGAAGTCCAGCGTCAGTCTGTGTTCACCTTTAAACCTTTACTTTCATTCTCGACGATGTCAGTGTATCTCTGTTTGGATTACCATTTGTGTTTCACAAGTTGAAGACACACTGTGTCCTACTGTGGCCACATATAAGTCGATTTTTAACTGCAACAGAACAACTTTCAGAGAGAATACTGTCATATAAATTTTAAAAGACACATAGTGACTCAGTCCAACACACATTTGAACATGCACCCGCCAGTACTAGTGTATGACGGTTCTGTCTGTCTCTGCAGAGGGATGTCCAGGTCTGTGCAACAGTAATGGCCGCTGCACCCTGGATCAGAACGGCTGGCATTGTGTCTGCCAACCAGGCTGGAGAGGGGCTGGATGTGACGTTGCCATGGAGACGCTCTGCGCAGACGGCAAGGACAATGAAGGAGGTGAGGTCACCGGTGACTGGATGCATAAATGTTATAAAATTGAAATGGGATGCATATGGGAAAGTGTATGTAAATATCACATACATATTTGTCAATGATAATCAGGTCAAGTACGTCACCCTGGTGGAAACGGTAAAATGTGCATGTTTAATTGTTTATGAGACAACTGACATATTGTGACATTGTAATTTCTTCACCCTCAGTAAAAGTCATGATAAATTAAGTTTAGTAAGTAAAGTTTTTAAGCAGGTTTTAAACACACCAAAACTTGTTATGGCCGTCCTAAGCAAACGGATAGAAACAGAAAAGTAAGCATTTATTGATTTAGAAGAGTCACGCTATTTCTCACTGTTGTATCCCATCAGAATATACCAAACAAGACATGACCCTAAGACCAAAGACAAGTAAATCTCAAAACTTAGCTTAGAGTCTGAAGGTTCTACTTCTAGTTTTGACACACATCAGGGAGACCGACAATGACAGAGCATCTCTTTTACTTGCATTCAACAAAAATGACAGGCCTGCTCAAGGGGCAAGTAGTCGTGAATCCTTCTCCACTGATCTTGCATTCAGGGCGTGTGTGTCTGGATGCAGAACGTCTTGGTACATGAGAGGTTCTGTTGCACGCTTGAGGTACAGAATGCGGTCTAGGTCTAAAAATCTTCTCCACTGAGCTGAATGCATGAACCTTTAAACACAGCCCAATTCCAAAGCATTTGAGGAGATTGTTTTTCTAGTTGGAGATAATGCGGTCTGTAACATCTTAAATCTGAAGGATTTACAGTCCTCTGGAAGCCTGAAAAGAAGCTTTGAAGTTTTCCGAAAGCGGAAAGAAAAATATACAGTAAGGTTATGATATATCCTCAGTCGTACAGTAATCGTGCCACGTTTTGCAGATTTTCTCTGAATTTGGCTTCCTTTCAATAGCTATTACAAAGAGGTACTGTAAAAAGATCAGAACATAAAGTTCTTTACATAAACAAACATAAAAAATAAATACGTTTCTCCTTAAATACACATACATGTCCAAAGATCCCTTTACGTGACCTCTGTTTTGTGTGACCTATACGCAAGCTATGTTAACATATTCTGCTCCCTCTAGAGGAACCATTGCATGTGCGTGTTGACTTTGGCCATAGCGGACCGGATTTAAAGCAGCGTGAGAGTTACGAGAGGTCCAGATCTCACATGAAGTTGCGTGGTGCTTTTGGCAGGGGATGCTGAGACCCTCGTAAGGCAAAACAAACAGTCAGACACTCTGCCTCGGATCTCACCAGAGCAGTGTCAGCTCAGGGTGCTGTAAAGAAAGAATTGGTCTCATACTGATTAGCCCAACAAAAGTGCGTGTTTGCACATGTGTTCTTTTACAACCCCCCTGTGACCGTGTGCCAGATGTACACAGGTCTTTTTATAAACTAGCTGAGACGGATGGCAGAGGTTTATGGCACTTACCTGCGGGAGATCAGATCCCATGTCCACACAAAGCATTAACCAGGTGTATACTTATATAGGCAAGAGAGAGTCTTGACAATGTGAAAGAAGAAAGAGAGGATATTGCTGTCATGTTTCTGACCCTAAAGGTGAAAGAACTAATGGTTGGATGATGTATGAAGCATAGATGCAAAATCGTTTCAATTCTCTCACACTATAAGCGTGTGACGGGATCTGTAAGACAGGACACAGGATATACTATAAGACTCTTGAACACATAGAACCTCATGTTTTTTATGTGCATTGTTAAGTGAGGTGTGTGTCTGTGTGTGCAGATGGCCTGGTGGACTGTATGGATCCAGACTGTTGCCTGCAAAGCTCGTGTCAGACTCAACCCTTCTGCCGTGGCTCTCCTGACCCCATCGACATCATCAGCCAGAACCAACCCACAAGCCCACAGCAAGCCGCCCAGTCGTTCTATCAGCAAATCAGCTTCCTCATTGGCCCAGAGAGCACGCATGTCATTAACGGAGACAACCCGTTTAACAGAAGGTAGGGCTGTATCAGGACTCATCAATAAGAATGCCATAATTGGGCAAGTGATGAACTACATCTTACATTGATCATTTAAAAATGTTTATACCAGCCCAACTTAAACAGTGTTTTTTTTTGTTTTGTTTTTTGTGGTCTCTTGGGTGTTGTGAGTTCAGTGAGTATTTGAAGTAAAGTAATCCAGCTGGATGATACGTTTGCACTTAGATCAGTTAAAATCGATAAAAAAATTAATCAAAAACTGACTTTCTTCTCCGGGTTAACAGCTGCAAGAAAAACTATCGTGAGTTCTCGGTTTCCTCATAATTCTTTGTCAAAACAACAATTATTGTCCTATTTTATAGATATTGTTCATTTGGAGCGATCCACTGTCTTAATTAATAGAGCAAAGCCAACTATTCTACACCGGAACCGAACTCATGACAGCTTGATTTCCATTCTTAAAACTTAAGTGATCTAAAGGTAATACTAAGATATAAATGAAGGCAAATGGGAGTGCATGTTATCTTGTTTGTTTGAACTGTTTCTTTTTTTCTCCACCTTTTATTTTGATAGACACCTTAATTACCTTTATTTCAAAAGACACTTTCTTCCTGTAAATCATTTATCTCTGAAATTATGTATATAGATATTTTATTTTATTTATTCTTCTTTATGTACTGTATATGTACATCTGTTTCTCTTGTGTATATCTGTTTTATTTTTGTTATCAGTTATGTTCTCCACGCTGAATTAAGTCTAACAAATAAATTGTTAGTGTTAATGCTGGTTACTTTGTTCGTAAGAAAAGCACAATAAAGTATTGGTAAAAAAAATTTGATAAATTAGACAAATCATTACCCTTATGGTTCACACAATAAGCCATTACCATACCATAAGCCATTATCATTACCTTAAGCCATATTGTTTCCAGCAAATATGGGATGTCATAGCTGTCGTGGAGTTGATTTAACCCTAACAGATATATAGAAGGGAACTGAACATTAATTAAAAATATATGTTAAAAGTCATATAGTTAATTAAACACACACACACACACACACACACACACACACACACTATTTATCATACTTGTGGTGAGTCCGGTGCTGCACAAGTAAAGATCTAAATTACTGATCCAACTGATCTATAGCTGAAAAGGATTCTTAATGTCTAACAATTAAAAAATACTGAAGAGCAGCACTTGTTCATGGTGGCTTATGATGTAAATTTTATGAATCCAGTTTCTGCTTTGCGAGCGACCATGTGCGTGAACCACCATTAATAAAAAAGAAAAAAGCATTACTCCCTACAATTGCTTCCAACAGCCCTGTTAAAGACTTCATACAGTTGCCATGGAAACAGATGTGCTGACAAAACCTCATAAGAACCGTGTGACCCGGGTTACGGGGAGAAAGATTTTCTGAAGTTGCATTAAAGTGTAATTTACAAATTGTGTGCCTCAATTTGCATTGTGTATGTGAGAGCACCATAACAGTTATTGGAAAGAGATGTTAGTTCTGATAATAGCCTGCTTGAATAAGCACTGCTATTAATTAAGTTGTCACATCCAGAGAGTGGGTTTGTCCGAAGCATCTTCTCTATGTTTGCTTGAATGGATATAATCATGGTCAGCTCCCTTCATGGCTCTGTTTTACCTTGTTCATCTCTTTTGCTCTGTCAATTAAGCACCTGTTGCTATTTGCTAAGTGCAAATCTCCTTTTTTTAACGTAATTTCCTTTGTGTGCAAGATTCAGTGAGTAAGCTAATATCGGCGGAAACCAGGAATAAAAACACAAAGCATTTGTGTCTTCTGCGACACCACAAATGCTCGCAGTCACGTTTCAATTTGACTGATATGTGATCATAATGCAATCACGATCAGTTTGTTTATCTCGTTCCCTGCCTCCTATGCACAACTCAATGCACATGTTCTGTTAAGATGGAAATCACATTAAAGTTAGCTTGATTAATCTCAAAAATTGCTTGGCAACTGCGATTCGGTCATGACAGATAACATGATTAGCTACAACAAAGAGTTTAATAGGCCCAATGCCGGTGCCCCATATGTGAGGACATTAAACCTTAAAGTACCTCTGTGGCAAGATAAAGACCTGATCTGATAAGGGGAGGTGTAGACTAATGTGATTTAAAAATAAATGCACAAACCCACGCGGGGCACATCTGCACTGAATATCGGTCATTTTGGCTGGAGAGTTTGTTTGGCAGTCATCTAATGTAACACAAACCATGTGTAGCAGACTCCCTCATCCTCCTAGCTCATGATAAAATAGAATAATCGCTCGCTAAATAATATAGATGTTTAAGTAAACATTATAGTGTCTGGTTTTTGTATTCATTGTGAAGTTTAGTTCGATTTGTACTCTTTTTTTTATCCTAGGCTGCTTTTTGTTTAAAAAGGAAAAATGGTGATAAAAAGACACAGCACAGATATATATATTTTGGCTGACTGAGGAAAGGCCGTTATTGTGAATAATTATATATATATATATATATATATATATATATATATATATATATATATATATATATATATATATATATATATAGTACCTGTCAAAAGTTTGGAAACATTTCCATTTTTTATGTTTTTGAAAGAAGTCTCTTATGCTCACCAAGGGGGCTGCATTTATTTAATCAAAAATACAGTAATATCAGTAATATTGTGAAATATTACAATTTAAAACAATTGTTTTCTATTTTAATACACTTTGTCTTTTTTAAATGATTTATTCCTTTGATGGTAAAAGCTGAATTTTCAGCATCATTACTCCAGTCTTCAGTATCACATGATGCTTTAGAAATCATTCTAATATGCTGATTTACTGCTCAAGAAACATTTCTTATGATTTTCAATGGTGACAACAGATTTGCTGCTTAACAAAAGATAGATATTAATACTTTTATTCATCAAGTTTGCATTAAAATGATCAAGTGACAGTGAAGACATTTATGTTAAAAAAATTTATTTAATAAATGCTTCAATAAATGCAAATAAATGCTTCTCGTAGAGCTTTCTATTTATCAAAAACTCTGAAAATTAAGTATCACCATTTCTTTTCATCACAGGAATACTTTTAATTTTAAAATATATTAAAATAGAAAACAGTTTAATTTGTAATAAAAAATTTCAATATTTCAGTTTTTACTGTATTTTTAATTCAATAAATACATGCTTGGTGAGCATGAGAACTTTTGACAGATACTGTATATCTCCTCCTCATTCTGCCTTCTGGGTCAACAAAGAAAATCCTGCTAAGGAAAAGTTGTTGTTTGTGTGTTTCCTCAGGGTAACTAGCTATTGATTCACAGCATAAACATTGTAAAACAACATGCCACTTGAGCAAAAGTGCCAGCTCTTCAATTTTCCGGAATTAAGTATCTGTCCCACACCCTATATATTCCAGCAGCCTCTCTCCAGATGTTTCTCCTATGTCATCTTCAGCCGTCCATTCACTTGAACGCTTGGCACAGAAAACCCCTTCCTGTGTACATGAAAATGTCTTGTTTTCATTTTGCAACATGCTTCCCAGCACTAAGGGGCCTTTTAAGCAGATTAAGCTTCTGCGTGGTGCATGTTGGCAAAATAGAAGGTGTTTTAAGCAGTGAGGTTTGGATGGAAAACAACTAGAGCATTGAGAGGGTCAGCGTCCAGAAGAGCGCATTTGTATGACCCCTTTAAGAATGAAGTAAATAACCTTGAGCACCTTGGTAGATGTCCACCTGGATCCAGCCATAATCCTTGTGATGGCATCATCGTGAAGGTGATTCTTAGAGAGAGACCAGGGCAGAAAGGGGCTGTTGGAGGCTGTATATGGTCTTGTAAAAATGTTGTAAAATCCATTGATCAATGTGGTGTTATTCTGAAGTAATTCTGCCAGGATTTTTATGGTTTTGATTATTTCAAAACTATTATATATATATATATATATATATATATATATATATATTATGGGTGAGTTTACATTTTTGTATTTCATTTAAAATGCCTATTAGACTATTCATATTTTGTAGTTATCTGTCATTTTCTCTGTATTTTGATTGTTTTTGTGCAGTTTACAGTACACATTTGTAGTTTTAAAATTTTTGCACACTTACATTTTTATTTCACTTAAAGGGATAGCTCACGCCAAAATGAAAACTTGTCATCATGGTGGCCTCAGAGCATGTGGTATGCAGATCTACAATAATAGTTGTGTGTTGTGTGGTGTGGTGTTCAGGGCAAAAGAGAGAGAAATACAGCACTGAGAAGGTGAATTACAGCATGCTTTTAGGACACTCAGGCTGTGGCAGCTAACACTAGACACTATTGTTTTATTATCTCACACAAAGCAAATGGGATTTCTGAGTTACGGTCACATCATGAGGAATGGCAGCTTATTTATGTAATGTTTACCTGTGCCTGTGACCCCGGGGTCATTTCCACACTTCCCTTATCCCAGCTTCAAGTTAGGGGGGACGCCACACTTTGATTCACTGCGGCTCTGCTGATTAGGCCCTCAGAAAAACAGTAATGACCTGGAAAATCATCCAATAAGTAGAGCGAGGTGTTCTCGGCTCGGCACTGCGGTGAAGTGACTCTCTGCCTTCCTGCCATTGATTAACAGCTAAAGCAGATCTCTCCCACTCATGCTGCCCAAAACAACCCAGCCTTTGATTAACTTCATGGTTGCTTTGTTATTTTGTTAGGAATGTCAATTGATTAAAAAAAAAATACTATTGTAATCAAATTAGGTATGCCAATAATAAATGAATTGCAATTGTTTAAATATATCAGTATCTACAGAGAAAGATCATGGTGATTCAGATAGTTTGATTAAATTAAAATCTTGTGACCCCATTGCTCAGTTTATTCTGTTGCACTTGTTGCTTTAAACTGACAGCTCTAATTGTGTGTGTGTGTGTGTGTGTGTGTGTGTGTGTGTGTGTGTGTGTGTGTGTGTGTGTGTGTGTGTGTGTGTGTGTGTGTGTGTGTGTGTGTGTGTGTGTGTGTGTGTGTGTGTGTGTGTGTGTGTGTGTGTGTGTGTGTGATTTGAAAGTCAAGTGTTTATCAAAAAACGAATAGATAACACAGAATTCATTAGTATTTAGACTATTATTCCCCGGGTTGGAAAGTTACAGTTCTTTAAACAAAAGCCTTGGACACATCGATCCTTATAAAGCTCTTTGAAGGAAATCTGCCTTGGGAATTAAGCACATAAGAATCCTACTGCAGCCTTTAGGGGACTGAATTATGGCGGCCTACAGAGACAGGGGTGCAAGAGTCACATAAATAAGCATAGAGTGAGTGTGAGTGAGAGAGACAGACTTTGTGTGCTTTCTAGTTATTTACAGTGGATAAGACATTTTAACATCGCAGTGAAAGCTTAGTGAATCCATTGTCAGTCATGCTGTAAATCATAATAATAGTGTGTGTGGGTTTTTTTATCAAATGTGTGTGCTTGTTTTGCAGCCTGGTGTCCATTATCAGAGGGCAGGTGCTCACTGCAGATGGTACACCCCTGATTGGAGTCAACGTGTCCTTTGTGCACTACCCAGACCACGGATTCACCATCACACGGCAGGATGGCATGTAGGTTGAAAACACAAGCAGACACATATCCTATATTCACTTCCATACTGTTTCTGTCCTTGAATAACTGAATGTCATAATACAGCCCAGGGTATAGATGTCACCTAAACCATCTGTTTAGTTATGTTTAGTACTCATGCATAAAATAAACATAAATGTGTGCAAACCTTGTCACTGAATACACTTTCTTTGTTTCCTTTTTTTTTGATTGAATACACAATTGTATACCCTTATGGCTCCACAACTGTGTGTGTGTGTGTGTGTGTGTGTGTGTGCGTGCGTGCGTGTGTGTGTGTGTGTGTGTGTGTGTGTTTTATAGTGTGCTGTCTTATCTACCAAGATCATCTCATGAAAATGTCAGGCATTGCTTCAGGAAGCAGTGCTTTAGCAAACAGCCTGTTTAAAATGCATTGGATTTACAAGGGTGGAATCAATCAGCCAATGGGCTGTACCCTCCCGTACTGTTAAACCAATCCTGGTATTATTAAGGAGCTGCAGCGCCACAATCATGAAGGCCTCAGGACTGTAACCATCAAGCTCTTTATGCAGACATCTTTGTTCAAGGAGAAGGAACTGTTTGGACCCACCATCATGTTCTGTCATTTGTCAGTGCTGAATTGCTAAAAGGCAGCAATCAAGCAGAGAGGAAATGAAATTTGAATTGAATTCAGTGCAATTAAAGATAGAATCACAGAAAAAGGCATTTCGGTTTTTTAAAGTTAAGTTTTTAAATAAATAGTTGAATGGAAAATGAAAATTCTGTCTTTATGAATTCGCCTGCATTTCGTTCCTATAATGACGCAATGACTTACTTCTGTGGCGCACAAAAGGTGTCATTGACATCATACCTGATGTAACACATCTAAGGGTGCCATATTTGATTTGAGGACTACAGTGGACAATTTTTAGTGCAAATTTGAACTTCAATCTGTTTATTACACAAAGCTTCAGAAGATTTGAAATTACACAAAACTGCAGGTTTTTTTTTTTTTTTTTGGTTCTTAATTGTTACTTTGGTTTGGAACCAAGGTTATTTATATACTATTATAGTATTAATTCATATTTTGAATTAGCCTTTATTTATTTTTATTTTTTTCAGTTTAATTTTAATTTTGTTATGGGCTTTGTCATTTTTATTTTTATATTTCTATTTAGTTTTATTTCCGTTTTAGTTTTAGTCATTTTTGTTCTTCAACTTAAATGGTCACACTTTAGATTAGGGTCCAATTCCCCCTATTATCTATGACTTTTGCCTTTATGACTATTAATTACTGCTTATTAATAGTTAGTAAGTTAGTTTTTAAGTTTAGATTTGGGGTAGGATTAAGGAATGTAGAATAAGGTCATGGAAAATAGGGCTTATAAATGTGGTTTATAAGTACTAATAAACAGCCAATATCCTGGGAATATGCATGCTAATAAGTAACTAGTTAATAGTGAGAATTGGACCCCAAAACTAAACTGTAATCACTTAAACTTCTTTTATTTAGTTGCTAAGGCAACATTTCTAATTTTGTAAGAATTTGTTTAATCTATTGTTCATAATTTATTTAATCTTTATTTCAATTAACAAAAACTATTTTAATAGTTTTAGTTAACAATAACAACACTGTTTTGAACCTGACAGCACTCGTCGCGATTCACTTTCATTATATGGAATAGAGTAGCCAGGATATTCTTCAAGAATTCTCCTTTATGTTCTATAGAACAACAAACATCCAAACATCATAATTGATAATGACATAAAAACAGAATTTTGGGGTGATCTTGGCTCCTCCTATATTTGTTTTCTATTAAATGAGAAGTAGAGGGCATTAGCACACATAACAGCAATGAGGAGAGGGGTTTATCTGTATCAGTGCATCACAGAGATAGACAGAGAGAGGTGTTAGAAAGAGACTTCCAGAGAGATGTTTAAATAGAAAATGTGATGAGAAAAGAGGTTGGACTGGAGAGAGAAAACCCAGACTGAACGAGAGAGAGTACAGGGGGTAGGCTATAGATAGAGGGAGTGTGTCTGAGATTAGCCCACTCAGCCAGCTGTTGCAGCTCTTGAACACCACAGCAGGGCAGGCCGTAAAAATGGCAGTGGATAATCATGCCCACACCTACATCCACTTACTTCAACAGGGAATCAGAGTACCAGCCACGCAGCTGTTAGGGACCAATCACCAGCAGCCGCTCCTTCAGAGCTGCTCAGATGCTCTGCGTGTGCGTGCGTGCGTGTGTGTGTGTGTGTGTGTGTGTGTGTGTGTGTGTGTGTGTGTGTGTGTGTGTGTGCACGCGTGAGCAAATCTTTACGCTTCTATGTGCATATTTTGTGCCCTATCTTGCTTTCCCCCCTGCAGCCGTTGCTGAATATTGGAATATAGGACAGTTCGCTCAGTTCCTGACTCATTTCCCTTCTAATAAGGCTCTCATGGCAACAGAGAGAGAGAGAGAGAGCCAAGGGAGAGTTTTGGCTTTTACACAAATGCAGGATAAAAAGGCTCAGCCACATTATCATGCATTTTTTACCGTGGCAAGGCCCTGTGTCAGGAAAGAAAGGGCCTTCTTAGAAACTCTTGGCTCAGAGGAGACACGCACTGGGATCAAGAAGGTTAAAGGAAGAGACAATTAAACCAGGTCTAGCCGTCAGTTCTCATGTCTAATTCATCTCAGTTACTCACTCTATCACCTCCACAGTACATTACCTGCATATTACACATACCTAATGAGGAGAGTATGACAGCCCTATTGTTTTTTAAATGTGTATATCATTTTATAAAGAATGTTATTAAGTTCATAGAAGCTAAGTATTGATATTTATTAATACACCCCTGTTTTGTCTGTGCAGGTTTGACATTCTGGCCAATGGTGGAGCATCACTGACACTGAGCTTCGAGCGGGCGCCATTTCTGACACAGTTCCGTACAGTATGGATCCCGTGGAATGTCTTCTACGTAATGGACACGCTGGTAATGAAGAAAGAGGAGAACGATATCCCTAGCTGCGACTTGAGTGGCTTCATTCGACCCAGCCCTCTCATCGTGGCCACACCCCTCTCCACCTTCTTCAGGTCCTCACCTGAAAATGGCCCCATCATTCCAGAAACACAGGTAAGGCTTAGTTTGACTCCTTAAATCAAGTGATTGTGAGATTACATACTTGCAAGCCACAATGTAGATCAGGGGTCTCCAACACGTCGCTCGCGAGCTACCAGTAGCTCGTGGCCTGATTGGAGGTAGCTCACCAAGGGGCCGTTCACATATCACGTCTTTTGCGCGCTCAAGTTCGTTATTTCAAATGTAGGAAGCTCATAATTGAAGCGACGCACTCATTTTTTTCCAGGCGCAGCGAGATGAAAACATCCATTAGCTACTAAAACTTCTTTGTCATTGTGGAGAGCGCAGTGCATGGTTGCATAGCAACGACAGACACCACGGGAAAATCGGACCGAATTTTACTATTAATAATGAAAGATAAGCTAATGTGCATTGTAAACGTCAGTAAATTATCTTTTTTGACTCATTCTTTTTATAAAAAAATATTTAAAGGCTGAAATATGCGAGCTTTTTATCAATCTTTTTTTGTCAAAACTTTATTTGAACTTGTAGGCTACATGTTAGTAGATAACATGTCGTAAGACACTCCTTTAAAATCTGGCCATCATTTTTAATGTTTTTATTTTAATGTTTATGTAAACAAAAAGTGCAAATGAATTCTAATTATATTTGTTATTTGCTGTTTTTTGACATAAAACTTGGTGAATTGATTTTATTGTGTAGTATTAGTACTTTTTGAACAGGATTCTGTGATAACCGTGATCATTTTGGTCACTATAATCATGAAATGAAATTTTCATGCCATTTCATCTCTAGTTAAGATGCACTATAAAATCAACTATAATTATGTGTTTTTACAGTATAATATGCAAAGTACAATTTTCTTTAAAAAAAATTAATCTCGTATTCTGTTCTTTTCTCTGACATTTAAGGGTGACATATATAGGCCTACAAAAACTCGTTTAGGTATACAAACAGTTTAGATAGTTTTTAATATGAGAGTTATGAGACTATTATTTAAGAGATTTAAGTATTGTATTAGCCTACCTACATGAGTAGCTCTCGGCCACTATCTTTTTTAAAAAGTAGCTCTCAAATGAAAAAAGGTTGGGGACCCCTGATGTAGATGCAGATCTCCAAATCTGAAACAATCCTTCCTACCAAAGTGATAATTCTGGTCAGCTGGAAACTAAATGATAATTAATTTACATATCCAGCAGAGGGTATCATATGGCAGTTGCCGGTATGAATCTGCAATTGAGTCTAGACGAGCAAGAAGGGGCCTTTTGAGAACAGTGATGGCACTAAAAAAACCTTGAGAAAACAGTATGTTCTCTGTCCTCATCCTGCACCCAGCATGCAGTACTCAGAGGAAAAACTGTTTTAAATCTTAGTGTGGCGCTTGCAAGACCTAGAAATCACTAGAGCCCTCGGCGTAACCCCACATATTGAGGAGATATTGGTCAGCATTTTATATCCTCTTGCGCACCCTCCTTTTGTTCCTTTTATAATGCAAATCCGCACACACTATCCCCTACATAATCTCTGTAAAATGACTCGAGCCTCTTGCTGCCTGTCTGTAAAAATGAAAGCTGGACCCACATCAGACCAAATAAAGCACTGTGTCTTTGGGGAAATGAATATAAAACATGCTTAGTTTGTGTCTTGCACAAAACAATTCCTAAGGTCTTAAAGGAATAGTTCACTCAAAAATGAAAATTCTGCTATTATCCTCACCCCCTTGTTTTTCAAAACCCATGTGATTTTCTTGCTTTGTGAAACACAACAGGTATATAAAAAAGATTATCCTAGCCACTTTTTTTAATGTAATGAAAGTGAATGAAAATTAAAGGTGTTTAATCGAATTAATGATTCACTCATTCAGTTAAGTGCCTGTTGGAGATGTTGCCTGTTCATCAAAGAGCTTTCATATGGCTTTTGTAGAATATAACATGTCATTCATATGGACTTTCTTAATACTTTCATGATACTTTTATTGTGCTTTTGCTCCCCATTCATTGTAATTGTATGGAACCAAGTGACCAGCTCTTTATTTAAAATGTACAATTTTGTCTTCCACAAAAGAAAAATCATTGTTCATCAGAATCATTTTCATTGTTGAGTGAACAGATCCTTTAAAACTAATTGTACTTATAAAAAGAAAGGCAAAATAAAAGTTGATATTGAATGCTTTTTCCTGTGCCATGTGAAATGAGTGATGTTATTGATTGAGAGGTTCACAAAACTTGGCTCAGTTCTGTCTGTTTCTCTCTGTCTGTATTTTCTCTTCCACCCTAACTTGTGTCCAGATGTGTATTTGATCCCTTCCTCTATAACCCGGCTTTTCCATTCTTACCTTTCTGTGGCATGTGTGTGGGGGAGGGGGGACATCCCCAGTAATGCGAGCACTCAGGGCCAACACATATGCTGTCTTACGATTTTGCTCCGAGACATAAAGGAGAAAAATTGTTTCCTTATTGTCGGCAGCATATGTAACAGGCCACACTCCTCTTTCCATGTTTCTGCTCGGTCCCAACAGGGGCGTCTGTCCCCTCTGAGGAACCCCACTCATCAAAGTAGATGGGCCCTGATTTGAATTACAGCCTGCTTTGAGAGCAACTCTAAACAGGGGTAATCAGACCCAACCAAGTTAGCATTTAATATGGGGCTTTTGGACTTCAGCTGTAATGGCCTCCAAGGTCCTTTTTTACCCGGAGCGTCACACATAAATGGCAAACAGACATCCCTCAGCCCCCCTCAGCCAGCGCTCGTAGCGCTTAGTGGCCGTGACACTGAACGGGAAGGGATATTGCTTCCACTTGGCCATCGTGCAGAGATGGAAAACATTTTATTTGGCTGGAGGAGAACGGCACGTTTTCACGTCCAGGGAAAAGCTCTAGGCGACAGTGGAAAATCAGATGAGACATTTAGTGAATGAAAGTTATATGATTTCCCATCATGTTTTGTGTTTCTGCTTCAGAAACTACTGTTTCCTTAAAGCATATCACCTCTAAATGCAACTAGAGTGCATTGTTTTGGCTGCTTTTTGGCTGCTTTTTGACCTCTCACAGAAACACTAGCTTCTTTTCTTACCATGAAAAAATGCTTGATGATAAAACTCAATCTGGTCTTTATTACTGTGCATTTAATGGGCTGTATCAAATGAACTTTCAAAGCCTTTTTCATCTTCCCTTTCATTTGGCAAATGAGAAAATATTTTGCTTTAATGCAGCCATATGCACTTATGGCCCTTGCCCCCGTGGCTAAGAATAACACGGCTGCACACGTAGAGACACAGCAGTGAATGCGGTGCCATTTATTAAGAGCTTTATAGCAGGCAGAGTAAAGCATGTTATTAGCTCAGACTCTGTAATCAAAGTTCACAGAGGGGAGGCCAGTACATAGAATGAATGCATTGTGGCTTATAGACGCCCTTAAGTAAACCTACGAACATAGGATATGCACACACGCATGTGGATGGCATCAGCTATTGTTAGGGTGGCAGCGTTTGCCCTTCAAATTGAGAACATAATGCTACGGTCATGTCCGTGTGTGTAAATGTGAAACCTGAAAAGTGTGAGTTGAAACCACCAAACTTTGTCTTAACTTGCTTTCCTTTTATTTTATCCCCTATCTACCATTAGTTTCCTGTTTGCCTGGGCTTTTTTCTTGCCGAAGCCACAGACTGCATATCAAAGGTTCTCCCAAAGCCATCTAGCCCCCTCTACTGATCCCTGTAAAAGTGCAGCGGCATCCAAACCAAAAAAGAGAGAAGAAAAGAAATTCCCTCTGGCTCCCTTTGTCCTCTGTGTTAGAGAAAAGCAAATGTCCCCTCCCAGTAGGACACTTGACAATGCCATGAGCTGGAAGACAGGGGGATTACTGTCTTTCCACTGTGGCTTGACTGGCTTTTCATTAAGCACTTGAGGAGAAAGCTGTGATGCAGAATTTCTCTGTTGATCCAAGCTGCTCCTCATCTCCTGTGCTCCTTTTCTGCATCTCAAAGAGGGAGAGAAATTAGTGCTAATGCCCTGAACTTTGGTGACTCCTCACCAGGGGCAACTTTAAATGCCGCTAACTGCACGCCTGTGCTTCATCTGGTACAATGTGCCAGCTTTCTAGAAGTCTGAAATCAATCCAGTTTGAACTCTTCTACTGCAAGTTGTGGCCCTCAATCCTCTGTCTGTTGACTATTTCTCGTGGTCGAGCATGTGGAATCCGGTACAGTAATAGCTTCCGACAGTGATGTAAATATAAGCATGTTCCGCCCGTGAAAATCTCCCTCATTAGATCCAAGATGTCAAGTAAATGGCGGTCAGAGCAAACACAGGCACAGATGTGCTTTAATCCTGTGGAGAGAAAAATCTGAGTCCTCATCCTTGGCTCTAATGCCGCTTCCAGATGCTCCTGAGTCACTCCTTCTCTCTCCCCATCTTCATTTATCTTCGCCTCTTTCTCTCTTCGATGTGCAGGTTCTTCAGGAGGAGACAGCGATTCCGGGTAGCGACCTGAACCTCATGTATCTGAGTTCGCGGGCGGCTGGCTACCGTCCAGTGCTCAAGGTGACCATGACCCAAGCCACCATCCCCTTTAACCTCATGAAGGTGCACCTGATGGTGGCAGTGGTGGGACGCCTCTTTCAGAAGTGGTTCCCCGCGGAACCCAATCTGTCCTACACCTTCATCTGGGACAAAACGGACGCATACAACCAAAGAGTCTATGGCCTGTCAGAAGCTGTGGGTGAGTAAACACACCGAGATCAGAGACTAAAATATATATATATATATATATGAGAGAGAGAGAGAGAGAGAGAGAGAGAGAGAGAGAGAGAGAGGAGAGAGAGGGAGAGAAGTATTTTATATATATACTACAATATTGAATGTCCTATTAAATGTGAAATTTTTTTCACTTCCATCCAAGGATATTTTTGCAAGATTCTCTGACTTTTAATTTAATGTAAATTGACACAGCATCGCACCTCTTCTCAAAACCTCCAAACTTTCCAAAAATGCCTCCCAATTAACAGCATTTTTCATGTTTTTACTAATATTAATTATGAAATCAGCTAGTGTAGTTGAGCTGATAAACACCCAAATCACTATCTATCACATGCTGTTCTTCTAGATTCACAGAGTAAAGCAATAATGTAATTACCCTCTGTAGAAAGACTGCATTTGTTATATGCAAAATGTAGATGTGCTTAATGGCCCATGCCACTATGACAGTTGCATTATGGGATGTCTCCTTGAATATACCTATGCAAATCGGGAATGTAAATGGAAAACAAAGCAGTTATGATTAAGGCAAACAATAGCACAGGAAGCATTTTTTTCTTTCCTCTAAAAAATTTTTTTTTTTCACTGTGGCATTTTTTATGCTGACTGTATTTCGTAGTATGATTACCCATCAACAAAACCACAGAGAACATCATAACTCGTTCTGTTCTGAGGAAGGTCAAAGCGTATCTGTGGCTTTGTTTTTCACTTAAGCATTGAGAAAGACGGCCAGCTGCTGATGACAGTACCTCAGTTTATTTTCAGCTGATGATGTGGCAGGTAGTAGGACAGACTAAACTAGACATGCTTTTCAGCGCCTCACATACATTTTTTTTTTAAGATGTTGAACCACAAAAGACATGTTTTTTTTTTTTTCACTAAATCAGCAATGCACTTTGCCTTTACAAAGTGAACAGTGCAAAATTGTAAATAGGTTAGCTAGGTCTCATGAGTATTGATTGGCTTTCACCTTCTCATCAGGCTTTGGTTTGCCAATTGCATTAAGCAGGTATTTTTTTTGCCCAACGAATAGCAGTGCACTTATTGATTCTCTCTGGGGGACACAAGGTCACTTTCTTAATATGATCGGCTGAAAACAGTTATAAATTTAAAACGATTTGCACCTGGTGAAGCGCAGATCTGTTATAAGATATACGAAAGTTATGATAGAGACACTACAGTGTTCAGGCTGGCTGCAGTAAAGATCAATTGATATTGTGTAGAACATCTGATTAGGCCTGGCAACGACTGCGGTTTATCAGCTCGATGTTTATATAATGATTTATCTGCATGCCTCTTAATGTGGTGTTTAGACTTAGTCTGTATTGATTACTTTGCACTGGTTCTCAAGAAGGCTGCATTTGATATGATGTTTATACAATACGTTTGCATGCATGAACAACAGCAATCTCTCTCTGTCTCTCTGAAGTGTCTGTGGGATTTGAGTATGAGTCCTGTTTGGATCTGATCCTGTGGGAGAAAAGAACAACCATCCTGCAAGGTTACGAACTTGACGCCTCGAACATGGGAGGATGGACGCTGGACAAACACCACATTTTGGATGTTCAGAATGGTAAGCCCACTTCTAAACTTTGACTTCTCCAGTGAATAACACAAATATTGCACTCCTACACTGACTTTATATGCGCAGCTCATTGATCTTGGTAATCAGCTGAAATCATGTGTTTACCCACGCACTCCCAAATTTAAACAAAAATCAATTAAAACACACTTGCCTTACCTCTCCTTCCTCCTCTAAATAAGGTCCATTATCTGCCTGTTAATAGTTATTAACATGAGATAAGGTGTAAAACCTTTAATAAGGAGTAAATGAGCGCTCATTAGTGTCATTGCTTTTAAATGGCGTTGATGAAGTGGTGCTAGAGCGGCACAGCGTTCTTATTGTCTCAAGCATGCCAA
This sequence comes from Siphateles boraxobius, assembly GCF_051911475.1. Lineage (NCBI taxonomy): Eukaryota > Metazoa > Chordata > Actinopteri > Cypriniformes > Leuciscidae > Siphateles > Siphateles boraxobius. The sequence continues at coordinate 12,046,011 of NW_027508908.1, read as the reverse complement.
TGAAGAGACATTTGACATTTCCATGTTAGTGACCTTCACCCAGATGAAGCAGTCTGGAGTGCTCTCTGCAGCAAACATTTATGGCCACGTGTCATCGGGGAAAGACTTCCTTGATGAATTCTTATGGAGTCTCATCCCTCATCTTGGCTTTAAAAGGGTGTTCAGCAGAGGTTGTCCCCATGTGCCTTGCTTAAAGGTTGAACCTGTTTATTCACTACCCTTGAGCCTTTCCAAGGGGACATGATGAGCTGTTCTTAGTTTCCATAGCCCTGTAATGATAGTGGCAAGATTTCCAGGGCTAAATGTTTGTTTTAAGCGCCTACTGAAACTGAAATGGCTACAATTTGGCTACATGATAAAAAAAAGTCATATCTTAAAGAAGTTCACCACAAATTGAGCATCTTGTCATCTTTTACTCACTTTCATGTCATTCAGGCCCAGTATTATTTTCTTGTGTGGTAATTTTTTAAGGGACGAAAAAAGCATAAAAGTAATTCATACAATTTACATTTCTTGTCTGCTTGTCTACGAATGTTTAGAGTGATGAACAGAATTCAAAATATGTTATTCATAAAAACTCTTCACCGCTACTGTAGCTCTTAAATATAATATGGCGCATTTTTGATCAATACAACTTTTTTTATGGCAGAGCTTCAATAGAGGGGCTACATTTTGGTCTGTGTCTATGGTATGGATTCCGCATTCCTTGAATATATATATATATATATATATATATATATATATATACTGTTTATATAGCACAATGCTTTATACGTCAGTCTGTGAGATCTGACTCATAGAAAAAGAACAGACTTAAGTGAGAGAAGAAAAAACTGTTCCTCACTGGGACAGCCGCAGACAGTGATGGACAGCTAGGAGCTGGTGAATCCATGAGGGCAGGCCATAAATTACCCAGTGAAGTGGGCCTCTGATGGAGGTATGTGAAGAGGCCTAGTGCAGTGTAATGATTGTGGAAATTAACTCTCTGGAGCGAAACACAGAGGGCATTGAGGAATTGTACTAGTCCGCTTATCTTAATCTGACAGTGAATGTAGTATAGATTATAGATATATAATATATAGATATCTTTAACAGATACAATTATTTATAAATCAACATAAGACCTTGTCCTTCATTTCGTTTGTCAGGGTTATTATCATAAACTAATATAAAAACTGTTGATTAATTAACAGAGTAAACACTTTTTTTTTAAGTAAACTAACTATAACATAATAAAACTGAAAACAAAGGTTGAGAAGTTAACTGAAACAAAATAATCAACACAAATAAATAATGATTTGTGCAGTCATGAAGCACTCATCACATGTCAGAATAATGTGACCTGTCTGTCTGTGCGGGAGAACACATCCCACAGGCAATATGGCATGATGAGATGCCAATAACATTTTCTGATACTGACACAAATGAATTTGCAGTGACTGGTGGGAAATGGCACAGCTCTCTTCATTTTGTTAGAAACATTTAACTTTGATTTAAATTTTTTTGGAGTGATTTTATTCTTTACATTGATTCAAAGGAATTTAAAAGTTTGTGTATTTAAAAGTTCTAACTCTTATGCAGCTTTGTTTCTTTGTAAATTAAGTGCTGAACATTCTTTTGTATTCAGAAAAAAAAGCCAACTACAGGATGGGGACATAGTCAGCCCTAGTTGCCCAGGCCCTCTTTTCGTTGTTGTTGGCATCTTGATTGACACTAAGACCTCTTTACTTCACTGACCGAGAGCCAGCTGTCCATACAAATTCCAACGGTCTTCCATCTCCATGCCTGTTGCCCTTGCATCGTCCCTGACCCCCCTTTATCCAGCAGCCCCTATACTGTACCTCCTGATCCCCAGCATATCTAACTGCCTGGTGAGTAAGGTGTCTGCCCCACCTAGGGTATCCCAGAATGCACTGCTGCAGTCCATTCAAGCTCTGATGGATGTCATTGATTCATGATTGTGGATTCTTAGTTCCACAGTTCAAGCCCCATCAGAATAGTCAGTGCTTTCCACTCTCTCTCTCTGTGTGTCTGTGTCTGTGTGTGTGTGTGTGTGTCTGTGTCTGTGTCTGTGTCTGTGTGTGTGTGTCTGTGTGTGTGTCTGTGTCTGTGTGTGTGTGTGTGTGTGTGTGTGTGTGTGTGTGTGTGTGTGTGTGTCTGTGTGTCTGTGTGTCTGTGTCTGTGTCTGTGTGTGTCTGTGGGGCCTGGTAAACCCTAGATTATGGGGACAAAATGTCCCCATATGGATGGCAATATCTGAAATCCTTGTTCGTGTGGGGACATTTTTTGGTCCCCATGAGGAAAACAGCTTACAAATCATACTAAGTGATGTTTTTTGAAAATGTAAAAATGCAGAAAGTTTTCTGTGATGGGTAGTGTTATGATGAGGTGGAAGCAAGGAGGAAGCAGGATCCAATTGCAGCACACTTTATTTAATAAACTCAAACTACATAAAGACTCTGGCTAGGGCACAAGACTCAGGAACAGAACCACCAACATCAAGGTACAACAACACAACATTAAGAACTCACAAAGACTGAACAAGACACAGGGCTTAAATACATACTGGACTAACAACGAGACAAGGGACACCTGTGAACATTTAAACAATCAACCAATGACACAACAGACAGGGGAACACAAGGCAAGATCACATGACTAGAACAGGGGATCACATGACAGACAAGAACCAGGAACAAGAAACAAAACCCAAACCGTGACATAGCCCCCCCTCTATGGGCGGCTCCCGACGCCCATCAAAACAAAAAAAACACAAGTTCAGGAGGGTGGTGAGTGGAGGCGGTCTTGGGGGAGGGACGGAGGGCCAGGCTCGCACTGGGACCAGGAACCAGGACACAGGAATGGCGAGCCTGAGCCACAGAGCCTGGGTGGACCTGGCTCTTGAGCGACCAGGGCAGAGCAGGATGCGCAGGCGGTGGCCAGGGCGGTGAAGACCCCTCGGGCGGCCACGGCGGTGAAGACCCCTCGGGCGGCCACGGCGGTGAAGACCCCTCGGGCGGCCACGGCGGTGAAGACAGTCCATCGGGCGGCCAGGGCGGAGAAGACAGTCCATCGGGCGGCCAGGGCGGAGAAGACAGTCCTTCGGGCGGCCAGGGCGGCGCAGACACCGGCTCAGGAACAGCAGACACCGGCTCAGGAACAGCAGACAACACACACACTGACTCTGGCTCAGGAACAGACAACACACTCACTGGCTCGGGAACAGACAACACACTCACTGGCTCGGGAACAGACAACACACTCACTGGCTCGGGAACAGACAACACACTCACTGGTTCGGGAACAGACAACACACTCACTGGCTCGGGAACAGACAACACACTCACTGGCTCGGGAACAGACAACACACTCACTGGCTCGGGAACAGACAACACACTCACTGGCTCGGGAACAGACAACACACACACTGGCTCGGGAACAAACAACACACTCACTGGTTCGGGAACAGACAACACACTCACTGGCTCGGGAACAGACAACACACACACTGGCTCGGGAACAGACAACACACTCACTGGTTCGGGAACAGACAACACACACACTGGCTCGGGAACAGACAACACACTCACTGGTTCGGGAACAGACAACACACTCACTGGTTCGGGAACAGACAACACACTCACTGGCTCGGGAACAGGCAACACACACACTGGCTCGGGAACAGGCAACACACACACTGGCTCGGGAACAGGCAACACACACACTGGCACGGGAACAGACAACACACACACTGGCTCGGGAACAGACAACACACACACTGGCTCGGGCTCAGGAACAGACAACACACACACTGGCTCGGGCTCAGGAACAGACAACACACTCACTGGCTCGGGCTCAGAAACAGACAACACACACACTGGCTCGGGTTCAGGAACAGACAACACACACACTGGCTCGGGAACAGGAACAGACTCTGGCTCGGAGACGGCCATCTTGTCCGTAGACACTGGTTCAGAAGCGGCCATCTTGTCCGTAGACACTGGCTCGGAGGTAGTGATGTGAACAGTCTCTGGTTCGGCCATCTTGTCCGTAGACACTGGCTCGGAGGCGGCCATTTTGTCCGTAGACACTGGCTTGGAGGAAGTGACATGAACAGTCTCTGGATCAGCAGAAGTGACTTGAACCGTCTCTGGTTCGGCCATCTTGTCCGTAGACACTGGCTTGGAGGAAGTGACATGAACAATCTCTGGATCAGCAGAAGTGACTTGAACCGTCTCTGGTTCAGCCATCTTGTCCGTAGACACTGGCTCGGAGGCGGCCATCTTGTCCGTAGACACCGGCTCGGAGGAAGTGACTTGAACCGTCTCTGGATCGGCAGACGTGACTTGAACCGTCTCTGGATCGGCAGACGTGACTTGAACCGTCTCTGGATCGGCAGACGTGACTTGAACCGTCTCTGGATCGGCAGACGTGACTTGAACCGTCTCTGGATCGGCAGACGTGACTTGAACCGTCTCTGGATCGGCAGACGTTACTTGAACCGTCTCTGGATCGGCAGACGTGACTTGAACCGTCTCTGGATCGGCAGACGTGACTTGAACCGTCTCTGGATCGGCAGACGTGACTTGAACCGTCTCTGGATCGGCAGACGTGACTTGAACAGTCTCTGGATCGGCAGACGTGACTTGAACAGGCTCTGGCTGGACGTGGCTGACGTGAAGCTCTGGCTGGACGTGGCTGACGTGAAGCTCTGGCTGGACGTGGCTGACGTGAAGCTCTGGCTGGACGTGGCTGACGTGAAGCTCTGGCTGGACGTGGCTGACGTGAAGCTCTGGCTGGACGTGGCTGACGTGAAGCTCTGGCTGGACGTGGCTGACGTGAAGCTCTGGCTGGACGTGGCTGACGTGAAGCTCTGGCTGGACGTGGCTGACGTGAAGCTCTGGCTGGACGTGGCTGACGTGAAGCTCTGGCTGGACGTGGCTGACGTGAAGCTCTGGCTGGACGTGGCTGACGTGAAGCTCTGGCTGGACGTGGCTGACGTGAAGCTCTGGCTGGACGTGGCTGACGTGAAGCTCTGGCTGGACGTGGCTGACGTGAAGCTCTGGCTGGACGTGGCTGACGTGAAGCTCTGGCTGGACGTGGCTGACGTGAAGCTCTGGCTGGACGTGGCTGACGTGAAGCTCTGGCTGGACGTGGCTGACGTGAAGCTCTGGCTGGACGTGGCTGACGTGAAGCTCTGGCTGGACGTGGCTGACGTGAAGCTCTGGCTGGACGTGGCTGACGTGAAGCTCTGGCTGGACGTGGCTGACGTGAAGCTCTGGCTGGACGTGGCTGACGTGAAGCTCTGGCTGGACGTGGCTGACGTGAAGCTCTGGCTGGACGTGGCTGACGTGAAGCTCTGGCTGGACGTGGCTGACGTGAAGCTCTGGCTGGACGTGGCTGACGTGAAGCTCTGGCTGGACGTGGCTGACGTGAAGCTCTGGCTGGACGTGGCTGACGTGAAGCTCTGGCTGGACGTGGCTGACGTGAAGCTCTGGCTGGACGTGGCTGACGTGAAGCTCTGGCTGGACGTGGCTGACGTGAAGCTCTGGCTGGACGTGGCTGACGTGAAGCTCTGGCTGGACGTGGCTGACGTGAAGCTCTGGCTGGACGTGGCTGACGTGAAGCTCTGGCTGGACGTGGCTGACGTGAAGCTCTGGCTGGACGTGGCTGACGTGAAGCTCTGGCTGGACGTGGCTGACGTGAAGCTCTGGCTGGACGTGGCTGACGTGAAGCTCTGGCTGGACGTGGCTGACGTGAAGCTCTGGCTGGACGTGGCTGACGTGAAGCTCTGGCTGGACGGTCTCTGGCTGGACGGTCTCTGGCTGGACGGTCTCTGGCTGGACGGTCTCTGGCTGGACGGTCTCTGGCTGGACGGTCTCTGGCTGGACGGTCTCTGGCTGGACGGTCTCTGGCTGGACGGTCTCTGGCTGGACGGTCTCTGGCTGGACGGTCTCTGGCTGGACGGTCTCTGGCTGGACGGTCTCTGGCTGGACGGTCTCTGGCTGGACGGTCTCTGGCTGGACGGTCTCTGGCTGGACGGTCTCTGGCTGGACGGTCTCTGGCTGGACGGTCTCTGGCTGGACGGGCTCTGGCTGGACGGGCTCTGGCTGGACGGGCTCTGGAACTGGTTTGACGGGACGAGATTCAGGCAGGACGGTGATCCTTGCAGACCGTACGGACCTTAGCGGGGAATCTGCCAAGCTGGACATCAGCCCTGAACGCCCATAGACCGATCCGGTGTCAGACCCGCTGACTGGCGTGACGCGGGGAAACTCAGGCTCTGCAAGTGCCGAACCGCCCAAGGAAAGGGCCAGATCAACAAATCCTTTCAGGGTCCAGCCAGTATGATCCTCCGGCATCACTTGAGCGATGTGCCAATCCAGCCCGCTACAAAACAGGTCCACGAGCTGGGCGTCATTTAGCGCTCCCAGATGACAACACGCCAAAAAGTCCCTCACATACCTCTCCAAGGGCTGGCCATCTTGAGACAGAGATGATAGGAATTTCCTTAAGGCCTGGTTGCTAACAACTGCTGGATCCATTGGCGGTGAGTTCTTCTGTTATGATGAGGTGGAAGCAAGGAGGAAGCAGGATCCAATTGCAGCACACTTTATTTAATAAACTCAAACTACATAAAGACTCTGGCTAGGGCACAAGACTCAGGAACAGAACCACCAACATCAAGGTACAACAACACAACATTAAGAACTCACAAAGACTGAACAAGACACAGGGCTTAAATACATACTGGACTAACAACGAGACAAGGGACACCTGTGAACATTTAAACAATCAACCAATGACACAACAGACAGGGGAACACAAGGCAAGATCACATGACTAGAACAGGGGATCACATGACAGACAAGAACCAGGAACAAGAAACAAAACCCAAACCGTGACAGGTAGGTTTAGGGGTAGGGTTAGTGTAAGGGTTAGTTTTATACAGTTTGCACAGTATAAAAATCATTATGTCTATGGAAAGTCCCCATAAAATATGGAAACACTACGTGTGTGTGTGTGTGTGTGTGTGTGTGTGTGTGAGAGAGAGAGAGAGAGAGAGATAGAGCGAGAGAGCAGTTGAGTGAGATTTCTCAATCTTCTCATAATAATAATGTTGTTCTGTTAACTTAATCTAGAACTATTGAAATTTATTTTATGTAATTGAAATAAATCTGAAATAAAATAAAATATAAATATTATGATGAAAAAAATGAAATTTAATTATTGAATGAAACTGAAAATTAGAAATGTTGCTTTAACTGTGTAAAATATGTGTACTATATATAATTTAAATAATTGTATTTTTTCCTTTTAGTTTTGAAATTAAATTAAATTAAAGCATTTAAATATAATTTTAAATATATATATATATATATTTAATAACAAATGACAAAAGCTAATAACTTAAAAATGTAAATGAAAACTATAAATATATTAATAAAGGCTAATTCAAAACATTAACAAATTGTATAATATATAAATAAAATTAAAATAACACCAAATAATATTATTATTGTTGTCGTAATTATAGCATTTTAGGCAAACACTTTTTGTTTGCACTTTATTTTACAGTACTTGCACTTTCAATGTACTTAAAGATGAAAATATTGAGTAATCAGACATTGGCAGACATCCCAAGTCTCCCACTTATTGATAGCGGTTTCCATGATGCCCGCAAATTAGTTCAAATCTCCCGGAATCTAGAGTTTGCGAGCTCCAAACCGTGTAGCGCGCTCAAGGCAAAGAGGGAGAGAGTGAGAGACCTTGCGTGTGTGTGCAAATGTGCGTGTGTGCCTCATGTAAGCCCCCCGTTAATAAAACCGAACAATCAATCCCCCCCCCCCCCCCCCCCCCCCAATCAACAAAACCGAACATAGAATGTACTTGCATAACAGGGCTGTAAAATAAAGTTCTGCCCACTATTTTCCTGTGCAATGTTTAGTATTAGGAGGATCTGTTTCACATCACTATTTCAGAAGAGCACACTGCCATTTGAGACCACTGTCAGTAGTTTCAAAATGGCTGCAACGACCTAATAGAAATTAATAGTAGCTATCCCGATCCAGAATTGATGAACGTTTAGTGTGTGCAGCTAGGGAACTACAACGCATGTTATTGTAAGTGTCCATCTGAAATCTGCCTAGCTGTAAGCTTTAGGCCTAAAAGTCCTTCAGTATGTCTATATTCTTGTCTAGTTATAATGAAAGGAACAGAGTAATAAGACCAACAGTATGGTCCTCTGAGGTTTGGTTAAGTGTAGGAGTGTTTGTTTGCATTAGCTTCCCGTCTCTGGTGACCTCACCCTGTCACCACACTTTTCATGCTGTCTCACGGGGAAAACACATGCATGCTTACATCCAGACAACGCCCAGCCACAAACTAAAACACACACTCTCACTATTTTAGCGTACTCCATCTGTTCACATTCACAGTCTTTTCTAAAGCGACTAAGTTTGTCTACAGTCAGCTGGTCATTTTTGCAAAATAAACCCTGACAGGTTGATCAGGACCCGACAGGAAGCGAAAACATTAGACTAGCACTGTGTAGGAAATCGCACAATTGATCGCACAATTCGGCAATTGAATAATCAGAATAGCATAAATATTGGATATCCCATAGATATCCCATATCCTATAGGATGTCCCATTTGTTTTTTATATTTCAGATAGGTGTTTATGAGTGGCTCTTGGTGCTCATTATGTGCTGAGCAGGGAACTGAACCGGTTCAAGAAACAAAATCAAAAACCAGAAATGAAGGAAATTTTAACAGAAACACAAATGTAGACTAAATCAAGCTTAATAGCTCTAAACAGAAACGATAAATTGACGCTAACTGGTTAATCATTATTTATTTATCAATCTGTTTAATAATTTAATTTGGCAGTCATCCAATCAGGATTTTCAACGTGAAATTTTACGTTGACGTTGTCAAGTCATTATAGGTAAGTCACCATTGCAATCTGCTGGCATTAGCTTTTGGATCTCAGGAGTTTTTCTCAGGATATGTCACCAACCGTTAAAAGGTGGCAGGTTGTATCCAGTGTGGTATGTGTTTTGAAACCAGCGAAAATCGCAGGTTAGTGTAGAACCGCTACTATTTAGGAAATCAATTTTAAAAAAGCTATATTTTAAAAATAATAATAACTAAGCACCTTATTGTCAAAGTTAGTATTGTGGCTTTATGTATGATCTGAAAATGCAAAACAAAGAAAAATCCAAAAACAAAATAGTTTGAAGATGAGGATATTGGGCCCTCCCAGCCGAAGTTGTGATGTCTGAGAATTTTTAAAAAAATAATCAGTTGAGCTCAATTTGATATGAATATTAAAAGGTAAGATTAGGTGTTTTATCAGGCTATATTATTTTTACATTTAGATACCCATGTATGGCAGAAGGCCATGTGACTGAATCTGATCAAATATGGGGGTTCAGGGTTTTCCTCTATAAATCTGGACCACTTTTATATTTGTTCTTAAAATTAAAGTAATTACTAAAAACAATCAAACAATGTTTATAATAATCATAATTTTCATCGGAGAAGAAAACAAAATTAAATAGTAATTTTAAATGGTTTTAAAGGGGTGGTTGGTTATGATTTAACTTTTCTAACTTTAGTTGGTGTGTAATGTTGCTGTTTGAGCAGTGGTGGTAAGTAATGAAGTAAAAATACTTTGTTACTTTACTTAAGTATTTTTTTGGGGGATCTGTACTTTACTTGAGTATGTTTTATTTGCATCTAGTTTACTTTTTACTCCGATACATTTCCCCATGCCCGCTCCAAAATATTTATTACACTGGCTTTCCAAACCAATGAAAAACTTGGTTTTCTTTTGAAAAAAAGAACGTGCAAGCTCTTTGCCAGCATACGCTCATAGACCAGCCATTGCGAAGTGGAAGATGAACGCAGAAACAGGTGAAGGTGCGGCTCTCGCTTCCAGCAATGATCCCGAGATTCCCCCTTACCTTGTATCTTGCACATCTTCTGTTTGATGCAGCTAATGTTATGGAACATGTCTATTGCAAGTTCAAGCCCTATAAGGTGCTTCATTGTCTCTTATGATTGCAAATCTAACAAATTCTTAATCTAATCTTATCATTTGTTCAATTAAAACATTGCATATCACTCCCAAAACAATTGATCTGCTTAATTATTGATATTTACAGTTTTAATATTTACTTTTTACTTTCGGTACTTAAGTATGTTTTAAATCGGATACTTTTGTACTTTTACTCAAGGGATGTTTGAATGGAGGACTTTCTACTTTTACTGGAGTAATTTTTTATTTAAGTATGTATACTTTTACTCGAGTATAACTTTTGAGTACTTTTACCACCCCTGTGTTTGAGTATAAGCAACATCTGCAAAGTTACGACGCTCAAAGTTCAAAGCAGATCATTTGCATTTAAAGGGACACACACAAAACAACGTGTTTTTGCTGACCCTCAAAAAGGGACCATTTTAAAATGCTACAAAAAGTGATCTGTGGGGTAATTTGAGCTAAAACTTCACATACACACTCTGGGTACACCAGAGACTTATTTTACATCTTGTAAAAAGGGGCATTATACCACCCTTCAATGGTCTTTCCTTGTCATCTACAAATAATTTCCCCAACTATAACATTATATATTACATAATGCTCTTAATATGCTGATTAATAGATCTAATGTTAAATGTAGATAAAAAAAGTGGTTTGAACGGTCGGAGTCCAATTTTGTATGTATGACAGATACAATCCAAGACAGTTGATATGGTCAGTCACACTTTTAATACATTTTAGCTTTTCAATAGTAAACGTACTAATTCACTTGTACCATTCAAGTGGTTTTACTGATTACATAGTGCAGCAACAAGTGTGATGTTGTCATGGCAACCAGATACATTGCACTCTAATTACTTGCGCTACGTCTATTCTTGCAGGGCTAGCAATAAACACGCACTATAAACGTTTTTGTCAACATATTCTCAAAGTAGGCTTTCATTAGGCAAATCAAGGACTGAAATACTTACCCACTGCTTTAAAACAAATATTTTTTGGGCATGATTAGTTAAACGTGCAATAGCATGCATACAAAACACTTAATTTTTAGTTAATCTTACTGAAAATGGCAGATTAAACAGTTTATATTCTAAAATCTATGTTTAAGTTTTTTCTGTGTAAATTAAATAACATTTGTATGTAAATGGTCCTCTTCCTGACATAAATTAATTACAATTATAAATGCAACATCGGCATCTTCATCTGTCTTTATTTTGGTTTGGTCCAGATTTCTGATTATCCATGGACGCCACACTACAAGCAAGCAGTATATATATTGTTTTTTATCCGCCAAAATTCCGATTCGTCACGTGACAACTTCTTAGCAAATAACATTGGGGGAGGCATGAGGAAGATTGATTTGATTTGATTTGATTTGATTTGATTTGATTTGATTTGATTTGATTTGTTAAAATAACTTCATTAAATGCATATTTACATTTGAGTTGAAAATATTATTAATTAAAAAAAAAATTTAGTAAAATCTTTTATTTGCTATGGGGGGCCCATGGTCTGTGTTCAGCTTTGGTTGTCCACATACCACTGCTAGCACTGGCTACAGTGAGGCATTTTATATTAAAGAGCTCAATCACAAAATTGAAAGCCATCATTTTTAACATTTAATAGGTTCCCTTTCAAGGGAACTTCGAGCTGCGTCAAACGCTGCGGGAACGCCCCTGCGTTGTGCGTCATGAAGCACGTATGGAATCAGCCCAATGGAGAGATGAAACGTCATAGGCGGGTGACGTCATCGACCAGGAAACTATAAAGCACCCCAAAAACACAAGCGCATTAGCTTCTGTGCTTTCAGTCGCGCTACATGTGAATCTGTCCAGAGAAAAAACTCAGTCCCGGGTTCGGAAGCACGCGCTGCGGTTTCTTCCGCTCGGGCTGAGGCACCAATGCTATCCAGTTCTGAGGAACTTGATGTTGTTAGTGTTGAGGGAGATGTGGAGGATTCGCCACCCCACACTCCTGAGAGTGATGAGCTTATGGAGGTGTTAACAAGAGCTGTTGAAAAACTTAATATTGAATGGCCAGTGACTAGACAGGAGTCTGTTTCTAAATCAAAGTTGGATGAGAGATTTTTGCCGTCACGTGTGCAGCCTCCACGCCGGTGCCTGCCGTTTTTCCATGATCTCCACACCGAGGTGTCGAAATCATGGAGAAAACCGGTGTCATATAGAGTGTTTAGTCCCCAGACTTCAACATACGCTAATATTATGGGAGCCAAGGCTCATGGTTATGGTGCGTTGCCTCGTGTGGAAGAGACGCTTGCGAGCCATCCCTCCCCCGAAGCAGCATCATCTTTTAAGGCACCGGCATTACCCACCAAGCCTTTAAGAAACACTTCGGCTTTGGTGGGTAAAGCATATTCGGCAGCAGGTCAGGCTGCGTCATGTCTGCATACTATGTCAATCTTGCAGGCATACCAGGCTGATCTGCTAAGGGACATGAGTGAGAGTGAGGAGGTCAGTACTGACGTAGTTCGCGAACTGCGTCAGGCTGCTGATTTATCCCTGCGTGCCACCAGAGAATCGGCCAAATTAATGGGTCGTTCTATGGCAGCTCTGGTGGCCGCAGAAAGACATTTGTGGTTAAATCAGACTAATATTAAAGAGAGAGAAAAAGCTTTTCTTTTAGATGCTCCTCTTTCTCCCATGGGGTTGTTTGGTGATGCTGTGAATTCAGTTATCGATAAATTCCAAGAAGAAAAGAAACAAACTGTAGCTTTTAAAAAGTTTCTTCCCCTTAAAGTTCATGTCCCTGGGGCTGCTGGGCGGGAGCAGCCCCGGCCGTCTTCGAGCTCATCACATAGAGCGCAGCAGAGGCAGAGTGTCGCGTCTCGTGCTCCCCCTGCTGGACAGTGGGCTCAGCCGCGACACTCTCAGCCGAAGCCTTCTCCCAGTAGAACTGATCTGAGGACAGTTATATTGGCTAAGAAGGCTTCGGCTAAGAAGAAGTCCTGACGCCAAGCCGTTCAGGATGCTGAGGGTGGTCCCCACCGAGGCGGAAAGGTGTTCACCTCTTTTTACGGTGCCCATTCCTCCTCGGTGCCCTCAGGGGCTCGTTCTGCCAACCCCGCCTTTATGCCGGGGCACAGACGATCCCAGCGAGCGCTTTCCCGAGGGACGCTCGCTCCCTCTGAGGAGGGTCTCAGAGCGGTCAGACCAGTTGTTCCCTGCCGGTGCGCCGTTACAGGGCGCTGCGTCTGCTGCTCAAGTTACACCAGAGGCCAGTCTCGAGAGGCTGGTACCCTTAGTAGAATTTCTGGCAGAGTGGGAAAGCCTTCCAAAAATATCTCATTGGGTCCTGCAGACAGTAGAAAAGGGTTATGCTATCCAGTTCAGGTGTCGTCCACCAAAATTCAGAGGGGTTCTGCACACAGTGGTGGGCCCCGAGCAGGCTCTGGTATTGGAACAAGAGGTGAAAACGCTCCTTCAAAAAGAGGCTATAGAACGGGTTCCTCCTCCCAGTTTGGAGTCAGGTTATTACAGCCGATATTTCATCGTTCCAAAGAAGGATGGGGGGTTGCGTCCAATTTTAGACCTGCGCATATTGAATCGCTCGGTAGGGAAGCTAAAATTCAAGATGCTCACTATCAAGCAGATCGTGTCTCAAATCAGGTCCGAGGACTGGTTTGTCACGATAGATCTGAAGGACGCATACTTCCATGTGTCCATCCTTCCACAACACAGGAAGTTCCTGAGGTTCGCCTTCGGGGGCGAGGCGTACCAGTACAGGGTTCTTCCGTTTGGCCTAGCTTTATCTCCCCGCACTTTCACGAAATGCATGGATGCAGCACTAGTGCCTCTGAGGCTTCAGGGCATTCGTATTCTCAATTACATCGACGATTGGTTGATTTTAGCTCAGACCGAGCAGATGGCGGTTCGGCATCGAGATGTCGTCCTCGCTCATATCAGAAAGTTGGGGTTGAGGCTGAACGCAAAGAAAAGTGTATTATCTCCTTCCCAGAAGACCACTTTTCTGGGTGTCGTTTGGGATTCGGTATCGATGCGGGCGCGACTCTCTCCGACCCGCATCGCTTCGATTCTCTCAGCTGTGAAACAAGTGAAGCTAGGCCAGCTACTCACTGTCAAGCAGTTTCAGAGACTGTTGGGTCTGATGGCAGCAGCGTCCAACGTTATACCTTGCGGCCTGTTGTACATGAGACCGCTACAGTGGTGGCTCAGGACCAAGGGATTCTCCCCGAGGGGAAATCCGCTCCGCACGTTCAAAGTCACGCGGCGCTGCCTTCGTGCTCTGGTCATGTGGAGAGAAACTTGGTTCCTATCCAAAGGTCCTGTGCTGGGGGCTCTTTGTCGTCGCATAACGCTAACGACGGATGCTTCCCTCACAGGGTGGGGGGCGGTCATGAGTGGTCGCCCAGCCCAAGGTCTGTGGCAGGATCATCATCTTTCGTGGCACATAAATTGTCTAGAGATGTTGGCTGTGTTTCAGGCTCTGAAACACTTCCTAACAGACCTGAGAGGCCATCATGTGTTAGTTCAATCAGACAACACGTCGGTGGTCTCTTATATAAATCATCAGGGGGGCCTGCGGTCTCGCCGGCTTTACAAGTTGGCCCGTCAGATCCTCCTGTGGTCCCAAGGGAAGCTACTATCTCTGAGAGCAATGTATCTCCCTGGGTATTTGAATGTGGTAGCAGACTCCCTGTCGAGGCAGGGGCCGAGGCCAGGGGAATGGAGACTCCACCCCGAGGTGGTGGAGCTCCTTTGGTTGAGTTTCGGTCGCGCCGAGGTGGACCTATTCGCTTCCAAGGAGACCACTCATTGTCATCGGTGGTTCTCCATCACTCTTCCAGCCCCCCTGGGGTTGGATGCTATGGTGCAGCCGTGGCCGAGGTCACGTCTGTACGCCTTTCCCCCGATTGCTCTGTTACCAGGAGTTCTGGAGAGGGTCCGCCGGGACGGGGTCAGTCTACTACTAGTAGCCCCGTTCTGGCCGGCCCGAGTATGGTTTGCGGACCTGATTTCTCTCCTGGACGGTTCTCCTTTGGAGCTCCCGGTCAGGAGGGATCTACTCTCCCAGGCGGGGGGCACGATACTTCACCCCCGCCCAGAATTGTGGAAACTGTGGGCTTGGCCTCTGAGGGGGCCCAGCTCATAGACTCCGGTCTCTCAACCGAGGTTGTTGAGACCATTCTTAACTCCAGAGCTCCATCCACGAGGAAGCTTTATGCCTTGAAGTGGAAACTTTTCACTTCTTGGTGTGGAGAACACCTGCAGGACCCAGTTAACTGCCCAGTGGGTGCAGTGCTGGAATTCCTGCAGGAGCGCTTCTCCACAGGGTTATCCCCCTCCACACTAAAGGTGTATGTGGCGGCACTAGCTGCTTACCACGTCCCTTTCAGTGGAGTTTCTCTTGGGAGACACCCGCTTATAACTCGTTTCCTCCGTGGCACTTTGAGGCTGAGGCCAGCAGTTCGTACGAGGGTGCCGACTTGGGATCTGGCCATTGTATTAGAAGGTCTTTCCCTAGCTCCTTTTGAACCTATCGAAGAAGTTCCCGAGAAGTTTCTCACTTTTAAGACTATCTTTTTGCTTGCTATCTCTTCACTAAAAAGAATCGGAGATTTGCAGGCTCTGTCGGTTTCACCCTCGTGCCTGGAATTTGCACCTGGCATGGTTAAAGTTTTTCTGCATCCTAGACCAGGTTACGTTCCTAAGGTTCCTACTAATATTGTTAGACCTACGGTTCTGCAGGCTTTCTGTCCTCCTCCATTTATGTCATCGGACCAGGAGAAACTTAATTCACTCTGCCCTGTTAGGGCATTAGACGCTTATGTCCACAGAGCTGCCCTGTGGAGGAAATCAGAACAACTTTTTGTATGTTTCGGGCCACCCAGGAAAGGGTGTCCGGCGTCTAAACAGAGAATGAGCAAGTGGGTGGTTGAGGCTATCTCACTTGCTTATGAGTCGGCTGGCCAGCCTTCACCTTTGGTTGTCCGAGCTCACTCTACCAGGAGTATGGCTGCTTCTAAAGCTCTTTTGTCGGGGGTTTCCCTGAGTGATGTTTGTGATGCGGCTGGATGGTCTTCACCGCATACTTTTATTAAGTTCTATGACCTAGACTTAAGCTCTACCCCTGGGGCACAGGTGCTCTCGTCCTCTGTGCGCTAGTCTCACATGACGGTCATTTGGTCCTATGGCGACGTGGGTATTCGCGTTCCCGCAGCGTTTGACGCAGCTCGAAGTTCCCTTGAAAGGGAACGTCTCGGTTACGTATGTAACCCTAGTTCCCTGATAGGGAACGAGACGCTGCGTCGCTCCGCCATACTCCCGGCACTCCCGTTAGCGCTTCCTTCAAGCCTATCAGAAGCTAATGCGCTTGTGTTTTTGGGGTGCTTTATAGTTTCCTGGTCGATGACGTCACCCGCCTATGACGTTTCATCTCTCCATTGGGCTGATTCCATACGTGCTTCATGACGCACAACGCAGGGGCGTTCCCGCAGCGTTTGACGCAGCGTCTCGTTCCCTATCAGGGAACTAGGGTTACATACGTAACCGAGACGTTTTTAAAAATATAGCAACTTTTAATTTAAGTGAACTTAAAACAATTTTCACATAAACCCATTGCAATGTCATATTTACCTGTGCCCTTTAACACATCAGGGCTCAATGCTAAGATTTTTTTTCTACTGGCCCAGGAAGGGCAGTTCAGATTTTTACCTGCCTTGCTAAAATGCTTTTGACCCATGTAACTTTGAAAACAGTGCTTTAAGATTTTCAGGTAGGTTTAACATGTAAATATACCGAATTTCAATAATCAAACACTACATAGTCTTCACTGCATAACTTATAAATTGAATATAGATTGATCTTTATTAAAGCTACAAAAGTTATTCAGTCAAGAGGAGTGAGTGATTTTCTCTTTGTCTTTTGCTCTTTGGTTAACATTAATGACACAGACAGCAGCAGTTTTAGTAGGCTGCAGTCAATTTAATACCTGAGGTACATGACGCAGATCAAAAAAAACGGATCCTGCATTAAATATTTTAACTGGTTAATTTTGACAGCCCTAGTGCATATATATATACACACGAAAGTGGCATAATCGCGTTAAAATTTTACCTGAATGCCACTGCACGCACTTTTGCCTTTCACCTCTCACACAAAAGCACTCACACACTCCAGCACAGTAAATTCAGCTGCACTAGACTTTACTGCCCTTTCTAAATCCCATTGAGTTTAACTTTAGTCATGTGCAGGCATGTAATGCAACTTTGAATCTGGCTGCATGAGCCAAGCACGCCTCGCTCTCTGATGTGGACCACCACTGCCTACGGGGTTTACCTGCATCCTCTCTCGCTTGCTCTCACCATCTCAGCCTCCGATTCCTTTCATCTGCCCTTATCAGGCCCTGTCAGTGCTCAGCCACTGTACCTCCCTCCCTCCACCTAACAGCGGGAGGTCAGGGGGAGAGATTCAGACACCTCTCTTTGGGACCGCAATTATTCCAGTCAGGAAATCTTCAAAGACAGAGTGTTTGATTGAGGAAGAGCATGTTCGCCGATTTCCTCCTTGTTTTTTTCTGCAGTGCCGCATGCATGGTACAGTCACTCTGGACCAAAAATAAAGAAATAAATATAGCATCCCCTGCTTTTCACTAGTTTTGTCCTGACTCCAAACACTGTTTTTCCATTATTCAAATAGAATCCATGAAATGTATCCATGAAATATTAATGACAAAAAAAATGGCATAGAGATGTGACAAATGAACACACAGGGAGAGGCGAAATGATTAAATTAAATTGATTTTGGTAATACTCGATGACCACTAATCGCACTCTCTCTGCACACACACACCCACACGCTTCACGTGGCTCTGCAAAGATTTATTGCTGCTTTTCCATACAGAATCTATTTTCCAAATTAGCTGACACAGTGACTATGACTGTGCAGATAAACAAATCCTTTGAGAAATGCTGTATTGCTTCAAAATACCAAAGGCCTGGAATCAAAAGAAAACAATACATAAAGGACTTTTTTTATTTAATGCAGCAAATTTTTCAGTATAATGCGATTCTTGTTTAAATATATCTCACATATATTTGCAGTGTTACCATATTCTTATAAAAGAGACGGAAAAAACGAAGCATTGTCTGCAGACAGAGAGATTGAAGGAGAGTTGTTGAGACAAAAGAAGGGGAGTAGAAGCGAGACATGAAATGGTACGCTCAGAGAAAGAAAAGGAGGCAGTGACGGATGGTTTGTGAGGCGTAAATGGAAGAAAATTGAGTAGACTACAGCTCTAGCTCTGTAATCTCATCCAGTTTCTGACCCAGCATAAACACAGCAGCTATAAACTCCAATTCAGCCTTTTATTGGCAAATCACTGCTTTCCACTCATGACCTGTCCCCCTCTGTCGGATTTATATATAAACACACATCACGCATATCAAAAGAACATGTACACACAATCATTATGAGATGAGGGCTGTCTCTCTGCATGCCTGAATAAATAGTCCAGTACGCCCCACATTGTGAGCCGTTCTCAATTTGGGGCCGTCATAACTTGTGTACTGTATGTGTAATTGAAGACATTCATTGTTGTGCATGTGGGTGTATGTATATCCGCTCGCACTATTATTCACAAGCCCTTGTTCGGCAGATCAAACAGGTGCGGTGTGGGTTTCATTACTGTAATGCAACCACGAGTAATTTGCGTGAAGGAGCGAGTCATGCGCATGGCTCCGATTAGCCATTGAAAATGTGGGGGTTTTTTTGTATACACGTGTCTGTCTGTGTATCTGGAGCGGCCTCCCTCAGAGAAGCTCGGTTTGAAGTCAAGGTCGTGGGTCTCTCCCAGGGCCAACGAGCCTCCTTTGTCCAATTTGTCTTTGTTAGCGGAGGATCGCTACAGAGTAGCCTAAATGTAGTTTAGCCCTCCATCTACGAACCTCCATTCCTCTCACTCTTCCGGCCAATCCCTCGCTCAATGGCTTAATCGATGGTGGGTGGTTGATCAGAGGAGGAGGTATATTGAGATTTATGGGGACGTTTAGACCGCGATGCGGCTGCTGTGTGGACCGGTGCCCAAGCACACCCGAGAGGGGGCTTAAGATGGCGTCATTGATCTCACTCATAATTAGCGCACATAGGAGCTAGATGCAGAATTCCAGCACGTTGCCCGATGTGAATAATTTAGAGAGCACAGCATGAAGTCATCCTTTGAAGTGCATCTTTGAAGACCCCCCCCCCACCCAAGTCTCGAACACCCCGCCGTTTTCAAAGCAACTCCCAATAAGCAGCTAACTGTGAGCGCAAGGGCGCTTTTAGAAAACATTATATTGACTTGGACACTTTGAGTTCACCTGCACACTTTGACTCGATGTACGTAAGAACACTTCCTCTCTCTGTCTCTCTCGAATCTCTTTGGTTCCGTCCAGTCTTATCTTTAACACACACACGCATTTGCGAAGAATGAACGGATGCTCACATTCTCCAAGTTTTTGGACACACACTTTTGCTCTGTTCCAAAACAGTGTGCTTACTACAGAGGCAGCATTTTAAGGCATCACAGACTCTCCCAAGATGGTGGATGAGGTGAGGGAATATTAATTATAAATAAACATATATTTCATTCACTACTGAAAAGTATTGATGATAATTTTTCAGTGTAGTTACAATGAATCATTTTACCCGGTATTTGTGTGAGTTCGTGATTCAAACTGTAATGGAATCCATTGAGTCAAGACTCTCCTGTGCATAGTGCTCTCTGTTTGGCAGGCAAGTTGCTACCGATGTAGCGCACTCCAAATCGGACACTTTTGAGGTTCTATGACGGTTCGGATGTAGACAATGTCGCAGCTACTTTAGGGAACACAATTTCTCCCTCTCTGTGTGGGAGGGGTTGTGCTGAGAAGGCAGCAGGAAGTTAGTGGAGTTCACAGTTGACAGGAGACTTGTGGTGGACTCTAATTTGGGCACTCACAGTGGATGACTGCGGTTTGTGGTGGCACATGTTATTTCTGCTCCGTCTACGAATCGCTTGTCTTTCCCTGATGCCCTCCATCTCCTTTCCCTCTCTCGGTCTTGTTTGCTTTCTCTATGGGAACCGAGTGCCAGCAACCCTATTAAATTCAGCATTCTGTATGAAATTGTGAGGCCTGGCTTAGCAGGTGTCATGTATCCTCAGCTCTCTTTGCTGGTTCTTACCATTAAATGTGATGTGTGTGCTTCTTCTAAGAATATAAATGTAAATATAAACTCTACCTGACAGTAATAGTATAGAATATTTACTTTTTCCTTTTAAAATTTAAAATCACATATTCCTTATTTCTGGGCTTTCATAAGTGTCAGGCCAGATAGTTGTGTAGTTCGTGTGGGGTAGTTCATCTAGTATTCAAGGATGCCCTGGTTTCTGTTTGCTTAATAACCTGTATTACTGTAGTGCTGTATTATGTTTATGCAGTATTGACCTGCTCAAATGAATGGAGAAAACATGCTGAAGCAACATGCTCTTTCAACACACTTTACAGTTCAAAAACTAGTTGTTAAAATGTAATGGGGTTTTTTTCCACCATGAAAGCAGGTAGATATTCAATATCTTATAAATTCCTTATTGACAATAGCTGTACATTTATTAAAATTTCAAAGGCGTGCTTAGTCGTATCAAATTGTAATCTTTAAAATATGATGATTGTACAGACTTCACTATTCAAAGTATTTTTATTAGAACCTATTAGTGGTAAGTTAGATGTCAACAAACAGATATGCTCATTTACAAAATGTGAATGAACCGTTGAGCACGTAGGTGCTGATGCTTGTCTTTCCTCCTCCAACATTTGCAATTCACTTTCATATTACATGATGATATTGCTATCTATAAATGCACACTTTACTGATGGTTCCTGCTGACCCTCCTCTCCTGGTGCCCCCTTGATGCTAACCAGCATTAAAGAAAGATCAAAAAAACTCTTCATACCGTTTTTTCCCCACTCTAGGGTCTGATAAAAGCCCCCCCGCGTTCTACTTATTGCTAACCAGAGGCTTGATCTCTTCTGCCTGTTACAGGTTTCAGTCACCATGTTTCTCAAAAAGTTGACAAGAAATGTTGTTAGAATTTTTTGGGGGGAGTGGGGTGTGGGGTAATTTTGCAGATTGCCCAGCGCTTATACAGTTGTAGGATAGTTTTAGGGCATGTTTTCTCTTATTTTAACATTATAATTTTGTGTTACTAACATTGGTTATTTTTGTTTACCTATTCACACGCTATCTGGTATTTGTATACAATTCCTGCCTCTCATAAAATAAAAGAAGTACTAATTATCCTTCTGTCTGAGAAACAAGGTAACGGGAAACGACCAGCGGTGGTGGGGTTTAGCATATAGGGTCGATCGGGTGTTGCTATTAGTGCACCATTAAAATATATCCTGAGGGAGAATATTAAAGGACAACATTGAGGATCAAATACAAACCTAAGGCCAACCAAGCTCATCACACCGCCCAAACTCGCACCCTGTGGCACTTCCACACTGTGTTTAACATGCACACACACAAATATACAGCGAAACTATCAGAAACACATTCATGTATGCTTTTCCCCCAAATATACTTGAACTTAGAAGCACGCTAATTCAAAATTGCTGTGGCTATAAGATTAACCACGGTGTATTACCTGGATTCAGAATTGAAGTGGTGCAGTCACAGATAGAAAAACTGGAAAAAACTTTAGTTGCAATGAATAATAACTTGTTCACGCACAGTTTAGTGACAGTCTGCAAAATCGTTTTAACTGTGGGAATCAGGTCATTATTAGTTTTTCATTTTGAATTTATACTAGGAAACAAAAAGACATATTAAAGATATAAAGATAACTTACTGTGATGCACCCAACAGTCATTTCATCATGTGATTTGATTAATTGATTTCTTAAGTTGCCTGTGCCATATAATCTTTCAGCATGTGTTTGGGCTGTTTATCGATTCTGAACTGCTGCCAGATTTCCCCTATTCTCGCTGCTGAATATATTAACAGTAATTATCAGAATGCTACGTTACTATAAAGCAGACAGTTTTGTGAACCAGTCTGAAAACGGCAACACCCTTTTGATAACATTACATTAAGGTGCAACTTATTTGAGAATAAAATATTCAAAAGCAAAAGTGAATTACTGTTTAAGAAATGCTAATACGTAAGATAAGAAGCAGTTATCTTTTCCTAATTGTTAGTAATGTTAGTTTGATATGTTTCCTAGTTTATTTCTGCCTAATTTATATAATTAAAATTATAAAAAAAATAGTAATTTAATATCCTATTTAGCCAAAGGTATGGATAAAGAGGTAGGATATTGAATAAACTACACAGATCTCTTGATGTGCATGGAATGTATGGGTTATTTATTATTATATGAGATATTGCGTAGATAAACAATCTTCTCATTTACTAAATCTGTAGAGCTGATTACATTTTTACAGATTTTTTGTCTTTTGCTTTGATTACTTTATGATTGGTTTAGGGTGGTCTAGTTTTTAAAAAGACAGGCTGATAAACTGAAAGGGGTTTTCCATGAACTATGACACTTCTGCCCGTGAGCAAAGCATATCCTCGGGTTACTGTTTGGGGGAATGTCAGGTGTACACACTATGATGTCTGTGTGTATAGTGTGTATATATATATACATGTCTGTGTATATTATATATACACAGATATATATTGGCTGTCTGGAAACACGCAAACACAGACAGGCAGAGTGATACAAACTGTGAACTTGTTTACCCAATCAGATTAGAGTACTGAATTAATGTTACATTATAAAAATCACAGCTTTGGATATTCATTAGATCATGATATGAATTTTTAGTTTAGCTTCTCCGTCTTTCCAAAACCAGCGATATTATGATATACTGTAGAGTAGCTCACCCACACAACCCTCTCTTCCTGTCCTGCAGGCATCCTGTACAAAGGCAACGGTGAGAACGTCTTCGTCTCCCAGCAGCCTCCAGTGATCAGCACCATTATGGGTAATGGGCGCAGGCGCAGTATCTCCTGCCCCAGCTGTAATGGCCAGGCTGATGGCAACAAACTGCTGGCTCCAGTGGCCCTCGCCTGTGGATCTGATGGCAGCCTGTTTGTCGGTGACTTCAACTACATCAGACGCATCTTTCCCTCAGGAAATGTTACCAGTGTTATGGAGCTGAGGTAAGAAATGCAAGCTAGTAAAAGAGGAATGAAAGGAAATTAAAAGAGATATAAAAGACAGTCTGATGTAGCCTTTGTGCTAATGAATACTTTATGTTGTTAGACTGTAAAATGGGGCACTCAGCCCAGTAAAAGGCTCTGAAAAGAACGTTTTGACAGTGACGGAGTTCTCATCTGTACAGGGTGACTCATTACCAGTGCTCTCCCCAATCCCCCCCACAATGAGAAGAAATACATATTCCCATACCTTGCTTTTTTATGATCCAACACAAGCCTTCTATTGAGCTCGTCCCGCCCACATCAAAGGGTGTGTGTGTGTGTGTGTGTGTGTGTGTGTGTGTGTGTGTGTGTGTGTGTGTGTGTGTGTGTGTGTGTGTGTGTGTGTGTGTGTGTGTGTGTGTGTGTGTGTGTGTGTGTGTGTGTGTGTGTGTGTGTGTGCGTGTTTCTTTACTGACCTCATAGAAATAACAGTGTTTATCTCTCAGAGTTTTTCTGCCAACTCAACTAAACTAAGTTTTTTGTTTCTTCAAAGAGAGTATTCAATGAGATTTTTAATATGGCAGTAAAGATTATCATTTCAACAAGTATGTTTATTTTTTATTGAAATGTATTTGTATTTTGTTGATTATAGTGTATTTATTTGCCACCTAAATGTATTGTGATTGAGTTTCATTTCAGTTTCAGTTGACATTCAAAAACTCTAATCTCATTATTCAATTATGCAATATTCAAAAATGCATTTTTAGTAATAAAATGTTCATTTAAGCTAAACAAATTTGTGTAATCATTAAAGAAGTGTGCATGTGTTTTTTTTTTCCTTTTGTGGAACCCTAAAGGAGTTATTTTTGTATGTCCTGGATGCTCTTCTCCAGTCAATCAAAGTGAATGATTACCTGGGCTGTCAGAAGCTCAACAGCCCCAGTCTCCAGTCACTTTCATTGTATAGAAAAGAGCAGCCTGGGAAAAAAGAACTCCTTTTGTGTTCCTCAGAAGATAAAAAAAGGCCTACGTTTTTGGAGTGACATGAGGGTTAGTAAATGATGACAGATTTTCCCTTTAAGAGGAAAGTATCACCAAAAAGCACTGTCAAATGCCACCTCTGTAACATAAGATTGGTTTTGATTGTTCAGTGTCCATTTAAAAAAAGAAAGAAATTGTGGTTTAATTTTAACATATATGAGTGCAGCATGCCTATATTAATTTAATAATCTAAACTATCTCAAAAATTCAAACTTTATTCTCTCCTGACTGTGATCACAGTGTGTGAATAATCAAAACACCATGAAGTGCAGAGGTGCA
Source organism: Siphateles boraxobius (assembly GCF_051911475.1). Classification (NCBI taxonomy): domain Eukaryota; kingdom Metazoa; phylum Chordata; class Actinopteri; order Cypriniformes; family Leuciscidae; genus Siphateles; species Siphateles boraxobius. The sequence continues at coordinate 12,021,499 of NW_027508908.1, read as the reverse complement.
GAACTGATACATTACAACCATGAGGTGAACACATGTGCCCTCTTCTTTCAAACCTCAAGACCTGTCATTTCCTTTCCTTAGATCTAGAGTGGGCTCACACATCCACACAGAGAGACGCGTAGATATTCTTTCAAAGTGCTCTCAGGGTTCCTCTATATGAAATCAGAGCCGTGTCTCGGGTCTTTTATAGACTCTCGCTGAAATGATCATAAATTCTTCCCTCACACTCGGCGGGCCTAGAGGGCCCTCCATGTCACTCTCTGCTCTCCTGCAGCACCTCATTTAGCCATTGCGGTGATACATGACCACTACCTCTTATCTCCTTTCTTTCCTTATCTCTTATTCCTTTCTCTTTCCCCTTAAATCGCCTGTCTCGTCCTTTTAGCCCCCTCTCGTTTTCCATCTCGTGTTTTCCATGCCTGTGTCTTTCTGTCATTGACACTTACTGTATTTTTAACCTTATCTTATCATCTTCCTTTCATTCCATCTGCCCCCAACTTGATACCCACACAAAAATGTCTAATATGTGCACTCACACGAGTTCTCTATAAATGGCCCAGCACTTAACAGGTTTCAGTATCATCTTTGTGTGTCTGCTGCTCCTGTAAATTAAATTCCTTCATTAAAGCACTTAAACACATGGATGTAGAAAATGAAATGGTGGTCCTCTGTGTGACATATTCACAGCGTGGCTTCTGTGCGGCTAAAGGCAATGTTTAAGGAATTGCTTTTCATTGTCTGGGACACAATCAATTTGCTATTATGGGCCAGTTAACCTCAGCATGTGCTGTGAGCTCATACTGTTCTTCAGTTCCCAGGTGTAATATTCACACATCCAACTCTGTTTAAAAAACCAGACAAAGTACAGTTAACAGCCCATCTTGCTGCGTTATTTCCTGTCTCTGTGATTAATATATACACACCTGTTTTTTTCTCTTTCTTAACAAGATTTATGTGCTTCTGCTGTTTTACACTCTCTCCCCTTTCTTATGTCGCTTGCTTGTTCTTTTTTTCCTCTGCTATCAGAAATAAAGATTTCAGACATAGGTAAGCCATCTCATTAATGCACTGCTCCTTCCATTCTGGTGCAGTCTATTTTTTTAAAGTGATTGTTGTTGCATGTCATCAGAAGTAATGTAAATGTGTGTCGTCTGCCTCAGATGTTTATGGAGTACCAATGATATTTTGAGATCATCCTTAAAGTTTTTGATTTTCTTGATATTATTTAACTCACTTCATTTGCTTTAAAGCTAATTGCCCAAATCTTTAGTAAAGTGAGGTCTGAATGTCTAAGACCACTAGTTTTTTTAAATTACAAATTGTATTATCAACATGCTTGATTTCCACAAGTTTGTTTGAAACCTGAAAATCATGTGATCCATTGCACATACAGAATTCTTGAAGTAAATTTGACCCTTTATACAAAGAACTTGCGCAGTCAATTTTTCAATCAATCTTTAATTCCAGGATTAAATCACATTTTGTATCCCAGATTGTCAATGTGGTCTCAGACTTGAACTTCACTATATAGTAAGGACTTCTTCAGATGTTTCTGTTGATAGTGCAGAAATGGTGTGGTTCCATTGAAACCACTACTTTACAGGTTATGACAACAGATCTGAAATCCTGACAAAATCGTTAGTATAATTCAACATAATGGCTATAATTTTTCTTCAAACACAATCTTAGTTTGTCAGTGGTTTATAAATCACTAGTGGTATAAACATCACTAATCCCAAATTCCCATGTCTTCCCAAAACAATGAGAAATTCCTTTCAACCGTTTTGTCTTGCTCTGTGAAACCTCTTTCTTCACTTTGTGGATATAAGGGAAGCTTAGCTGAGGCATTTATGTAGAACTCAAGTAAAACATTTTCTTTTAATGTGGCATATTGCATATACCAGAAAGTCAAAAGATACCACATGTAGCTTAGGAAGCAATGTTTGTTTTTTTTGAATTTTCATCTTTTGATTCTCTAGCCAGAAAAGGTTTAAGTAAAATACACGGACGTCCATTTTAGCTGACACTGATGAAGACCTGTTTTCTCAGGAAGGATTCAGGACATAAACCTCTCTTGACAGGTCTCCAGTACTTCAGCTCCAAATGTGTCCGCCCTGTACAAGCAGAAGTTCCTGATAAACACTGCAAATAGACCCTCATCATCCCACAGATGTTTGAATAGTTCCAGTTGAGGGGCGATGTATAGAGCGCTGTAGATGTTGATATCCTACATTAAGTTCTGTTTGAAACCTCTGTAGGGTTTAATCACAGACGTATGGAGCTCATGAATGGAAATAAATGCGAGTAATTTGAAGTGGGCGAGCCAAAGCCATTAGAGCCTGTTGAATAAATTTGCAACAAGGGATAAATTTAGGAATCCCATGGACATGCTAACCGTTCCTCTCTGTCTCCTACCAAATCATTTAAAATGGAATTAGTGGCCAACTTCACTGTATGGTTACATTGTGTGTGGGCAAAATAGTTCAGTTGACGTAATTGAAAGGGCGTATTATTAGACGCATTCATCTTTTCACCAACATTTTTCAATGCTTCTGAGAAACAAAAACGACACATTAAGCATTAATGACTCTGAATTAATAAGTGCTAAGAGTTATTAATTCACAAGCACTGTTTCTGGCTGGTGAACATTACAAGCCACCTAAGGGCTAGCCTTCGACTTCCTCTTGTCCTAGATGTCTCGGCTCATCTGTATGTGTCATCATCATGTCAAGCCCATATATCCTAATGCTCCACAGAGCCTCATAAACTTAGGAGATTATTGACCCCAAGCCTCAGTGTCCTAAAACTAAGCCGTCTCTAAGCCTCAACCTTCCCTGCTTTACTCCTAGAACTCACATTTGTATATTATTTTTAGTCCGTTTTATCTATATTTACTTTAAGTGCGATGTGACATCTTTGCCACATAGCAACAATAACTAACATAACCCGGAGACCTTCTTACAGTTTGGTCTTTTCCTGAGTTGCTGGTGCATGCTGATTCAAACTGTAAACAGTGTAATTAGCACATATGAAAACTGTACAAATCTACTGTAAATTGCTTTTCTGTAAAATAGGGTTGACAACATGGTACCAATATTTCAGTAGTCGGTACCAATACCAGTCAAATTTCACGGTTCTCGGTACCATTTTTCGGTACCATAGCAAAAACGTTTCTTTTTTTTTTTTTACTATTTGAAAATTAAATATATTAAATAAATGAAATTAGATCATCTTTAATGCTATTAATAATTATAAGTAAATAATACATTAAAACATTAGCATGTAGCCATCAAATTGTTCAGTTAAGTAAACATTGCATTAAAAAATCTAATGAAAAGTTAGTGATAAAGTGAAAAACAAATAATCACATTACAAGTAACAGAAGTGGCAGGTCTATTGCACTTACTGTACACTTTAATACTTAATGCACGGATCTATTTGACATTGCAGTTTCAGAATCAGTCCGATTGTAACGGTACTCGATACTGCCGGTACTACAGAAAGACTGGTACGTTACATTTAATATCAACTTGGTACCGAAGAACCGGTACTTTGACAACCCTACTGTAAACACACTTTAGCTCTTTTCCAAAACATAATGAGCTTCTTTGCTGCCTTCCAAACACCACTAAAATGAGATACCTTAGGTCGGAGGTCTTCAACCCTGCTTCTGGAGAGCCACTGTCCGGCGAAGTTTATTTCCAACCTGCTTCAACACAACTGCCTTTGATTATCAAGCAATGCTGGGGAGCTTGTTTAGCTGGTTCAGGTGTGTATGATTAGGGTTGGAGCTAAACTTTGTGGGAAAGTGGGTCCATAGGAGCAGGGTTGAAGACCCTTCACAATGGGAGCATGCCTATGGTGCCTTAAAATCATACCTCCATTCGCAGCTCACTAGGTTTTGGAACAGAGCAAAATATCTGATAACCAAAAAATGACCATGGATCAGCTCAAACATTGGGCCCAATACCACTTTGGAAATGTGATTTTAGATCAGTAAGTGAGGTCATCTAAAATATAAATAAAAGTTAGTCAGTTACTGTACAAAGCAGAGGTTTCAGCTACAGCAGCCAGCATCTGTTCGCCTGCCCCAAAGCCAACCCTCTTGCAAGGTGTCTGCGCTATTCTTAGTCGTTAGTCACTTCTAATTGAAACACTGCGACAAGTTGTTGATTTTCTTCAACAGATACATCACTTCATGTTGCTTGCTGGCTTTTTCCTTTGTCATAGGAGTGTGGGTGGGAAGTGCAAATGATTGAAAGGATGTGACAGTTTGGTGGGCATCATTATGGTTGTGTCAGACGATAGTGATTTCCAGTCATAACGCATTAGGTTCACTCTGACAGAGTGCTCAACTACTTTCCCCTCTAGCTAGCCGCTCCAAACAAGTACATTCACTTCAACAATAAAACACAATAGCCTAAGATCTATGATCACGTTTATATACATCTGTAGGCCTTCAACAACTTAGAACTTAACTTTGTGTTTGTAATTTTGTGATTATTACCAGAGTGGTTTACGGACATGAGACATCTACTAAAACAGAAAGAATTGTTTTTAACTTTTTTCATGCCAACCTGTTCAGTTATCCATTCCGTAACCTTAAACTTATAAAATGAACTTGCTCTTATTCTGTCTCAAATGTATCCATTCAATTGTGTTGTTGAATCTGTTTATATTTATTTATCTTATATATATATATATATAGCCTATCAACTTCGAGTATACAAAACGAGCCAATGGCAAAGAAATGCCATGGGTCTGCAGAATCTGCATGGCGCAACTCCACCCCACCTCGTTGGTATAAAAGGAGGAAGCCGACAACATGCAGATATGTTACTTCGCTGAGGAGTGTACTTACACAATACACATATGACCCGGAGGGGGATACATATGGAGAACACTGGGGTTTCCAGCCCGCAGGTAGGAATATTTCAACCCCAGGGTTGGCAAGGTGGCTTGCCAAGGGAAAGACACATGCTCAGAGAGGCTTAGAGTGGAAATACACATGTGGGGGTCGCCCAGAGGGGGGACCATGCACACGGAGGCACCTAGCCAACGCACAGGCAATAGACACTGGCGTCGACGTCAGCAGTGCTGGAGGAACTCAGGGCTTGTCGGAGAAGCTCACCTGGGGAAATATTCCACATATCCAGTCCGCGGAGTGGAATGGCGAGCAAGCGAAGACACCTGAGTGGGTCCTAGTACTGGCTGCTTGAAGCAAGTACACGAGAGGACACAGGCTCCATTCGGAGATTGTAGAATCTGGCAAATGTGTAGGGTGTCGCACAGCCTACATTTCAGTAGATGTCTGTTAGCGAGGCGTCATGCGCTAGAGACCAAGAGGAAAGCCACATTCCCAAGGAGTGGGCTGTCACACCAAGGGGGCATGGTCGACCTTGCTGCTGGTATGCCAAGCAATGGCGTCCACATCCCGTGAGACAATCTATGCTTGGAGAAGCCTTTCCCTTCAGCTTCCCACCATAACAGACAAAGAGCTGGTCTGAGGTCCTGAAACACTGCGTTCTGTCTACGTAGGCGGGAGCGCGTACTGAACAGAGCAGCACCAAGGCTGGGTCTGCCTCCTCCAAGGGCAGTGCTTGCAGGTTCACCACTTGGGAGGGAACCTTGGGAACATATCCAGGTCAGGGTCTCAGGAACGCGTGAGAGTAACCCGGCCTGAATTCCAGGCACGCTTCGTCAACGGAAAATGCTTGCAGGTCCCCTACCCTCTTGATGGAGGCCAATGCAACCAGGAGCACTGTCTTAATTGACAGGAACTTAAGCTCGACTGATTGCAGAGGCTCAAGGGGAGCACTCTGCATTGAGTTAGAACCACTGAGAGGTCCCAAGAGGGAACGAGAGGAGGGCGAGGAGGATTCAGTCTCCTCTCTCCTGTCAGGAACCTGAGGATCAGGTCGTGCTTTCCCACGGACTTACCATCAACTGCATCGTGATGTACGGCGATAGCGGCAACATACACTTTCAGGGTGGAGGGAGACAGCCTTCGCTCCAACCCGTCTTGCAGGGAGGAAAGCACGACACTGATCAGGCATTTCCTGGGGTCTTCTCAGTGAGAAGGGCACCAGATGACGAAGAGGTTCCACTTCAATGCGTAGGCATGTCAGTGGACGATGCTCTAGCGGAAGTGATGGTACCCACCATGGATACTCAAGGGTACTCAAACCTGCCTCGTCCCATCCAGGAGCCACACGTGGAGGTTCCAAGATCGGGACGAGGGTGCCATAGGGTGCCCCGTCCCTGCGAAAGGAGGTCCTTCCTCAGAGGAATTGGCCAGGGAGGTGCTGTCACGAGGAGAAAGTTTGGAGAACCAGGTCCGGGTGGGCCAATGAGGCGAAACCAATATGACCTGCTCCTCGTCCTCCCTGATCTTGCACAAGGTCTTTGCAAGATGGCTCACTGGGGGGAACGCATACTTGCGGAGGCCCCGCGGCCAGCTGTGCGCCAGTGCGTCCGTTCCGAGCGTGCCCTCGGTCAGGGAGTAAAACAGGGCGCAATGGGACGAGTCGTGGGAGGCAAACAGGACTACCTGTGCTACCCCGAACTGGTCCCAAACCAGCTGAACCGACTGGTGAGTCTCCATTCTCCAGGGAGGGGCTGAAGTCGTGGGAGCTCGTAGGCTGCACAGTTCAGGGCTCCGGGAAAATAATGGCTCGAAGCGACCTCAGATGCTTCTGAGTCCTTAAGAGGAGGTGGCGGGTGAGTTGCGACATACGGCGGGACCGTAGACCACCTTGACGATAGATGTACACTACCAACGCGGTATTGTCTGAGCGGACTAGTACGTGTTGACCTTTGAGCAACACAAGAGAGCGGTGCAGAGCAAGGCGTACTGCCAGCAACTCGAGGCAATAGACATGCTAAGGGCGCTAGGGTCCTGTCCAGGAGCCCGCAGCAGTGTGTCCATTGTGCATGGCATCCCAGCTTGTGGTGGAGGCATGTGTTGAGACAACAACATGCCCGGAAGCTCGTTCCAGGGGCACTAGCCCACAGAAAACTGAGGTTCGACTACAGGGTGAAGGTCTGACGGCAGGTCGGAGTAACTGGTACTCGGAGCATACCTTATTGCCATGCCCACCTCGGGACTCGGTTGCGAAGCCAAAGCTGAAGCGGTCTCATATGAGCAAACCGAGCGGTGATGTTACGGCTGCGGATGCCATATGCCCCAGGAGCCTCTGAAATAACTTCAGTGGAACCGCACTCTTGCGCTTGATTTGTCTCAGGCAAGTCAGCAGTGGCTGAGTGGAGAAGGCGACCGAGTCGATACCGAGAAAAGAGATCTTCTGCACGGGGCAAAGTTTGCTCTTTTCCCAGTTGACCCGAAGGCCCAGAAGAGCTAGATGCCGGAGCACTAGGTCCCTGTGTTCGCAAACCTGGTCTCGAGAGTGACAGGATAGCCAGTCACCGAGATAGTTCAGGATGCGAACCCCGTGTTCCCATGGAGGAACAAGAACTGCCTCGACGATCTTCGTGAAGGCGCAAGGAGACAGGGCTAGCCCGGATGGCAGAACGGCGTACTTGACAGCAACCCGCAGGAATGGTCTTGAGTCGAAGGAGAACGGAGACATAGAAGTAGGCGTCCTTCAGGTCGATCGCTGCAAACCAGTCCTGTGGCCGCACACATTCGAAAATGCGTTTGGCCAGGAGCATCTTGAACGGCAGCCTGTGAAGGGGGCGGTTCAGATGCGCAGGTCCCGGATTGGCCGTAACCCACCGGATTTCTCCGGGACAATGAAGTAGGGGCTGTAGAACCCGAACCTCATTTTGGCTGGAGGGACAGTCTCGATCGCACCCTTCGCCAGTAGGGTAGCAACCTCAGCTCTCATGATAGGGGCATTGCCACCGACCATAATGGAGTGGACTCCCCTGAAGCGGGGAGGAGACCATGCGAACTGAATCACATAGCCGAGCCTGATGGTTCGTGCGACCCAGCGGGACAGGTTGGGAAGCTCTAGCCAGGTTCCCTAGAACTGTGTCAGCGGGGTCATGCGAACCACAAAAGTCCCCTCGGTGGTGCAGCGAAGCGGAATGACCGGCCCGGACGTGGACGGCATAGCGGCCAGGTGTGGGGGCATGGTCATTAACCAGGGAAGGACCAGTGTTCCGCGAGTACCTGCTCTTCCAGGGGTCTGGCAACAGAGGAGGATGAGAGTGGTACGGCCCCGGGGTGGCACACACTGTCATCCGAGAACTCTGTTACAGAGGGGGACAAGATTGTCGAGGCCCGTGGGTGGCGCGCACCGTCATCAGAAAACTCTGTGTGCTCAGAGATGGAAGTCAGTTCTTAAAAGAGGAGGTTCTCCACCGGGGGAAGGAGTGGACCTGCTACCACTCCATGCACACCATGCACACGGAGGCACCTAGCCAACGCACAGGCAATAGACACTGGCGTCGACGTCAGCAGTGCTGGAGGAACTCAGGGCTTGTCGGAGAAGCTCACCTGGGGAAATATTCCACATATCCAGTCCGCGGAGTGGAATGGCGAGCAAGCGAAGACACCTGAGTGGGTCCTAGTACTGGCTGCTTGAAGCAAGTACACGAGAGGACACAGGCTCCATTCGGAGATTGTAGAATCTGGCAAATGTGTAGGGTGTCGCACAGCCTACATTTCAATAGATGTCTGTTAGCGAGGCGTCATGCGCTAGAGACCAAGAGGAAAGCCACATTCCCAAGGAGTGGGCTGTCACACCAAGGGGGCATGGTCGACCTTGCTGCTGGTATGCCAAGCAATGGCGTCCACATCCCGTGAGACAATCTATGCTTGGAGAAGCCTTTCCCTTCAGCTTCCCACCATAACAGACAAAGAGCTGGTCTGAGGTCCTGAAACACTGCGTTCTGTCTACGTAGGCGGGAGCGCGTACTGAACAGAGCAGCACCAAGGCTGGGTCTGCCTCCTCCAAGGGCAGTGCTTGCAGGTTCACCACTTGGGAGGGAACCTTGGGAACATATCCAGGTCAGGGTCTCAGGAACGCGTGAGAGTAACCTGAAAAGAACTGAACACCATCTCTGAGCAGCCCACTCAGCATCGCCGCTATCCTGGCATTAGCGGGCTGGGACGCCAGAGCGGGCTGGGACGCCTTCCTGTGACCACTTCCACTTCCGGGCTCGGCCCGGTGAAGGCTGCTGCTGGGGCCGGGCGGGAGGGATGAGGTCGCAGAAAGTCACCCTTGACGGTGAGGATTCTGAGCCGACTTCTGCCGTCGGGGCAGAATGTTTTATAGCCTTAGTCTGCTTCTGGGCGGCCGAGAACTGCTGGGCAGAGTCCTCGACCGTGCCACCGAAGAGGCCAGCCTCGGATATGGGTGAGTTGAGGAAGCAGATTAGCTCAGCCTCGCGCATATCAACCAGGTTAAGCCAGAGAAGTCTGACCACGCATGTGGACATCACCTGACCCAGGGAGCGTACGGTCACCTTGTCGCTCAGAGCGAGGTCGGTGGCGGCATGCAGCTCTTGGACGAGCCCTCAATCAGATCTACCCTTGTGCATTTCATTGAGCACCCTGAAGGATGGCAATAGCATGCAGTGAGGCAGCAGCCTGCCCCGCAGCTCTATAGGTCTTTGCCACCGGAGTAGACAAAAAACCTATAGGCATTGGATGGGAGCTTAGGGTCGCCACGCCAGGTGGAGGCACTGTGGTGACAAAGATGTGTAGTCACTGAACACTCCACGGGGGGAACCCCAGTGTACCCTTGGCTGCGGTCTCTCCGAGAGCAGAGAAGGCGGAAGAGGCCACTAAGCAGTCGCGAAAAGTCAAAGGAGACTCCCACGATCTCATGACCTCTTCATGCACGTCCGGGAAGAAAGGAATTGAGGGTGGGTGCTGGTGTCAGCACGCGCCGCCTCCAAAACCAATCATGCCGGGAAAGCATGGCTGTCAACAATGGATCAGACTCGGCAATGCTGGCACACCCAAAGGCGGCAGCACAGCCGAATCCTCATCTCCGGAGGACTCCAGCCCGCCTTGTGATGCGGCAATAGACATGATTTCATCTGCCGTCCACTGAACGCGACTGGTCAGCGATCTCATCCGGAAACCTCACGGGTGGCAATGTGAGAGAGGTGTGTGTGGACCGAGGAGAAATTTTTTTTTCCACATCAACTGCCTCTGGTCACCCGGGCGCACCAGCCAAAGTATTTCCTCGTGTAGAGAAAATAGATCGGGGTGTGGATGAGGTCATTGAGTCTCGACCGTGACATTGCGATGGTCATGCTCCCGCAATGAAAAAATGAAGCATCCATGAATGCTGCCCGAGCGTGATCTATTTTTAGCCAGCACACGCCGAGCAGTGTTCACGCCCAACAGCAGAATCAACCAGACTACCACACCCAGAAGTGCACGGGCATTTTCAATACACCTTTTAAAAAGGATGTGCTGCGTGCAAGCTCTTTTTGTGAGAGGGAAAACTGTGCAGATGCTGAAGCAACCAGGGAGAAACACACGACTGGCAAACCACTGCACAGATCAGCAGGCAATGTGAAGCTCGCTGGGAATCGCGTCACACCAACACCTGGAGAGAAGCTCGTCTCGAAGAGTAAAGAGAGATGATCTCAGAATGGCTTGTGGAGTGAAGAATACTCTTGGCTCCTATCGAAAACATATCTGCATGTTGCCGGCATCCTCCTTTTATACCCATGAGGTGGGGTGGAGTTGCGCCATGCAAATTCCGCAGACCCATGGCATTTTTTTGCCATTGGCTCGTTTTGTATACGTCAAAGTTGGTAGGCTTTCTAAGCGAAACCCCATTCGTCATCACGACGGAACTCGTAGTGACAACGAAAGGGAACTATACTGACATTCTTGTAATTATGAAATTTTTACTTTTGTCCCACTAGCAACAATCCAGCACATAGGTACTACCTAGCAACAGACCCGATGACAGGTCAGCTGTATGTTTCGGACACCAACTCACGACGAATCTTCAGGCCTAAAGCCCTGACAGGAACCAAAGAGCTGTTGCAGAACGCAGAGGTCGTGGCAGGGACCGGAGAACAGTGTCTGCCATTTGACGAGGCTCGATGTGGGGATGGAGGCAAGGCCACCGAGGCGCTACTGCTGGGACCCAAAGGTAAATTGACTGAACACCTGTAAATCAATATAGACTATTATAGCTAAACATGACACACTTCTGTTCTCTCTCTCGCACATGCACAAATAATACAAAAAATCTATTTTGCTAATAAAATAATACTGGTTTCATTTGAAGTTATCAACAAAGCAACATCCAGCCATTAAGCACATTTCTCTGAGAGAACTAGTGAGGCCTATGATACTCACTCAATCAGAGCTCCAGAGGATTCATTTACTTGCCTCTTGGTTTTAGCTCTGACTAGATATAAAAACATATCTTCCTCCATATTACTTGCTCTCAACATCACTCTTAGCTCAGGAATAATTCACCACCCAAAAGCACATTGTGAATAATTCACCAAGCGCCGCGTCTTCAGTGACCTGGAAACCACAGGGGCAAGCATGACATGTGTACCAGTCGTGTTTCGCCTGTTTGCAGGTGCAGTGTGTGTCTATTTGTAGATTTCACATCTACCCCCTCCCCCTCTCTATGTAGGCATTGCTGTGGATAAGAACGGGTTCATCTATTTTGTGGACGGTACCATGATCCGGAAAGTAGACCGAAATGGAATCATCTCAACACTGCTGGGGTCTAATGACCTTACATCTGCTCGCCCTCTGACCTGTGATACCAGCATGCATATCGGACAGGTATATATCCATACTCAACTGCTCTACATCACTGGTTAGTGCACTTCAATCTTAAATATGAATTTGTCCATTTATTGCTGCAACAAAAGAAAAGCTGCAATACTGCTAACCTGAGTGTTGTATGGTTTATATAGTTGAATTCAGTCCAATTATGCCACTGGGCTAAAACAAAATATTAAAGGGCATAAAGGTCAAACTTCGATTTATTTCAGAATGCGATCTGTGATTCTCAGTACAAAGATATAGCCGTTTTAACCTGAACCTCTTGTTTTATCATTGAAATGGTGTCAGTATGAATGGCCTTGTTTCAAAGATAAAAACAAGAGGCTGGAAGTAACTGAAACTGTTGCCTCATTTGAACTCGAAGGCAGGATTCTTTTTTTATGTTGTCCTTGTTACATTTTAATATTATTTTGCATTTATTTACAATTTGTTTATAATAATTAAACGTTTGTATTATCTGAAACCCTGTAAGTAATAGCTTATTATTTAAAGGACCATAACAGATAGTTTTAAAGCTTGCAGACTTTTAAATTAAAAATCTTAATTAATATGTTTGTCTAGCTAACCACTTATAGTAAACTGCACTATGACATTCTATCCATCCACTGACCTCAAGACAAACCAAAAGCCTGAGATCAGGCCTCTGTAGCAGCCTCCACCCAAACAAAAACCAGAGGAACTTTCTTGAAGACCTGGAGCTCCCCCCCATGGCTGCTCTCCATCTAATCAGCTTAGATTAGTGAGTCTGTGGAAAACATCATTGACAGGTCCACTCGGTAGTTTTTCCTCATTAAAAAAAGTTTTACACAAAGGAATAAATAGTACATTTGAAAAATATAAATTAATATGATGAACACTCCCATGAGATTAAGACTGCAGTTTAATCAGTAGCCTAATAAAAGCTGTTTTATTTTACATGGAGCAGTTTTTCCTCAACATGTGATCACCATGTTGGGATCACATGATCCGCTGACTACTATTAGTTTTATCTCAGTACCCCACTCTGATAGGGCACATTCTGGAAAAAATTAATCACATCTTACTGCAAATAGAGTATGTCTGCAATGACAATAGCTGAAAATGTATGTGATGCTACATTAATGTTGTTGAGTCTCGGCAGTCCAAGACTACCATATCAGCCAATCCAAGAAACAAGAAATTGTGTTCTTTGGTAATTGTGTGATTTGGTGATCTCTATTGTGGGTGTAGGAGTGAGACTCCATTTTAATTGCAATTTTATTATCAAGAGGGTCTTTTGCTTGAAATGGGGTGATATGCAGTGTTTAGTAAACTTTGAAATGTATCCACAATCTTAGGCAGAATCCTTTCTCCCCTCTCTTTATTTTTTTCTGGTCTCCCCACCAATCCCATTTGTCTCTGTCTAAGTGATGGAGGTTGGGGATGAGACATAAGGCAGTTGACTAACATACCCTTGGGTCCAGGCTCAGTGAGGCTCAGTGAAGCTCAGTGAAGTATGGACAGACCCAGACAGTTGGTGTCAGCCTCACAATTACCTAAACGTTTGCTGTAGCAAGTCATCAATGTGCATCATTAAGGATATATACAGCTCAACCTACACAACTGTCACCTACCTCAGTTAGGCCAATAGGGACAGCAGAAAATAACTCAAAAAACTCAAGGAAATCTTCAGTTAAATCTGGGTTTTCAAATGTTCAGTCTAAATCAAGTTTGTCCCCAGAGCATAAAAAGTACTCTAAGGCTGCCAAGTTGTCCTTTTGCATGTCAGGTGTTGACCTGAGGGTTGATGAAACTTTGAAATTTTAGGTGGCATGTTGTGGCACACCCAAGTAAAATCCGTTTGCCCTAAGTAAAATCTGGTCTTAAGTTCTTGCATTATGTAGAAGGTGGAATCACAGACGGGCCATGGCTGAGCAGAGAAAGCTTTTATCCACAGGAGCTGCTGTAGTTCAGAACCATTACGCTTTAATGTGGGGCTCTTCAAAGACGGTTAACCTGCCTGTGTGGCCAGGGTTCAGGTTCATAGCAAGAAGGAAAAGAGTGAAAGAGAACCAAGGAGAAGAAATGAAGACACCTAGTTGAAGAGAGACCCAATCATGCCATATAAGTTGTTTTCATTGAGAATAAGTCTCCATTAGTGTTCATTCAAAGCTTTAGGAACAGACTGAAAATTACATTGTCAGTTTATCTTCACAAGAGTGAGTTATAGATTATGCAGTTGCATAACTTTTCCCCACTGGCACTTGGCAGCGTTATTGAAGTTGTCGAGACTGTATTCAAGAAATATTGAAACCAGATAATTCAGAAAGACAAGACAATGTATAATCAAGGAAAGAATACTTGCACTTTTCTCTGTATGTCTGAGAGAAAGTGTGTGGTGGTGAATGATTTTATTTTATTAATAGACATCTAAAAAAGACTGTCCTTGCAAACCTTATTTAACAGCCTTGATGAAGCAGTCGAGGTATTCCAGTCATCCATGTGGACAATGTTGTTCTAGTTGTGCTTTTGTTTGCCAGACAGTTGTTCCCTGTAGGCGCTGAGGAATTGCATCCCATTGCAAAATAAATGGCCCAGCGACAGGCAAATCGAATGAACTAGAGGCACCCAATGTATTAAGCCTCCAAAGTAACAGATCCTTCTTCATCAGTGTCAGACCCAAACATTAACTGTGCACAGAGTGAGAGAGCAGGCGGTAGATGTAATAATGTGTCTGTGTGTATATGCATGCAAGTTTTTGTAAGCTGTTTGATCTGTACTTTCTCCAGGTGCGTTTAGAGTGGCCTACAGACCTGGCCATCAACCCTATGGACAACTCTATCTATGTGCTTGACAACAATGTTGTACTACAGATAACCGAGAACAGGCAGGTGCGCATTGTGGCAGGCAGACCTATGCATTGCCAGGTGCCAGGCATCGAGTACACCATGGGAAAGCGTGCCATCCAGACCACTCTAGAAGGTGCAACAGCCATTGCTTTGTCATACAGCGGTGTGCTCTATATTTCTGAGACGGATGAAAAGAAGATCAACCGCATCAGACAAGTCAGCACGGATGGCGAGATTTCTCACTTGGCAGGAGCGCCCTCCGACTGTGACTGCAAGAACGACGCTAACTGTGACTGTTACCAGACGGGCGATGGGTATGCCAAAGACGCAAGGCTAAATGCTCCTTCCTCTCTGGTGGTCTCTCCTGATGGAACGCTCTACGTAGCTGACCTGGGAAACATTAGAATCCGTGCCATACGACACAATCGACCTCCGCAAGGCTCTTCGGGTCTTTTTGAAGTTGCATCACCTGCCTCGCAAGAACTTTATGTGTTTGACTCCAATGGAACACATCAGTTTACTATGAGCTTAGTCACAGGTGACTATAAGTACAACTTTAGCTATAGCAATGAGGATGATGTCACCGCTGTAACAGATAGCAGTGGAAATACGCTTCGGGTTCGTCGTGACCCCAATCGAATGCCAGTGCGCATTGTAGCCCCTGACAACCAGGTCATTTGGCTGACAATTGGTACAAACGGAGGGCTTAAGACCCTCACAGCACAGGGGCAGGAACTAGTGCTCTTCACCTACCATGGAAACAGCGGCCTGCTAGCCACCAAAAGCATTCAAATTGGCTGGACCACATTTTATGAGTGAGTGCTGCTACTAATTCCTTTACACTACAGCACAGCACATCTCTTTTTTATTATTATCAGATTTTAAATTAAGATATTCAGTGTGGTCTCAGATATATGCATATACATACTGAATTTTAAAAAAAGTAATGAAGTTTGAGTTTTTACCTTTTAAAGATTATTTTAAAATGTGCAGTTTTGTCAGCCTTGGATATATTGATGTTGTAGTCCACATTCCTGCTGTAGGGTTGAATAATGCTTCTCTAAGTCTTCAAAAAGGAAGCATGTAGTTACAAAACCTACCATTTAATTTCACCACATGCTATTTAGAGCATGGTGAAAATGCTAAATGAATTTGAATGACATTTTTCGGCTGGTGGTGTACCAAAAGGTTTTGCATAATGCCTGTCTGGGGTAGGTCCTTCTGGCAAACATGTTGGACTCCGTGTCTGTGCACCTACCCTGCAATAACCACAAAGACATTGAAAGAATTGACGGACCTTAATGATTATGACTTCAATGAGTCAAGTTTTTATTATGTTTGTGTGTAAGAAGTAATCCCCATTTTATATAAAAAAAAATGTCCTCCGGTGAGTTTGGAGTGTAAGGCAACTCTAAACTAGGCATCATTTGTCAATAGCAAACCACACTGGAAAGAAACAGCCTATTTCCCGTTTTTCTGCACTTTTATTTATACCACATTTTTCTTTGACTAGTGTACACAAGCAGATTGTCCATTTGACCTCTGTCAGATAGCATACATATAAACAAGGCCCAGATAAGACTGACTCTAAACCGTACATGTACACTAGTCTGCTTAATGTCATTCCATCATTAGAACTGCTGACCACACGTAAGTGAGGTCCAACTGCAAAAGATGTTGTAATGGCATTTTTTATTTTCAGCTATGATAGTGAAGGACGCCTGACCAACGTGACATTCCCCACCGGGATTATCACCAGTCTTATTGGAGAGATGGACAGAGCCCTAACAGTGGACATTGAGACCTCAGGACGAGACGATGATGTCAGCATCACCACCAACCTCTCCTCCATTGACTCATTTTACACATTAGTTCAAGGTGCGCCATATCTCTGCTGTATTATTATTAACAATGCCCTGATGGTGCTTTAAACTGACCTGATGCTTTAAGTCTTGGAAATGTTCCACACTGCTAATCAAGCTGTAACTCACAGGTTAAATCAATATTAATGACCAAACACTCATTACTCATTCATTAGAGCTAAAATTGTCAGATGGTAATTTATAGTTTCACTATAATCACAGCACCACTGGGAATGAAAACTGGACAGCTGGGTTGTGAAATAATACAACTGCATAGCACAGTTTAAAGCTGAATTATTTGAATGTTAAAATACTTTTAAAAAACCTTAGCCCAGCTTTATATGCAAAGACAACAAGTAAGACATCTGTAGGTTGATTTCGTAAGAAGTATAATCACTGGCATAATCAAAACATCCCAAACGGGCTCAACCAGTGGCCTGAATTTGGGACAGGACAAGTTAGATTTTGTTTGGTGATGCAGAAATTACACACATTTGCTTTAAAGAGAGAAGTAACATGCAGCAATAGGGTGACTAAATGCCAATTTGGGAAAAGTCATTAGATTAAAATGAATTTAGTTAGTAAAGTAAAGAAGCAGTTTAGTAAAGAACATTATGTATTTATATGTTAAAGTGCAACCACACCACAAACCAAAGTAGTTAATGTGTCATGGGGTTTTCTTTTTACAAATCTTTTTCTAACCTCCTTAAAGGACAATTCCGGCCAAAAATGAACCTTGGGGTAAATAACACATGGGTACCGAGTTGACCGTTCTCTGGGATGCGTTTTCATGATAATCGAATGTACCCAGTTTTAGCTTTAGTTTAAGTTTAAACACAGATTAGTTTATAACGCTAGTATATAGGGCATAGAATAAGTAAAAAATAAAAATGGCTAGTTAATACCACTAACAAGGCTCAAAATAGCCCCACACTAACACGGTAGCATAAATGAGGGTCTCTACCTGCAAACCGAAGCATTGAGAACTCTGTAAGTGTACAGACAGTTTAATAAGAATATACTTTATAAAGACAGTACACTTCGCGTTTATAGGCAGGAGCAGTCGAACCACAAACGCTGTGCTACGTGCTGGTTGATAGTCACAGTTCAGCTCACGTAGCACGGCGTTCGTGGTTCGACTGCTCCTGCCTATTTACGCGAAGTGTACTGTCTTTATAAAGTATATTGTTTTCCCATGTGTTATTTACCCCCAGGTTAATTTTTGGCCAGAATTGTCCTTTAACTAAATATGATGGGACTTGAGAATAAAAATCAAGGTGGTGATCCTGCCACACTGAATTAACAGTCTTAACATACTTCTTTATAACCTATGTAATCTTATTCTGCTTTTTTCCCCACTAATTCTCATTTCACTGTTTTTCTCTTCATAGATCAACTAAGAAACAGCTACCAGGTGGGCTATGATAACTCTATGAGAGTCATCTACGCCAATGGAATGGACTCTCACTTCCAGACCGAGCCTCATATTCTTGCAGGCGCATCCAACCCAACAGTGGCCAGAAGAAACATGACGCTGCCTGGAGAAAATGGACAGAACTTGGTGGAGTGGCGCTTCAGAAAAGAACAGAACAGGGGCAAGGTTGTAGTGTTCGGCAGGAAACTCAGGGTATGTAAAAATGTAATTTAGAAAACTCTTTGTCAACAGTCATATATATTAGATGTGTTTACTGGCGTAGTCAAAATAATGCATTATGTCTGTAAAATACTCTTCATAATGCTCTTTTTGGCATGACTGATTTGAGAGTGCTAAATTATTGCCATTTTAAAATATGCATTATGCATTAATATTTCTGCAAACACTGAAACAAGTGGCTTCATCTTTGATATTAATTGACACAACCCTCATATCCACATTGCTATTTAAACTAATTCTGACTTAACGCAACCCACAGACAAATATCAGAGAATGGCTTAAGAAAGAGCTTTTGTCTATTCATCAACTTCTGTCAGGGAACCAGACTATCTATTTATATATTTAATTCCCTATTATATTTCTATATATATATATTGTTTTTGTTATGAAGAAGAGAAGCTGAATTGTAATTGTAATTGAGAGAAAGAGAGAGAGATATTGAAAATGTTTTGATGACCTATATGTATGAAATTTGTATGTTCTATTCTGTCCTCAAAGCAATGTATGTCTCTGAAATTAGGGTAACCAACTCCACACATAAAAACTATAATTGTTGTTAGCAATGAATGTTCTAATCAGTAAAATATTCTGTTTTCCTATCATAAAGGTCAACGGTCGAAACCTGCTGTCTGTGGACTATGACCGCTCTCTGCGCTCAGAGAAAATATATGATGACCATCGAAAGTTCCTTCTGAAGATCGTGTATGATGCCTCTGGTCATCCTACACTGTGGGTGCCCAGCAGTAAGCTGATGTCTGTCAACCTCACCTATTCCAACACTGGCCAGGTCACAAGCCTCCAGAGAGGACCCACAATTGAGAGGGTAGAATACGACAGCCAGGGACGCATAGTCTCCAGAACCTTTGCTGATGCCAAAATCTGGAGTTACACCTATTTGGACAAGGTGAGAATTGTGAATTTTTTAAACAGTAACTAGGCCACTAATACCAGAAGGAAGGAAGTTAAAAACGCCTCAATTAGTATTATAAAGATATAAAAAGATTGACAGTGTTTGGAAAGTACTAAGTTCCTTGTGTTAAATTGTGCATGCACATACATTTGATAATCCAGCACAAAATTGTATGAACAATTGTAAGTCTAACCTATGTAAGGCCATTAAGGGTAAATGCTTTTTGGAGATTGGTAGAATGAATATTCCACTTTCCCTGTGTGGAAGTGCAGCCTGGACAATCTGCATAATAATTATGTGTTTCACATAAGAATACTGGGTTGGAACAAAATGGGAGTGAGTAAATAGTTCAACCAGAAATTAAGTATTCTGTCATTGTTTCTTTGAGTTCAAGGTGTCCACAATCTGCCATCATAACTGAGATTTCTTGATGGTTACTCCCTTTGAAGATGTTTTCCTGAAGCACACTATTATCACTGTGTCAGCAGTACAAACATGAAGTTTGTTGGTCCAGAGAAATAGTTATACTACAATGACTTGTGGGGCAACGGATCACAAAACCCACGGTTCGGATCATTTAAGGATTTTGAGCCACGGTTCGGATAATTTTTCGGATCAGCAAAAAAAAAAACGTATATAAATATGGGTGGGGGGGGGGGGGTAAATGTAACTTGGCTTTATAACTTTGTAACTTAAATGTAATCATTTGGACGTGTTTTGTCTTGCAGTTAATCCGCAAATCGCATGCATGCCGAACCGTGGGGCCTGGTCCGTACGGGTCACGGACCAACTCCAATCCGTTGCACTCCTAACAAAGACCCCTAGTTATCTAAGGGTCAGAAATGTATGTGGGTGGTTTATAGACTTCAGAAACTGGTGTGTGCAGAAAGAGAGAGAAACTGGATGTTGTGGATGAGGAAATTTGCTTTGTAAAGTCTCATATAGACAAAGTTACAGTCTTCAAAGGAGACTGCAGGGAAAACTTGTGGTTTGAGCTCAGCCTAATGATACCATAAAGATAGAGACAAAGAGTGATATGAAAAGAATAACTTGTACCCAACCCTTCAATCTTGCAGGACATCCCAGCGTTTTTGCTGTTGTATGCTGTACACTTTTGTTTATGGACATTAATTATAATGAAATATTTTTTACAAAGTTTCAGTTAGATAAAAAGTGTGTCCCTTAAGAGAGCACCCAGCTACAACCACAAAAGTTTTGTGGCAAGAAAAACGTCTCGGTTACGTATGTAACCCTAGTTCCCTGATAGGGAACGAGACGCTGCGTCAAACGCTGCGGGAACGCCCCTGCGTTGTGCGTCATGAAGCACGTATGGAATCAGCCCAATGGAGAGATGAAACGTCATAGGCGGGTGACGTCATCGACCAGGAAACTATAAAGCACCCCAAAAACACAAGCGCATTAGCTTCTGATAGGCTTGAAGGAAGCGCTAACGGGAGTGCCGGGAGTATGGCGGAGCGACGCAGCGTCTCGTTCCCTATCAGGGAACTAGGGTTACATACGTAACCGAGACGTTCCCTTTCAAGGGAACTTCGAGCTGCGTCAAACGCTGCGGGAACGCGAATACCCACGTCGCCATAGGACCAAATGACCGTCATGTGAGACTAGCGCACAGAGGACGAGAGCACCTGTGCCCCAGGGGTAGAGCTTAAGTCTAGGTCATAGAACTTAATAAAAGTATGCGGTGAAGACCATCCAGCCGCATCACAAACATCACTCAGGGAAACCCCCGACAAAAGAGCTTTAGAAGCAGCCATACTCCTGGTAGAGTGAGCTCGGACAACCAAAGGTGAAGGCTGGCCAGCCGACTCATAAGCAAGTGAGATAGCCTCAACCACCCACCTGCTCATTCTCTGTTTAGACGCCGGACACCCTTTCCTGGGTGGCCCGAAACATAAAAAGTTGTTCTGATTTCCTCCACAGGGCAGCTCTGTGGACATAAGCGTCTAATGCCCTAACAGGGCAGAGTGAATTAAGTTTCTCCTGGTCCGATGACATAAATGGAGGAGGACAGAAAGCCTGCAGAACCGTAGGTCTAACAATATTAGTAGGAACCTTAGGAACGTAACCTGGTCTAGGATGCAGAAAAGCTTTAACCATGCCAGGTGCAAATTCCAGGCACGAGGGTGAAACCGACAGAGCCTGCAAATCTCCGATTCTTTTTAGTGAAGAGATAGCAAGCAAAAAGATAGTCTTAAAAGTGAGAAACTTCTCGGGAACTTCTTCGATAGGTTCAAAAGGAGCTAGGGAAAGACCTTCTAATACAATGGCCAGATCCCAAGTCGGCACCCTCGTACGAACTGCTGGCCTCAGCCTCAAAGTGCCACGGAGGAAACAAGTTATAAGCGGGTGTCTCCCAAGAGAAACTCCACTGAAAGGGACGTGGTAAGCAGCTAGTGCCGCCACATACACCTTTAGTGTGGAGGGGGATAACCCTGTGGAGAAGCGCTCCTGCAGGAATTCCAGCACTGCACCCACTGGGCAGTTAACTGGGTCCTGCAGGTGTTCTCCACACCAAGAAGTGAAAAGTTTCCACTTCAAGGCATAAAGCTTCCTCGTGGATGGAGCTCTGGAGTTAAGAATGGTCTCAACAACCTCGGTTGAGAGACCGGAGTCTATGAGCTGGGCCCCCTCAGAGGCCAAGCCCACAGTTTCCACAATTCTGGGCGGGGGTGAAGTATCGTGCCCCCCGCCTGGGAGAGTAGATCCCTCCTGACCGGGAGCTCCAAAGGAGAACCGTCCAGGAGAGAAATCAGGTCCGCAAACCATACTCGGGCCGGCCAGAACGGGGCTACTAGTAGTAGACTGACCCCGTCCCGGCGGACCCTCTCCAGAACTCCTGGTAACAGAGCAATCGGGGGAAAGGCGTACAGACGTGACCTCGGCCACGGCTGCACCATAGCATCCAACCCCAGGGGGGCTGGAAGAGTGATGGAGAACCACCGATGACAATGAGTGGTCTCCTTGGAAGCGAATAGGTCCACCTCGGCGCGACCGAAACTCAACCAAAGGAGCTCCACCACCTCGGGGTGGAGTCTCCATTCCCCTGGCCTCGGCCCCTGCCTCGACAGGGAGTCTGCTACCACATTCAAATACCCAGGGAGATACATTGCTCTCAGAGATAGTAGCTTCCCTTGGGACCACAGGAGGATCTGACGGGCCAACTTGTAAAGCCGGCGAGACCGCAGGCCCCCCTGATGATTTATATAAGAGACCACCGACATGTTGTCTGATTGAACTAACACATGATGGCCTCTCAGGTCTGTTAGGAAGTGTTTCAGAGCCTGAAACACAGCCAACATCTCTAGACAATTTATGTGCCACGAAAGATGATGATCCTGCCACAGACCTTGGGCTGGGCGACCACTCATGACCGCCCCCCACCCTGTGAGGGAAGCATCCGTCGTTAGCGTTATGCGACGACAAAGAGCCCCCAGCACAGGACCTTTGGATAGGAACCAAGTTTCTCTCCACATGACCAGAGCACGAAGGCAGCGCCGCGTGACTTTGAACGTGCGGAGCGGATTTCCCCTCGGGGAGAATCCCTTGGTCCTGAGCCACCACTGTAGCGGTCTCATGTACAACAGGCCGCAAGGTATAACGTTGGACGCTGCTGCCATCAGACCCAACAGTCTCTGAAACTGCTTGACAGTGAGTAGCTGGCCTAGCTTCACTTGTTTCACAGCTGAGAGAATCGAAGCGATGCGGGTCGGAGAGAGTCGCGCCCGCATCGATACCGAATCCCAAACGACACCCAGAAAAGTGGTCTTCTGGGAAGGAGATAATACACTTTTCTTTGCGTTCAGCCTCAACCCCAACTTTCTGATATGAGCGAGGACGACATCTCGATGCCGAACCGCCATCTGCTCGGTCTGAGCTAAAATCAACCAATCGTCGATGTAATTGAGAATACGAATGCCCTGAAGCCTCAGAGGCACTAGTGCTGCATCCATGCATTTCGTGAAAGTGCGGGGAGATAAAGCTAGGCCAAACGGAAGAACCCTGTACTGGTACGCCTCGCCCCCGAAGGCGAACCTCAGGAACTTCCTGTGTTGTGGAAGGATGGACACATGGAAGTATGCGTCCTTCAGATCTATCGTGACAAACCAGTCCTCGGACCTGATTTGAGACACGATCTGCTTGATAGTGAGCATCTTGAATTTTAGCTTCCCTACCGAGCGATTCAATATGCGCAGGTCTAAAATTGGACGCAACCCCCATCCTTCTTTGGAACGATGAAATATCGGCTGTAATAACCTGACTCCAAACTGGGAGGAGGAACCCGTTCTATAGCCTCTTTTTGAAGGAGCGTTTTCACCTCTTGTTCCAATACCAGAGCCTGCTCGGGGCCCACCACTGTGTGCAGAACCCCTCTGAATTTTGGTGGACGAAACCTGAACTGGATAGCATAACCCTTTTCTACTGTCTGCAGGACCCAATGAGATATTTTTGGAAGGCTTTTCCACTCTGCCAGAAATTCTACTAAGGGTACCAGCCTCTCGAGACTGGCCTCTGGTGTAACTTGAGCAGCAGACGCAGCGCCCTGTAACGGCGCACCGGCAGGGAACAACTGGTCTGACCGCTCTGAGACCCTCCTCAGAGGGAGCGAGCGTCCCTCGGGAAAGCGCTCGCTGGGATCGTCTGTGCCCCGGCATAAAGGCGGGGTTGACAGAACGAGCCCCTGAGGGCACCGAGGAGGAATGGGCACCGTAAAAAGAGGTGAACACCTTTCCGCCTCGGTGGGGACCACCCTCAGCATCCTGAACGGCTTGGCGTCAGGACTTCTTCTTAGCCGAAGCCTTCTTAGCCAATATAACTGTCCTCAGATCAGTTCTACTGGGAGAAGGCTTCGGCTGAGAGTGTCGCGGCTGAGCCCACTGTCCAGCAGGGGGAGCACGAGACGCGACACTCTGCCTCTGCTGCGCTCTATGTGATGAGCTCGAAGACGGCCGGGGCTGCTCCCGCCCAGCAGCCCCAGGGACATGAACTTTAAGGGGAAGAAACTTTTTAAAAGCTGCAGTTTGTTTCTTTTCTTCTTGGAATTTATCGATAACTGAATTCACAGCATCACCAAACAACCCCATGGGAGAAAGAGGAGCATCTAAAAGAAAAGCTTTTTCTCTCTCTTTAATATTAGTCTGATTTAACCACAAATGTCTTTCTGCGGCCACCAGAGCTGCCATAGAACGACCCATTAATTTGGCCGATTCTCTGGTGGCACGCAGGGATAAATCAGCAGCCTGACGCAGTTCGCGAACTACGTCAGTACTGACCTCCTCACTCTCACTCATGTCCCTTAGCAGATCAGCCTGGTATGCCTGCAAGATTGACATAGTATGCAGACATGACGCAGCCTGACCTGCTGCCGAATATGCTTTACCCACCAAAGCCGAAGTGTTTCTTAAAGGCTTGGTGGGTAATGCCGGTGCCTTAAAAGATGATGCTGCTTCGGGGGAGAGATGGCTCGCAAGTGTCTCTTCCACACGAGGCAAAGCACCATAACCATGAGCCTTGGCTCCCATAATATTAGCGTATGTTGAAGTCTGGGGACTAAACACTCTATATGACACCGGTTTTCTCCATGATTTCGACACCTCGGTGTGGAGATCATGGAAAAACGGCAGGCACCGGCGTGGAGGCTGCACACGTGACGGCAAAAATCTCTCATCCAACTTTGATTTAGAAACAGACTCCTGTCTAGTCACTGGCCATTCAATATTAAGTTTTTCAACAGCTCTTGTTAACACCTCCATAAGCTCATCACTCTCAGGAGTGTGGGGTGGCGAATCCTCCACATCTCCCTCAACACTAACAACATCAAGTTCCTCAGAACTGGATAGCTGCAGCATTGGTGCCTCAGCCCGAGCGGAAGAAACCGCAGCGCGTGCTTCCGAACCCGGGACTGAGGCACTGGATCTCACAGGTGAAGGGAGAGATAAGGCAGAGCCCGTCTCAAACCCCGCTGTGAGATCCATCTGCGATCCCCACGATAAGCGCCGCCGCTCTGCCTCGGCAGAAGCGGGACCCGAACCGCGGGGAGCGCGCACCGAACCGCTCTCCTCAAAGAGCGATCGGCGGGAGCGGAGCGTCCTTAACGGCAAACGCTCGCAATGCTCACAGTCTGCTCCCTCGAGAGCAAACTGGGCATGCTGAACTCCCAAACAAACAACACAAAGATCATGTGTATCCCCGCTCGTTAAATAACGCGAGCAGGGAGGAACACACTTTCTAAACTGCTGTTCGTCCGCCATAATCTCTCAATATATATATATATAGGGATAAATTGTTTGTGTGGTGCAGGGTATGTAAGACAGACAATATCACACAGGGACAGATTCACATGTAGCGCGACTGAAAGCACAGAAGCTAATGCGCTTGTGTTTTTGGGGTGCTTTATAGTTTCCTGGTCGATGACGTCACCCGCCTATGACGTTTCATCTCTCCATTGGGCTGATTCCATACGTGCTTCATGACGCACAACGCAGGGGCGTTCCCGCAGCGTTTGACGCAGCTCGAAGTTCCCTTGAAAGGGAACCATGGTGTGCGAATGTGTAGATTAAATATGCATGGATAGTCTGTCTTTCCGTCGCCTGCCACATCCGCAGGTAGCGTGACCAGTGAGAGGATATCAAACATACGACACCAGCAGTGCCTAGGGAACTAGAATAATGTCTGTCCAAGTATGGTTGACAAGGTGAAGGCTTCTCAAAGGTAGACACCTCCTGAAGCAATTCCCCAAGATGGAGAGGCCTCTAAGGATATCCCTCAAAATCTGCAGATGTCAGTCAGTGTGCTTATTTTACCAAGTAAGACATGAATATAAGAGGAGTGATACGGTTGCTCTGAATGCCACAGTCTCAGATCCATTCAACGAAGGGTCTAGGGATGTCGGTACTTAAGCCCCATAGCATGAAACACTTATTTATCATCCTTTGCTTCAACTCTCCTCTCACATTGTCCAACAAGTGACCCAAAATAGGCACAGAATAAACATGAGGCCTCCATCATTCATAACTCAAAGAAAACTTGCTGACTTGTTTGTTTACCTCAAGCTTCCAGCTTAGCATACAGATGCATTTTAAAACCCCTTTTTATTGATGCCCCAGTTCCACAATATTCAGAGCACGAAAACCGTTTTCAACCCACCTTATTGAGATAAGTGTGGGCACATCATGAGGCTAAAGCCTCATATTTATGCAGCAACGCACATTCAACAGACCTGCATTTAGAAGCTTGAGGGTCAAGGATAACTCAATTAGGCAAAGAACTAATCACTAAATGGAGCGTTAATACCTGCTTTTACACACTATTTGCATTTTAATAGCATGTAGGCAACGCATGAAAGAGTAATTAATTGTTTAGGTTAATTTCTCCTCTCTCCCACCTTTTGATTTACAGTCCATGGTGCTGCTATTACACAGCCAACGGCAGTACATTTTTGATTACGATCTGCAGGATCGACTCTCTGCCATCACTATGCCAAGTGTGGCACGTCACACCATGCAAACTATCCGCTCTGTCGGTTACTACCGCAACATCTACAATCCACCTGAAAGTAATGCCTCAGTTACGGTGGACTACAGTGAGGATGGCCAGCTCTTGCGGGTGGCACACCTGGGCACTGGCCGGCGTGTCCTCTATAAGTACCGGAGACAGAACAAGTTGTCCGAGATCTTATACGACAGCACACGGGTCAGCTTCACCTATGATGAGACAGCAGGTGTGCTGAAAACTGTCAACCTTCAGAGTGAGGGTTTCATTTGTTCTATCAGATATCGACAGATAGGTCCTCTGGTGGACCGGCAGATATTCCGCTTCAGTGAGGATGGCATGGTTAATGCCCGCTTTGACTACACCTATGACAATAGCTTCCGAGTCACCAGCATGCAAGGAGTTATTAACGAGACCCCTCTTCCTATAGACCTTTATCAGTTTGATGACATCTCTGGCAAGGTAGAGCAGTTTGGGAAATTCGGAGTAATCTATTATGATATTAATCAGATCATATCAACAGCTGTAATGACCTATACAAAGCACTTTGACGTACATGGCCGCATCAAGGAGATCCAGTACGAGATCTTCCGGTCCCTCATGTACTGGATCACCATCCAGTATGACAACATGGGTCGTGTCACCAAAAGGGAAATAAAGATTGGCCCTTTCGCCAACACCACCAAATATGGCTATGAGTATGATGTGGACGGGCAGTTGCAGACAGTCTACCTAAATGAAAAAATGATGTGGCGGTATAATTATGACCTGAATGGCAACTTACACCTGCTGAACCCTGGCAACAGTGCACGACTCACCCCCCTCCGCTATGACCTTCGGGACCGCATCACACGGCTGGGCGATGTGCAGTATCGTATGGATGAAGATGGCTTTCTGCGGCAAAGGGGTGCAGAGATCTTTGAGTACAACTCCAAAGGGCTCTTGGTTAGGGTGCATAGTAAAGCCAGTGGCTGGACCATCCAGTACCGCTATGATGGACTAGGAAGACGCCTGGCCTCTCGTAATAGTCTGGGCCAGCACCTTCAGTTCTTCTATGCGGACCTCAACTACCCAACACGCATAACCCATGTGTACAACCACTCAAGCTCTGAAATAACCTCACTCTACTATGACCTGCAAGGCCATCTGTTTGCCATGGAGATCAGCAGTGGTGAGGAGTTTTACATCGCTTGTGACAACACAGGAACACCATTGGCAGTATTCAGCAGCAATGGGCTTCTCCTCAAGCAGGTGCAATATACTGCTTATGGAGAGATCTACTTTGACTCTAACCCTGACTTCCAGTTGGTTATTGGATTCCATGGTGGTCTATATGACCCTTTAACAAGATTGCTGCACTTTGGAGAGCGAGACTATGACATTCAAGCAGGCCGATGGACCACCCCAGATATTAGCACCTGGACCAGGGTTGGTAAAGACCCAGCTCCCTTCAACTTGTACATGTTCCGCAATAATAATCCCATCAGCAAGGTGCATGAAGTCAAGGAGTATGTCACAGGTAAGAGAGGGCCCTTCTGGCATACTGTATTGGTGTTTTGTTTGTGCAACCATGATTTTAATTAGTTTAATTGATTAGGTGTTTTTTTTTACAATGTCTGTTCTTTCTTTTAAAGATGTCAACATCTGGCTTGTGACATTTGGCTTTCATCTGCATAATGTCATCCCAGGATTTCCCATCCCTAAATTTGACCTCACCCAACCGTCACTGGAAATGAGGAAGAGTCAACTATGGGATGACCTACCGGTATGCCGTCTAATGCATTTTTCCCTTATGAATCTTATGAATATGTTTGACTTTCTTTGTACATAAACTACTTGGCTGGATATTTTTAAAATTTGCTATTTTAGTTTAAAAGAATGTGATGGAAAAAAAGTCATTTAATTTGTATCATTCAAGATGAAACTCATTCTCAAGAAAGATAATTCAAATTATCTAATGTTTTTTGTCTTTTTCTGCCAACTTTAGTCCATCTCAGGTGTCCAGCAGGAGGTTATGAGGCAGGCCAAGGCTTTCCTATCTTTTGAGAGGATGCCAGAGATCCAGTTAAGCCGACGACGTTCAAGCCGGGAAAAACCTTGGCTGTGGTTCGCCACAGTCAAATCCCTCATTGGTAAAGGTGTGATGCTTGCCATTACCAGTAAAGGCCAGGTGGCCACAAACGCACTGAACATAGCAAATGAGGACTGCATTAAAGTGGCCACTGTCCTCAACAATGCCTTCTATCTAGAGGACCTGCACTTCACAGTGGAAGGCCGCGACACGCACTACTTTATAAAGACCAGCCTACCCGAGAGTGACCTGGGAGCCCTGCGACTCACTAGCGGTCGCAAGAGTCTAGAGAATGGTGTCAACGTAACAGTGTCACAGTCCACGACCGTGGTCAATGGGCGGACACGTCGCTTTGCAGATGTGGAGTTGCAGTATGGCGCATTGGCTCTGCATGTGCGCTATGGCATGACACTGGACGAGGAGAAGGCACGTGTCTTAGAGCAGGCCCGCCAAAGAGCACTGTCAAGTGCATGGGCGCGGGAGCAGCAGCGTGTGCGTGACGGGGAGGAGGGAGTACGTCTTTGGACAGAGGGGGAGAAGAGGCAGTTGCTTAGCTCTGGGAAGGTGCTGGGTTATGACGGCTACTATGTACTATCAGTGGAGCAGTACCCTGAACTGGCCGACAGTGCCAACAATATCCAGTTCCTGAGGCAGAGCGAGATTGGGAAGAGGTAACAGTCTGCACAGCACATGCTGTTCAACAGACTACTGCCCCTCTTCTCCCCAAGCTCCTCTCTCCTGTGTACACACTCCCAGAAATCCTATCCCAGAGACTTAAGGGAAAGGGTTTATGTCAGAGAAGTGAGGAGTTGTGCCTAAGTGCCACACACACACTGCAACTATACAAAAAAGAAACTTGAGGCACTTCCTCTCATTGACTGAACCACACCCCCATTCTACATATTTGTCCACATTATTGCATTGAATGGATAATGGACTCTCTAAGAGAGCAACCCAAGAAGAAAAAAAAACTCTGTTCTGATTTGTTTTTGTCTTTTATTTTTTATTTTTTTTGCTTTTTTATATAAACCCTGAAAGGTGACTTGGTCAGTGATAAAATGGAGGGGAAAAAAGCAAATGTGTTTACATGCAAAGACCACTGCACCCAGATGAACTAATATAATGTCTTTTTTCGCAAGACATTGACTAATTCAGTGGTTCAAACTGTCCTGGGCATCCTTGTTTTCAGCAAAATTTTGCAAACTAGTGAGGATTGAGGTTTCAGACTGTGAGCTAGTTGATCGTTTCTCTTCTTCTTTGATTTTGTTAAGGGACACAGTTGTGGTTCATATAATCAAATCTGAGTGTACAATCTCATTCCTGAACCAACCCAAGTGGCGAATAGAGCAGAAACTGACAGAACAAAATATATAAATATATATCTCATAACTGACCAGTACTTTGACAAGAGATGTTAGAATATCTTTATGGATTTTTTTTTATTAAAAAAATTCAACTTATCCGTACAATATTAGTCGCAGAGAAAGTAATTTATGTACAGTGTTTATACATAAAAATAAAATCTTACAAATATTGAGACTTTTTCGTCTTGTCATGCATTACTGTTTATACTCATGAATTTTAATATTTTATCTTATCAAAATTTGTGGTAATGCTAATTGAAATAAAATCAGCTGTACTGTGTCATTGAATCCTCACCATTGTTTTTCTTCTCTTTCCGTCCTCTGAAACTGATTGTTGCCATTTTTACTTTTTTTCTTTTTCAGATTGTCTAAATATGTTCAGTGATTCCATGCTGTTGCTGCAGCTGTAATCAACAATAGGTTTAGAGTAGCTGTCAGATGTGGGTTGAGTAAATACCACATTCGAATACTAAAAACCCAACAAGGGTTCAGTAATTTGCCAGAAATTATCTAAAGTGTTCCTTTACAGTAATGTCATGGTAATGGTATTGTTCTGTCTTTAATTGGAATGCATTTCAAGCTTAAAGTGTCACTTTCTGTCTAGAAATACAACTTCAAGCTTTAGCCTCACTTTCTATACAGAGATATGTTTTTTTCAGAAAGTTTCCTTTTTAATGTTTTAGATTAGGGACATATCACACTAGCATTAATGTATATTGCCACTGGCAGCATGGGGTGAAAAAAAAAACTTCCAAGGAGTTTATATCCCTGCATTTTCCTTAGACATGAAGAAAGCTCAAACTCTCTTGAATCAAAAGGGACATTAGAGAGCAGGCAGAGTGTGGCTTTTTCGAGTGAACACAGATATTGCTCTATGATCATGTTATGATGGCAAAAATAAAGTGTTCTGCATGGGGCTGAATGTATGTTATTTACGTAAGTTCTAAAACTAAATGAATTTAGAAATTAAGGATGTGTTCACACTTGGCATTTTTGGCTAGCTAGTGCAGTTCATTTAAATAAGTGCGAACACTACCCTCCGAACCCTCGCCTCACCAAACAAGTGGGCCGAGACCCCTGAAAAGATGAGTCTCGGTCCGCTTCCAAACGAACTCTGGTGCGGTCCAAATGATATACGAACAAAAAAACAGACCAGAGACGTGTAAACGAACCAAAAACAGCAAGATGAGACCCTACAAAGGACAGAATGCTGTTTTTTCTCATCATAGTCGCGATGTTGCCCATCACAGTTCAGAACAGGCAGAACTGTCTCTCCTCGGAGCAGATCTTCGTTTGTGTGTGACGGAGGAACTCCTGCCACTGTTTTGATTCCTTTACACATTTTATAAGCTATTCACGAGTTCTTAGTTGGTCAAAATACCATCATATGTAGGCTACGCACATACAACAAGCGCATTTATCCCAGCACACAGCATTGTTTTGGACGTTCACTAAATTCCGTCTCAAAATAGGCAATGCGTCATTAAAGCCGACTAATCAGGTTGTGAACGTATCCCTATGCCTTTAGGTTCGGTGATAAAAATGCCAGTGTGCACGCTAAGGGGGGGGGGTCATCTCCAAACAAACTAAGCGAACTGAACTACAAGTGTGAACACACCCTGAAAGAGCACCAAATATTAAGTGAACAGTTACCTAAAAAAGATTTTCATCATGACCCATATGATGATTGATTTAGGATTTATTTTACTTTGAAACATTTGATCAACGAATTCATCTGAGAGCACCACAAACATTAAAGTGATCAGAAGTCACCCCAAAAGGGAAAAATAATATTAATTTGTATGCCTAAATGGACTGCCTCCTTCTTCAGATACTGTTTTTGTAAAGGCTTTTTAAAGATTGTATGAAATAAAATGTTCTGACTAATGAATGAGAAAATATTGTTTCCATTTTAGTTTGTTGTTTTCCTATGACAAGTTTTTTAATCAATCATGTAATTGTATGGTGGAGCATATTTTTCTATTCATGTGTGAATTGAGGTCTGAAGGAGATATAACCCAACTGTGGTCCTGTGAGGTTTTGTTTGGGATTCTCAGTTACTGACTGATCGGGAGGGTCTCAGCTCATTGTTAGGGTGAACTTTTCCCTCTGGAAAAAAAGGTGAGCACTTATTTAAAAAACTAGTAATAACAGACAAAGAACCACTGCAATATTAAGAGAAAATAAGTGTTTGCCTTAAAAGGTCTACACAGATTCTTTGAGTTGCTCCGCAATACACTAATATTGTTTGTTGGCATAAGGAATGGCCACTGTACTCAGGAGCCCTTCAGTCAGTGTGTACGAACAAATTCCAATTTTCAACATTTGTTTGTCAACATAGTCAAAGTATTCTTATTAAAACCCAGAACCAGCTTAACAGAGGCAGATTTGGGAAAAACATGTTACTGAGTAGCGGTGAGGATATTAATGTATATGAGAGGAGAAGTGAGAAATGAAAAGTTACTGATATGTTTGCTATTGATTGCATGCATACAGTGTAAACTCAACGAATCAAAGAAAGGTCACATTTTTCTCTTGCAGCATATTAGTGCCAATATATACGTGTTCTGTTTTGATATTTCTTTGCACTACAATGTATATGTTAAAGATGATGCCTCTACATTATACATTACTGCAGTCGTCACATCTCTAGTCGGATCTGAGGGAAGATTGTAAAAACTGGTTATTTTTCCTAAATTAAAAGGGAAGATGCCTGTACAGAAAATCATCAGTATTTAATTTATAACTTTTAAAAAAATGCCATTGTTATCACACAGTTCAGTCACTTAACAGTAATGTTTTCTCATATCGGATCTGATGTGGGATTTGGTTAACCTAAAATGTGTGCATTGTCTGACTGAATTTGTCTCGAGTACTGAACATTTGAAAATGCAGTGTGTGATTAGCTTTGTTGCTACTGCGACAAAACAACCATTGCTTTTTTAAATTACTTTGTTTTTTGAACATTCTCTACATTTTGTGTATTTTGTATTATCTGTTATTCCAAACGAATACTACAAACTGAAGTGATTTTACCTGTAAATTCAATAACTTATCTTACAATCTCTCATTTGTAATGAGGATTTAGAGGAAGTTGTATACTGATGTTATGTTATTTGTTTTTGCTCAATTTTGCTTTTGTATTGTTTTATAGCCATGCGGCATCTCGAAAAGGCTCATGATTTCCATTTGATAGACACGTCTGTTTAGAGTGCAATTGAAGTGCAATTTTGATGTAATCTAAACTAGATCACTGCTGGATTCATTACCTTTTATCTTCAACATGTTTAATGCTCCACAGAGATCAATCATACAAATAAAATGTAATATTCAAAATGGTTGTGTATTTATTAGTCCATTTCACAAATGTGATCACATTCATATCTTACCCATTTAGCCTGTCAGCAGAAGAATGCAATAGAGAAGTTTTTCTCAAACTGTGGGTGGTACATATGCGTGGCCCTGTAAATGTACACTATTCAAAAATAATAATAAAAAAATTATATATATATATATTTTTTTTTTTAGATCTAATGTCTTGTTACTATTGTGGTGTATGTGTGTTTTTTAGATGCTAGGGATTTTACAGATCAGCAAAGGGCTAATCATGAAATTGATGAGCAGGGATATTGATTGATACAAATTTGGCATTATTCATTCTGTCATTTACTCATGTCATTCCACACCTGTATGACTTTCTTTCTTCTACAAAATACAAAATATATTTTTAATTTCTACATTTTCTCAATGCTAAAAAAAATAATAGAACGAACATTGTTGCTAGGTGATGCTTTGTTCTGAGTTGACTGAAAGTGGTTCTTGGCCTGAAATGTTTGAGAATTCACCAAATTCACCGAAACTGAATATCAGTTCAATATCCACAACAGAACAGATAAAACAGAAATTAAAATAAATAAATAGGTAACGCACAGTCAGACTGTCATTATCACAAAACAAACCTTGACAAGGTAATACATATAAATGTTACAAAGAAAGCATGTATGTGAAATCGTTATGAAATTGCTCATTTCACGGTTTCATGATTCCCTATAATTCATCAATTATCCATATGTTTCATAAATTCATTTTTATGAAGCAGAGAGCCTTAAGGATTTGGCCCAGAAGACAGTTTCTGATTTCATGGGCAAAGGCACATTCCTTACTGCAGAGAAATAGCTTTGCTGGCCCATTGCTGTTTTGAGAGCACCAGTCCAGATGTGTTTCCATAACAGTGTTTGAGGCTCACAGTGGCATAGTGCTCTCAATCAGAGTGGGAGTGGGACGCCGTCCAAAAGGCCCCACATCTCAAATGTGGTTGTCTTTCCAGCAGCTGCAGCTGCCGAACAGAAGACACAAAGCACACTTAGAGGATATGGGAAGGCTTGTCAAAAAAAACCTGACTGGTTGTAATGGGTTTTCCAGTCACTTCTGCTGCATGTCTTTAAGGCCAACCACATCTCTTTTGTTTACCATTTATGAGAAGGCATGAAGTGCTGAAACCAAGGCCATGTGGTGAAATGCCTTACAGGTGCTGTGGGTCTGTTTGCTCTCATCACTGAAGCTCCATTATACTCTCAAAGCAATCTTTACTTAACATCCAGCAAAGGCTGTTTCTTGAGTGTGTGACATACAAAACAATATAGACAGCCTGTAGGCAACAGCTAACCTTATGAATGCGAACAAAAACAACAAATGAATGAAAATATATTTATTCATAATCTATGACAAATATACATTATGAACTAGGTTAGTGATTCAGAAGCAAAGGTTATTCTAGAAAAATCATGAGTGCACAATTATTATATGAAATCTAAATATTAAATTTAAAAAAAAAACATTTAGTGTGGTACAAATTAAAATGAATAAGCATAGGACCAAACCTGGTAAAATGTTACAAATTGCTTGTATTGTTATAAAATACATGAATGAAAAACAAATTGTAGCCTATAGAAGTAAATATATTTTAAAGTCATTTCTTTTAAACGTATAGCGTAGCTTTTTAATCAGGCTACAACGTATGATAGATAGGACAGAACAAGATAGGCTATAAATAATCTTTCATTGCAAAAGTATTATAATATGAAAGGATTCCGATACAGAGCGCCACAAAGCGCTTATGCGCATCCCATGACAGAATTATGTGCTAACATGGAGTCACAGCGCGCAACACTTCGCATTGAAAAGTTCAAAGCACAAAGGTAAGAGATAATAAGGCTTAGTATATCTATAATATCTGCTACAGTTTATTGAGCCTTTTCTTTTAACAGTTTTATATTTCAATTAATGTGCGCATGTACAATTAATGTACAATTGTCTTTTCTACTCCCGTGTCGTGATATAACAGACACCTGGTAGCAAGTAACATGATTTAGAAACATTAATAAACTCCAGAAAGATTAAGAACTTTTATGCAAAACCATAAACATTTATACAAATCAAGTATAATAATGGGGACATTGAATGATCTTGGAGAGCGTTTTACAGTTTGAATGCTGAATGGAGGATGACAGACATCCACAGCGGAGGGAAGAGTTTAATTTAACTTTTATTTAATGACTTAAATATTCTGTACATCATATTAAGCTATCGAATGGCTTCAGAAGACTTTGAATATAGTGCACGAAAAATGTAAGGGGCTTTATAATGTGTTTATGCCTTTTGTGGGACTTATAACAAAATAGTAGGCTATGCACAATATTGGATTTGTCCTGTCTGACCGATACCTGATCCGGCAAAGAATGGGAGTATCTGAGCCGATACCGATAGACTACTAGTATCGTCTACGGTTACGTATGTAACCCTCGTTCCCTGAGTAGGGAACGGAGACGTTACGTCGGATGACGACGAATGGGGTTTCGCTTAGAAAGCCTATCAACTTCGAGTATTACAAAACGAGCCAATGGCAAAGAAATGCCATGGGTCTGCGGAATTTGCATGGCGTAACTCCGCCCCACCTCGTGGGTATAAAAGGAGGAAGCCGGCAGCAAGCAGATATGTTTCTTCGCTGAGGAGCCAAGACTGAGCTCAGGCGATCCCTGCGGTACAGCGGAAAGTGGCAGGCAGACGTAACGTCTCCGTTCCCTACTCAGGGAACGAGGGTTACATACGTAACCGTAGACGTTCCCTTTCGTTGTCACTCCGAGTTACGTCGGATGACGACGAATGGGGTTACCAGTCTAATCACGCCACCTTCTCAGCTGTCTTCCAGTGCCCTGCGTAAATCGAGATCCCTGTCAGCCTGGACATAGGACTCCATTTATCACAGGAATACCAAGGTACACTGGGAAGCATATCCCAAGCTTAGGGGAAGTATGCAATTAATGCCAGCCCGGAGGGGGGGGACTTAGAGAATACACATATGACCCGAAGGAAGCATATGGAAAACACTGGGGTGTCCAGCCGCAGGTGGAATATTTCAACCCCAGGGGTGGCAAGGTGGTTTGCCAAGGGAAAGACACACGCTCAGAGAGGCTTACAGTGGAAATACACATGTGGGGGTCGCTCAGAGGAGGGACCATGCACACGGGAGGCACCTAGCCGACGTGCAGGCAATAGACACTGGCGCCGACGTCAGGAGTGCTGGAGGAGCTCAGGGCTTTCGGAAAAGCTCACCTGAGGAAAATATCGCACGTATCCAGTCCGTGGAGTGGAATGGCGAGCAAGCGAAGACACCTGAGCGGGTCCGGTACTAGCTGGTTGAAGCGAGTACACGAGAGGACACAGGCTCCACTCGGAGATTATAGAATCTGGCGAATGTGTTAGGTGTCGCCCAGCCTGCAGCTCTGCAGATGTCTGTTAGCGAGGCGCCATGTGCTAGAGCCCAAGAGGACGCCTTACTCCGGGTGGAGTGGGCAGTCACACCAAGGGGGCACGGTCGACCTTGCTGCTGGTAAGCCAAAGCAATGGTGTCCACTATCCAGTGAGACAACCTTTGCTTGGAGAGAGCCTTTCCCTTCAGCTTCCCACCATAACAGACAAAGAGCTGGTCTGAGGTCCTGAAACACTGCGTTCTGTCTACATAGGCGCGGAGAGCGCGTACTGGACAGAGCAGTGCCAAGGCTGGGTCTGCCTCCTCCGAGGGCAGCGCTTGCAGGTTCACCACCTGGTCCCGAAAGGGAGTGGTAGGAACCTTGGGCACGTATCCAGGCCGGGGTCTCAGGATCACGTGAGAGGAAGCCGGCCCAAATTCCAGGCACGCTTCGTCAACGGAGAATACGTGCAGGTCCCCAACCCTCTTGATGGAGGCCAGTGCAACCAGGAGCGCTGTCTTCATAGACAGGAACTTAAGCTCGACTGATTGCAGGGGCTCAAAGGGAGCACTCTTCAGGGCAGTTAGAACCACTGAGAGGTCCCAAAAGGGAACGAGAGGAGGACGAGGAGGATTTAGTCTCCTCGCTCCTCTCAGGAACCTGATGACCAGGTCGTGCTTCCCCACCGACTTACCTTCGATGAGGTCATGATGTGCGGCAATGGCGGCAACATAGACCTTCAGGGTGGAGGGAGACACCCTTCGCTCCAACCCCTGTTGAAGGAAGGAAAGCACAACACTGATCGAGCATCTCTGGGGGTCTTCTGGTGAGAAGAGCACCAGTTGACGAAGAGGTTCCACTTCAACGCCTAGACGTGTCTCGTGGACGACGCTCTAGCGGAAGTGATGGTAGCCACCACCGCTGGTGGTAGGGTACTCAAACCTTCCTCGTCCCATCCAGGAGCCACACGTGGAGGTTCCAAAGATCGGGACGAGGGTGCCATAGGGTGCCCCGTCCCTGAGAAAGAAGGTTCTTCCTCAGAGGGATAGGCCAGGGAGGTACTAGTTCGGGGAACCAGGTCCGGTTGGGCCAGTAAGGGGCAACCAGAATGACCTGCTCCTCGTCCTCCCTGACCTTGCGCAAAGTGTGCGCAAGAAGGCTCACTGGGGGAAACGCATACTTGCGGCCCTGCGGCCAGCTGTGCGCCAGAGCATCCGTGCCGAGCGTGCCCTCGGTCAGGGAATAGAACTGGGCGCAATGGGTCGAGTCGTGAGAGGCAAACAGATCTATCTGCGCGTCCCCGAACTGGTCCCAAATCAGCTGAACCGACTGGGGATGGAGTCGCCATTCTCCAGGGAGGGGCTGAAGCCGTGAGAGCTCGTCGGCTGCACAGTTCAGCGCTCCGGGAATGAAGATGGCTCGAAGCGACCTCAGATGCTTCTGACTCCATAGGAGGAGGTGGCGAGCGAGTTGTGACATACGGCGGGAGCGTAGACCACCTTGATGGTTGATGTACGCTACAGTGGCAGTATTGTCTGAACGGACTAGTACGTGTTGACCCCTGAGCAACGCCCGGAAGTGGTGCAGGGCAAGGCGTACTGCCAACAACTCGAGGCAATTGACATGCCACAGCCGCTGGGGTCCTGTCCAGGAGCCCGCAGCAGCATGTCCATTGCACATGGCGCCCCAGCCCGTGGTGGAGGCATCTGTTGAGACAACAACATGCCGGGAAGCTCGTGCCAGGGGGACACCGGCCCTGAGAAAACCGAGGTTCGCCCACGGGGTGAAGAACTGACGGCAGGTCGGAGTAACTGGTACTCGGAACGTGCCGTGTTGCCATGCCCACCTCGGGACTCGGTCGCGAAGCCAAAGCTGAAGCGATCTCATATGAAGCAATCCGAGCGGCGTGACCGCGGCTGCAGATGCCATATGCCCCAGGAGCCTCTGAAAAAGTTTCAGTGGAACCGCACTCTTGCCCTCGAATTGTCTTAGGCAAGTCAGCAGTGACTGCGCGCGCTCGCTCGTAAGCTGCGCGGACATGGCGACCGAGTCGATGTCCATACCGAGAAAAGAGATCCTCTGCACGAGGCAAAGTTTGCTCTTCTCCCAGTTGACCCGAAGGCCAAGACGGGCTAGGTGCTGAAGCACTAGGTCCCTGTGTTCGCAAACCTGATCTCGAGAGTATAACTCAGGATGCGAACCCCTTGTTCTCGAAGGGGAACAAGGGCCGCCTCGACGACCTTCGTGAAGATGCGAGGAGACAGGGCTAGCCCGAAAGGGAGAACCGCGTACTGGTATGCCTGCCCCTCGAAAGCAAACCGGAGGAACGGTCTGTGTCGAGGAAGAATGGAGACATGAAAGTAGGCGTCCTTCAGGTCGATCGCTGCAAACCAATCCTGGGGCCGTATGCATTCGAAAATGCGTTTTGCGGTGAGCATCATGAACGGCATCCTGTGAAGGGAGCGGTTCAGCACGCGCAAGTCCAGGATTGGCCGTAACCCACCGGTTTTCTTGGGGACAATGAAGTAGGGGCTGTAGAAGCCGGACCTCATCTCGGCTGGAGGGACAGTCTCGATTGCACCCTTCGCCAGCAGGGTGGCAATCTCTGCTCTCATGATAGGGGCATTGCCACCGACCAAAGTGGAGCGGACTCCCCTGAAGCGGGGAGGAGACCGTGCGAACTGAATCGCATAGCCGAGCCTGACGGTACGCGCGATCCAGTGGGACAGACGGGGAAGCTCTAGCCAGGCTCCCAGGAACTGAACCAACGGGATCATGCGAGCCACAGGCGTCCCCCCGGAGGGGCAGCGAAGCGGAGTAACTGGCCCAGATGTGGACGGCATAGCGGCCCGGAGAGGGGGCACAGTTAGCAACCGCGCCCTGGCAGAGGGGGCCAGGGGAGGACCAGGCTGGTCGTCCCACGGGGGCCTGCTCTGCCAGGGGTCTGGCGACAGAGGGGGACAGGGGCGAAGCGGTCCGTAGACGGCACGCCGTGTCAACCGCCTCTGGGACAGAGGGGGGCGAGGAGAGCACGGCTTGTGGGCGGCGCTCTGTGTCGCCCGAGAACTCTGTGAGCTCAGGGATGAGGGGATTGTTTCTGACTTTAACCACATTAGGGTGCTGCCCACCCGTGGGTGAGCAGCGGGGAGTGGAGAACAAAAGATTCTCCCCCGGCCCTCCACCGGGGGAAGGAGTGGTCCTGCTACCACCTCCTGAGAAACAACCATCATCCCTGAGCAGCCCGTCTCAGGAGCGCCGCTTGGCCCGGCGTTTAGCGGGGGGCGGGGCAGGAGAGGGCTGTGGCGCCTTCTTACGGCTTCCTCCGCGACCGGCCCTGGGTGGAGGCTGCTGCGTGGTCCGGGCGGGAGGGGCTGGAGCCGCAGGAGGGCGCCCCCGGCGGGAAACAGGTCGAGGCGTCTGCCCGGCCGGCAAGGTGGAGGCAGCAGCGGGCCGGCGGGGCAGAATGTGTCTGATGGCCTCGGTCTGTTTCTGGGCAGTTGAAAACTGTTGGGCAAAGTCTTCAACTGCACCGCCGAAGAGGCCGGCCTGGGACAAGGGGGCGTTAAGCAGACGGGTCCGCTCAGCGTCCCGCATGTCAGCCAGGTTCAGCCACAGATGTCGCTCCTGGACCACAGCTGTGGACATCACCAAACCCAGGGAGCGCGCGGTAACCTTCGTCGCCCGGAGAGCAAGGTCGGTCGCGGCGCGCAGCTCATCAAAGAGCCCTGGGTTTGTCCTACCCTCGTGCATGTCTCTGAGCATCTGGGCCTGGTAGACCTGCAGAGTGGCCATAGCATGCAGTGAAGCAGCCGCCTGTCCCGCCGCTCTGTAAGACTTCGCCACCAGGGTCGACGAAAATCTACAGGCTTTGGATGGGTGCTTAGGCTCGCCCCGAGAAGAAGCACTCTGAGGACATAGTTGCATGGCAACAGAGCGTTCAACCGGGGGAAGCCCAGTGTACCCACGGGCAGCTGCCTCATCGAGGGGAGGAAAGGCGGATGAGACCAGCGAGCGGTCCCGAGAAGACAGGGGGGTCTTCCAGGACTTCGAGATCTCATCATGCACATCCGGGAAGAAAGGTATTGGGGTTTGCCGAGGACGAGGGTCGGCGGCCTTACCCAAAAACCAATCGTCCAGCCGCGAGCGCTCAGGACAGGGTGGAGGCCTCCACTCAAGTCCGATGCTCGCGGCTGCCCGGGAAAGCATGGCCGTCA
The DNA here is from genome assembly GCF_051911475.1 of Siphateles boraxobius. Classification (NCBI taxonomy): domain Eukaryota; kingdom Metazoa; phylum Chordata; class Actinopteri; order Cypriniformes; family Leuciscidae; genus Siphateles; species Siphateles boraxobius. The sequence continues at coordinate 11,980,616 of NW_027508908.1, read as the reverse complement.
TCTCCGGATCAGACTCGAGCACAGCCGTGTGCACACCGGAAGGTGGCAGCTGTGACGAGCCCTCACTTCCAGAAGAGTCAAACCCGCCTAGTGATGCTGCAACAGACATGGCATCTTCCTCTGTAGCTTCAACTGAAACACGCGGGCCACCAGAGGGTAGACCCGCGGGAATCAGCAGTTCACTAGCGGGCACTGTCATTGAAGAGGGGGGCTGGGGTCGCGGACACATAGTCGGCGCCTTGTTCCAGACCGTAACCCTCAGGTCACCCTGGCCACCAGCCGCAGGACGGGGGGTGGATGAGGGGACTCTCACTCTTGCGAGTTCACGGAGTCTCGACCGTAATGACGCGATGGTCATGTTCCCACAGAGAGAACATGAGTCATCCACGAGCGCTGCTCTAGCATGATCAATGCCCAAACATACTATGCAACGCTCGTGCCCATCAGAGTCCGATACAAATCTGCCGCAACCAGAAGTACACGGGCGAGACATCTTTAAAAAGACGTGCCACGTTTAAGCTCTTTTAGTGAGAGAAAACTCAAGTGTTGAAGCACCCGGGGAGAAACGCACCGACTGGCAGACCACTGCAACAGATCAGCAGGAAGCACGCTCTCGCCGTAGATCGCCGTCACACCAACACTCGAGGTACTCGTTTGTAAAGCTGACAATTCAGAGATGGCTTGTGGAGAGAAGAATACACTTGGCTCCGAAGCGAAAAACATATCTGCTTGCTGCCGGCTTCCTCCTTTTATACCCACGAGGTGGGGCGGAGTTACGCCATGCAAATTCCGCAGACCCATGGCATTTCTTTTGCCATTGGCTCGTTTTGTAATACTTGAAGTTGATAGGCTTTCTAAGCGAAACCCCATTCGTCGTCATCCGACGTAACTCGGAGTGACAACGAAAGGGAATGGATCGGTGCATCCCTAGCTGCATGCAGCGATGACAGGCCCAAGTACTGGCGCCACCATCCGATGACTTCAGGCAGTGCACGGTGAGCAATATGCATTTAAGCATAAGAGTGAAACAATCAGCCTAATCGGTTGATTTACAGGAGTTAAAAACAGACAAATAAAGCAACAGCAATAAAGTGAAAAAATAAAGTGTATTTACATATTCACATGAAACTTAAAACAATAAAACAAAAAAAGTCTATTCTCACCATGTGTAGTAACTGAGAGCGGATCAATCAGAGATTATTCGTTCAAACAGAATCCCGTAAAAAGTCAAATGCACAATACTATAAAGAAATGTCATTTGAGATGCCATTCAGTCTGGAAACTAACTGACTCCTCTACATAATATGTATAAGAAAGAGAACGCTTGTAAAAGATAATCCCAACTAGAGAACGAACATAAGATGTTCAACGTTAGGCAGTTTTAGAGATAGCGGCTTCTGCATAATTACTTTAATCCAGTTGTTTCACCCATTTCTTGTCTCTCCTCTGAAAACACTCTGACATCTCTCTCTCTAGTGCCTTCATGGTCGTCTTTACAGATTCCTCAAACTTACAGAACTTAACTCTTTCCCCGCCGTTGACGGAAATGTCCGTCATTAGTGAGACAACGCTTCCCTGCCATTGATGGAAATTTTCCAGCTTTCCTTTTTTCACTTTTATATGGTAGGGGGAGCTATTAGACATCTTATGAAAGAGTACTGAATCTCCTGATTAAAACACAGGCGAAGAAGAAGCAGAAAGAAGCGATATCAAATGTAAGCATATGCATATGTAAAATAACACGATCATCAACATTAATTAAACAGCATATACATTAAAACTGCCTTATGTTACTGAATGCAATGTCAACCCAGGATGAGCTATAGGACTGTGCAAGCATTATGGGTGCTGATGGACTTGATCTACTCCATCTATGTTTTGATCATCATTCTGAATCTGATCCCCACGTAGTCTTTGACCAAAAAAAAAAACAAGATTTTTGCTCAAAATGTTGCTTTTTTAATGAAACTTACCCACATTTATGTTGATAAAAAAACTTTGTTTTTAAAGCAGAGGGTCTGTTCTTTTTGAAAAATTGCATATTCAGATGTAGGCTACATACAACAAAATATTCTGGGAGCCATGAAACTTTTGTGAAAATTATCAAAAATACTGGCAGTGGCTGAGAACTTTTTTAAAAAACGATGGGAAAGAGATAAAATCAAAAAATCTCTAAAATCTCTCTAAAATCCACGTAACGGATAAGATTACTTTCATCAGAGTCTTTAAAATCCTTCTTTAGTTTTAAAGAAGGATCATTAGGAACCACCTAAGCACAAAGCTGTGCACACTAGGGCTGAATGATTAATTGCATTTGCGATAATATTGCGATATGATAAAACAATATTATTTTAACCACAATGGCTGCGATAACATCTCTGGTCACGTGACACGCGAGAGTAAAGCAGTCTGCAGAGAAAGCATCAACCTGGCATGCTACGCTGTACCTTGACCTGTTGTACAATGGCCTCAGGCTCGACAGAACCTGACCCTGTGGAATCTTTAGTGTCAAAGGGGAACAGTAGAATCAGAATCAGAATCAGAATCAAAAAGAACTTTATTGCCAAGTGTGCTTGCACACACAAGGAATTTGTTTTGGTACTGAGGCTTCCAGTGGACATATACAAATACAAATACAACAAGAAACATAATACTACAAATTATAAGAATAAAAAATAAAAATATAAATATATGAGAATAAAAGTATTACAGCTGGGTTTAGTCAGAATGGACATTTTCAGATTTACAGATTATGAACATATTTACAGTGTTTTGAATATTATAAATAAATAAATCTACACATAAGTATCACCTGAGTTGTAGGATATTGCACTAAACAGTGGGAGTATTGCACTTAAAGGCATATGCCTTGGGAGGAGTGTTAACTGTTCAGGAGGGAAATGGCCTGTGGGAAGAAACTGTTCCTGTGCCGAGATTTTCTTGTGGCCAGTGATCCGAGTTGCCGTCTTGACGGTAAAAGTTCAAACAGGTGGTGTCCAGGGTGAGTGGAGTCTGTGGTGATTTTACCTGCTCTCTTCCTCACTCTGGAAGAGTACAGGTCCTGGAGGTTTGGCAGGGGGGCACCAATGATTCTCTCCGCAGTCCGGACTGTCCGTTGTAGTCTCCTGATGTCTGATTTGTTAGCTGAACCAAACCAGACAGTGATGGAAGTGCATAAGACAGACTCAATGACGGCTGAGTAGAACTGAATCAGCAGCTCCTGTGGCAAGTTGAACTTCCTCAGCTGGCGAAGGAAGTACAGTCTCTGCTGGGCTTTTTTCACAATGGAGTCAATGTGATTGTCCCACTTAAGGTCCTGAGAGATGGAAGTGCCCAGGAACCTGAATGACTCCACTGCTTCCACAGTGCTGTTCATGATGGTAAATGTGGGGGGAGTGCTGGGCTGTTCCTCCAGAAGTCCACTATCATCTTCACTGTTTTGAGCGTGTTCAGCTCAAGGTTGTTATAACTGCACCAGACAGCCAACTGTTCAACCCCCAGTTTGTAAGCAGACTCGTCACATTTTCGAATGAGACCGATGACAGTGGTGTCGTCGGCAAATTTCAGGAGCTTGACAGTGGGGTCTTTAGAAGTGCAGTCATTAGTGTACAGGGGGAAGAGCAGTGGGGAGAGAACGCACCCTTGGGGGGCACCAGTACTGGTGGTGAGAGGCCTGGATGTGTGTTTCCCCAGTCTCACTCGCTGCTGCCGGTCCGTCAGGAAGCTGGAGATCCACTGACAGATTGAGGATGGTATGGAGAGCTGGGTCAGTTTGGCTGTGAGAAGACCAGGCATGATGGTATTGAAGGCCGAACTGAAGTCCACAAGGAGGATCCTTGCATAAGTCCCTGGTCTGTCGAGATGTTGCAGGATATAATGCAGTCCCATGTTGACTGCATCATCCACAGACCTGTTTGCTCTGTAAGCAAACTGAAAGGGATCCAGCAGGGGTCCAGTGATGTCCTTCAGGTGGGCCAACAACAGTCTTTCAAACGACTTCATGACCACAGACGTGAGAGCGACAGGTCTGTAGTCATTAAGTCCAGTGATTTCGGGGTTTTTGGGGACAGGAATGATAGTGGAGCGTTTGAAGCAGCAGGGAACTTCACACTGCTCCAATGATCTATTGAAGATCTGCATGAAGACCGGGGCCAGTTGGTCAGCACAGGCTTTTAAACAAGCAGATGAGATGCCGTCTGGGCCTGAGGCTTTCCTAGTCTTCTGTTTTTTAAAGACTCTGCTCACGTCCTCCACACAGACCTTAAGCTCAGGTTGGATGGCAGGAGAGGGACGTAATGGAAGTGCAGGAGGTTATGGGGAATGTGTGAAGTGCAGGTCAGAGCCGGTGTGTGGTGTGAAGGAGTACAGTACATCAGTTGTGTGAGACTATTTTGGCTTTAAAAAAGTTGATGCTGCACAGAGTCAGTATAACGCAGTTCGTTGTTGTTATGAGAAGGAGGCGGCGGGAACCGGTGAACATTTAAAGACTAATAATAAAATAAACTAATGAGTAAAAGGTAGCAGCCCCTCACGGACGACTGCTCCCACGTATAATAAAACAGAAACATAAATCCAGGCCTGTCCTCTCTCATCCTTCACTGTCACCACTCCTCCTTTGATGCTTCCGCTCCTCTGTGAAAGATATGAGAGCAGTGTGTCACACAGGCGTCGCTCATCACCAATCACGCAACTGGCCTTGCGCCGTTCTCTCATGGCCCTCGGCCTCGGCCTGTTCGCCACAGTCAGGTATTGTGTAAAACCTGCCTTGCCAACGTTGCTACCTCACCGGGCAACACTACTAACCTGATTCAGCCCTTAAAAAAACACCACAAATCCCTGTACAATAGTTGCATGGCTAAAATGCCGAACACCAGTGTCAAGTAAGCCAAATACCACCCGACAGGCATCACTGACGGAAATGTTTTAAAGCGTACTAACTCTACAGAATGTACTTTTAGAAGGTACTTGGAAATTACTCAAGAAGTAACAGAGTTCATTGCAAAAGATATGATGGGCCTCTGTACAGTGACCAAGCCTAGGTTCACAGCTTTGACAAATACACTTGATAAGTGGAACAGCAAGCCCTCCCTAGCCAGGTCGCCATCCCGGAGCTACACAAAAAATGCAAACATACAGTAGAGTCGCAGCGGAACTGAAAACATAGGAATTTTTCGCTGCAACAACTGACATGTGGTCAAGCCACACAGCGGAGAACTATCAGAGTCTTACGGTGCATTTCATTACTGAAGACTTCAACCTCAAAGCTTGTTGTTAAAGCTCGCTGGAAAATATTGCAGCCGGCCTGAGAGAGAGGCTTGCCAGCTGGGATCTCCACGAAGAGAACCTTGTCTGCACTACGACGGACAACGCATCAAAAATGATGAAGGCAGTACAACTTAATGAATGGACCAGGCTCCAGTGTTTCAGGCACAGATTAGATTACATCTTGCCGTTGGTAAGTTTGTATCTCATGTGTGTGTGACTGAGAAGGAGAGAGAGTGAGAGAGAGAGAGAGAGAGAGAGAGAGAGAGAGAGAGAGAGAGAGAGAGAATGAGAGAATGTGTTTTCAGAGAGAGAGAGAATATGATTGTGTATAATGGTGATAGCCTTGTATCACACAACTCAAATTGTATGCATTTTTTAATTGTTATTTATTTTTCCAGAAAATGCAATCAAAGATGACAGAGTGTCAAGGGCAATAGGGCAATAGGGCAAGAAGCTGGTCAGGAACTTCTCCCACAGTTGGAAGGAGGAGGCAGTAATGACTGAGGCACCGAGAGAGCTCAAACTTCCTGAGCACACCCTCATAACTGAGTGCCCAACAAGATGGGGATCGACAGAAAAGATGATTTCCAAAGTGCTAGAACAGGTCAAAGCCATATCCCATGTATTTTCAGGTGACCGATATGCACGATCTCCCATCACAACCTGGCAGGATATTGGAGTCTATTCACAAGGCACTGTATCCTCTCCTGGAATTTATCGACACTCTTTCTGGAGAGCAGAATGTGAACATCTCCTTCCTCAAGCCAATTCTCCACCTTCTGGCCACATCATCCTGGCTAAAAATACAGACCAGACTAAGTCGACTAAAACCAAGGTCCTCAATGACAAATATAGTGACCCCTACCCCCAGGAGCTTTTGGATGTTCGTCATTCATGACCCTAAGTTCAAAACGCGGTCCATCAGCACAAACAACATCCCTGCCATTAAGACCCGACTGAAGATGGAAATAGAAGTAGAGATACTGATATCGCTCAGAAGTCTCCAGTGCACAGCCCCTGGGGAAAAGGCATAGAAGTCACTTGGCTGCCTTTTCAAAGCCAGTCTGGCCTCTTCTGTTTTACCTGTGCAACTTGAAGATGTTACAGCGGCAGAGTTAAACAGTTACCTATTGACCCCTGTCATTGACGGAGAGGAGGATCTTTTGGCCTGGTGGAAGGTGCACAAGATCAACTTCCCACAACTGTGTGCAAGATAGCCCACCAGTATCTCTGGTTTTCCTAGCAAAAAACCGATGAGCTACTGAGAACCAAATCATTAGGATCACCATGGCTGGCAGTGCCATACTCATCGTGCACTTTAGCGTACTCATTTGTGCACTGTTTACAGTGACTTTGAATTATGTAAATACTGAGTGTGGTTAAGCCACAGATTTGTTTTTATATTTCTGCAATATGCACTTTAGTTTGTGTGATTTGTTACTGACATTAATGTTTACACCAGACTTATTTGTCAGTGCTTTATGTTGTCATGATAATTATTGCATGTTTACAAGACTGGAAGTTCAACATAAATTCATGCATCACCTAATTGCATCATAACATAGGCCTGGCCTACAGGAAATAACAATTTATGTTTAATCTATCTAATATTGTTTTGGTTATACTATACAACAATTTATTGCTTGTCTTTGTTGAATAATGCAGAAGATAAAGAGCTTAAAAAGTAATCACAAATTAAATTATAAAAAAATATAATAATATATATAATATATATATATAGAAAAGATTATTTTCCAAAATAGTTCAGCCCACTTCCATGTAAAATTCGTTCATCATTAAAACCAGCCAGTGGTGGGCCATCAGGAGGACCAGCAAGGCCTTCCCTGCTGGCCAAAACACTATTAAAATCACTGACTTGCTCTTTAATATATATTTTTACATGAATGAGTATTAAATTATTCTCAATAGTCCATTCTCTTAATTTCATAGCTTTTCTCTTGGTTGTGCTGCTTCCAGTAATGTATGTTTATGTTAGAGCTTTTATCCAATCATATTTCAGCCATCATGTGTTGCCAGGGTCAAAGAAATCTGCCTTGAGGCCTTCAGAATCAATAGTGCGGGCACCTGTAGCTTGAAATGAATGGCAATGAAACTTGCTTTAACCAATCAGATAATCAGTGAGATTTAATCAACCAATCAGATTTCGATTTGACTACACCGGGTCCATCTAGCAGGCGTACAATAACATCAGCATTTCATGTCTTTTGATTGGATGGTCAGAACGTGTACTATTAGCTACCAGTAGTTAGAGCTGTAGCGAACTGCATAAACCAATATATATTCCTGTAGATTTAATAGTTTTTCAACCCACAAATTAATGTTTCTTTCTCTCCTCGACCCCCAGCAGTTTCAAACCTACCGGGAAAAAAAAACTTATTCAGAACTTATCCAGCTTAATGCAGAGTCACAGAGTTCTATTCGATCTGCCCCGGGTAAAAACAGAACTGACTGTAATGTATGCCATGACTGATTTTGAAGACAAAAGTCACGCTGATCTCATTGCTGATCTCATTCCTTTAAAAACTCTGTGTGAGAGCATGGGGCAGCTGTTCACATCATCATGTTTGGCGGTGACTGTCCCGGTGTCCACTGCTTCTTTCGAGCAGACATTCTCAGCCCTAAAGCGAATTAAAACTTATGCCAGAAATATGGACAGACTGGACTTTCAGCATTAGCCTTCATGGCGATGAAAAGGTTGTTGGGACTGAAACGCATAGATAACCTGTACAACAAGTACAGTAACTGAAGTCTTCTTGAGGAAAGAAATTGGGATGGATTTTGTGTAAAAAATAATCAGTAGTGAGTAATAAGACAACGCCTTACGCCTTAAGACAAGAGATGACCATGCTTTTTGTGTTGTGGCTCCAAAGCTCTGGAACTCGCTCCCTTTAGCTCTGAGAACTATGAGTTCTGTGGAATCTTTTAAAAAACACTTAAAGACTCATCTTTTTGGACAAGCTTTTAACAAACAAAATAAATTGTTAGTTATTTAAATTTTTATGGATATTGATGGTAGTACAGTTGTGGAGTTGTACTAGGTTTGTACTTGTACAGTTGTTATTTTATTTTATTTTACTGATTATTTGTATTACTGTGCAGCACTTTGTGACCCCTCCTTGTCTGTGAAAGGTGCTATACAAATAAACTTTACTTACTTAAACTTTACTTAATATATTGCTTTTTTTATGTCACCGTTTTTTCCGTGCTGAATATGATTTTCTTCTTAATTTTTCGTGTAAATTTATTTTTTTTAGAACGGCAAGACAAGGGAGGCTCTGTCTCTGAACTTTTTAATCGGAGCGCAAGAACAACTCAAACGCACAAGCCTAACTCACTCGCCCGTTTTACTCACTGCATTAACCCTGCCGGTGCAAAATAAAACAGCAATTTCACAACAATTATAAAGAGTCTGTGCGCTACTCTATTAAAAGTTATTAATTCAGGTAGGACACCACTGAAGGCCAGAAAGGTGTGAAATGAACTGCCCGCTACTTAAACCAGCAGATGTATTGAAAGAAGCAGCATTATCCTGATTAGTCATGATCTTAAAACACTCTTCTCAACACAGCGTATGAATTATTTAAATGTTCCCTTTACGGGCCACCATACGTAATAATCAACCTAATCAGAGTTACACAAGTTAAAAATGGAGTCAGATTAAACTGTGTGAGGTTGAGAGTGTTAAAAAAGAAGAGATGAACAACCGTAATAAAGTCAATAAAAGAAGTGTATTTACAATATTCACATGAAACTTAAATCAATAAAAGAAACTAAAAAACTTTTTTTTTTTTAACTGTTTTACAGACGGGGCTTAGATTAAGCCAGGACTAGGCCTTCAATTGGGGCATTTAAGTGGCTTTTATAAACATATCTTAGGGGGGAAAAAGCAATACTGAGCTTTTTCTGTGAAAAAACAATGGCACTGTCCCAGTATCATTTATAGACATACACAGATTTAACAACATGTAAACCTATTAAAACGCCATTAAAACCATTATAATATATAGAGCGTGTCTTATGTGACGGTGTTACAAGAGGATTATATTCAAGTCATTTGTATGTGTCACACTTCCTGTTGCCAGCTGGTACACCATCATTTTGTTACCAACAACCAGTTGCTGGTACCTAATACTAGTAGTAATACAAAGAGACAAAAACAGAATGAGAAAGTAGTTCATCTTCTTCCAAAGTGGAAAACTTTTCACAAAGAAGCATAATCATAATACATTCATTGATCGAGTTAAAAGAGCACTTGCATTGCACAACAAAACATTTTCAATAGCTGCAACTAAATGTTCTTTGTCACTTCATTCTGTCACTAGTCCAATGCCCTCCTCCAGTTACACGAGACAATAAAGACGCACAGATTTCGAGATCATAATTAATTAGCCGTAGTAATCAGACCTTGTTGACTTTGCAGCATGTCTTCTGAAATCTGGATTGAAACTAATATGAAAACTATTTTTTTTGCGACAGCTTAGGCTTTTTGTGACAGGGATTAAAATGTTTATTTTAAAGCACAGACAGGTTAAGCTGAACTATGCTTGCAGAGTCACAAACTGCCATCAGCCCTTTTTGATTGAGCAATGCTTTGGTATCGAGTTCTCTCTTACATTTTTCTCCAAGGACGACTGATCAAACTTGGAGTCAGACAAAACTTTTCTTTATAGATCACACCTTTCTGCACACAAGTCTCCAGAAAGACATATTTTTAGAGTTGTACATAAATATTCTGTGTTTCCCATTTTGGGAATTTAAAAGTGGTACTAACCTGCAGATGGCTGGACACTTAAAATGAAAGATGGCTCTTAATTAATGCAAATAAATTTTACAATGTACTACATCATAACAGCACCAACGTTTTTTCTTAATAACATGTGAAATTTGAACCCATCTTTGAGTGAACCTATATGGCTAATGTGTGAAGTGGGCATGCAGAATTAAAAGCAAACCATTTTTGAAGTAAGGAGGGCTAAAAATATCCACCCAGGACAAAAAAGTTCTCACTTCCTGAGCTTCAAACTGACAAGGCCATAATAACCCATAAAGAAAACTATGTATATTCTGACCAGCCAAATACTGTATCACATATACATATTTTATTTATAGGCAGGTGGAGTGGTCACATCAGCATAATTCATTAACTACCTTCAGACAACCCTCACACACTTTCTGAATTTTAATAAGATCATAGGCTTTAGGTGGCAGGTAGTGATTAGGTTAAGATAAAGTATTTATGATATAAAGACATTTAACCTTAATATGATTCCTTTAATGGGGCTAAACTAAAGTGGGGTGGAGTCTGGCAATTCAAGTTTTGTTTGCTGAAAACTAGAGGAACTCAAAGCAGTGGACCTCATTCCTGAAAGTTTCGTAAATATATGAGTAAACTTGGAGTCATTTGCGCTTAGAACGGAGCTTCCTGAATACTCTCCTCCGGATTCACAAACGTTTTGTAAACCTCAGATTTGATAGTTAAACATGAGTCTGTAAATTAATTCCAATCATTCGTAAATAGGCACACATGCACACTCATTAACAATCAGCATAATCAACCCTATGAATTACAACTACGTAAATTACATGAAAAGGAAAAAAATGTCCAGGGTGCTCAAGGAGTTCAAAAAAAGTGTTTGAAGGTGCTCTTTGGGATCGGGAATTCAATAACATGTAGTTGAAGGAAATCCAAAGCATTCTTGGATTGGATTCTTGGATTCTTCAGGGCACTCATACCCTGAAGAAGACTGTTTGTCCTGCTACGCGTTGGTTGTTTTTCCCCCCCATGTCTTTTAAATTTTCTATCATGAAATTGCCAGTCAAATAAAGGCTTTTTATCAATTCCTAAGAAGAGTGCCTTGGATTTCCTTCTACTACGTAAATTACATGGTGTACACGTGGTGTATGTACAAAACGGGGCTAGAAACATGCGTAAGCCACTTCTCTCGCAAAGGTTGTGATCTATTAAAAACGACTCGGTTACTTACGTAACCTCGGTTCCCTGAGAGGAGGGAACGAGTATTGCGTAAGTAGCTTACGCTATGGAAAAACTCCTTTTCTCGAGAATATTGAAGTCTTTATGTAAAACGCATTGCAGCTGCACAGCAGACAGCAATGAGCGAAGGAGCTCGGTCATTGGCTGTGCTGCGGCAACTTGCTCGAACCAATGACGGGGCGACTCTGAATGCGCGACCAATGAGCGCGCCTCGCGTCCGCGCGCGTCAGAGCCCGCCAAGATGGGCGTGGCCAAGAGCTATATATTGGGCGCCCCGTCATGAGAGTTCTTTAGGTTAAAACGACTGAAGCGAACTAACCAAGCACAAGCACGGCAGCTTACGCAATACTCGTTTCCTCCTCTCAGGGAACCGAGGTTACGTTAGTAACCGAGTCGATCCCTTTCGAGAGGTCTCTCCTATTGCGTAAGTAGCTTACGCTATCGGAAAACCATGCAAAACGCCGTTCGTGCTGAACTTCGCCTTATGATAGCCAGAGGCAGGTGCCTGAGCTAAAAAAGCAAAGTTATCATCCAACCAGCCGGCAGAGGCGAGCTTTATATGTGGGAAAAAAGTAAAGAGCGGCCAGAAGGCGCTCAGTGTAACACAAGCACATACATAATCTAGATACGAACTCATAGTTTCTACTAGCATCATGCTGATAGTACATTGGAATGCAATGTCGGGACCTGTAGGTTGTAAAACCTGATAAATTTGGACGGTGAGGCCCAGCCTGCCGCCGCACAAATATCCTCGATCGGTATCCCGCTCGACCACGCCCAGGAAGAAGCCACACTCCTGGTGGAGTGTGCTTTGACTCCCCAGGGGCATTGAAGTCCCTTGGCTTCATAAGCCAGAGCTATAGCCTCAACTATCCAGTGAGAGATTCTCTGCTTTGAAACAACGGAACCCTTCGTACGGCCGCCAAAGCATACAAACAGTTGTTCTGTCTGTCTGAATAGGGCAGAACACTCCAAATACACTCTGAGAGCCCTAACGGGGCAGAGTAGGTTAGCGTCGTGTTTGTCTGCTGGAGACGATAGCGCAGTTAGGGAGTGAAGGGAAGGGAGGGGTGAATACTTTAGGAATATACCCATGTTTTGGCCTAAGGACGACCCTGCAGTCGTTAGGTCCGAATTCCAAGCAGGCAGCGCTTGCCGAAAGCGCGTGCAGATCGCCCACTCTCTTGACCGAGGAGAGTGCCAGCAAGAGCGCAGTTTTAAGCGAGAGCTGCTTAAGGTGCACGGTTCGGAGTGGTTCGAACGGGGGCCCTTTAAGAGCGTCTAGTACAGTAGCTAGGTCCCAGATCGGCACTGAGGGGGGGCGTGAAGGGTTCATCCTCCTAGCGCCCCTTAGGAAACAAATAATTAGGTTGTTTCTTCCCAATGGACGTTCCATCACAGGGTCGTGTGACGCTGTGATGGCCGCCACATATACTTTGAGCGTGGAGGGGGAGCGGCCCGCCTCCAGAAGCCCTTGTAGAAAAGCGAGTACGTTCGTAATCTCGCATGTTTCAGGGTTCAGGCCCTCGGCGTTACACCAGTCACTGAACACTTTCCATTTCTGGGCATATAAGCGTCTCGTGGAGGGCGCCCGCGCCTCAGCGATGGTTTTTAGCGCTCCACTCGTGAGGTTCCTGGGAACCCGTTGAGGGGCCATGCATGAAGGGCCCACAGATCGGGGCGGGGATGAAATATCATCCCGCTGGCCTGACTGAGGAGGTCTGGCCTCAGTGGAATCGGCCGTGGTGCAGATTGCATTTGCATCAATTCTGGAAACCATGTTTGGTTCTTCCAGAGTGGGGCTATCAGGAGCACTGCGTTTTTCTCCTCTCTGACCCGACTGATGACCTGTGGCAGCATCGGGATCGGGGGAAAAGCATATAAGGGGCGGCTCGGCCAGCTCTGGGCTACCGCGTCCGTGCTTTTCGTGAAGAAAAGAGGGCAGTGTGCATTCTCCTTGGAGGCGAAGAGGTCGACCTCCGCCTCGCCGAAGATTTTCCATAACCACTGAATCGTCAGCGGGTTGAGAGCCCATTCTCCTGGGAGAATCTTGTCTCTGTATAGCATGTCTGCCACTTGTCTAGCGCGCCTGGCACATGCGCTGCTCTCAGCGAGCGCAAGTTGTGCTGGGACCATAAGATGAGTCTCCTGGCCATTGAATGCATGGAGCTCGACCTGAGTCCACCCTGGCGATTTATGTACGACACTACCGTCATGTTGTCCGTTCGGACCAGGACGTGTTCGTTTTTTAGATGTGGAAGCAGGGCTCTGAGAGCCAAAGCGACCGCTTTCATCTCCAGACAGTTTATGTGTAGGCGCCTCTCCGGGTTTGACCAAAAGCCGGAGACAGGCCTGCCCTCGTAAAGGGCCCCCCAACCTATTTTGGAGGCATCTGTTGTGATCATCTTTCTCCTTGTGTTCACACCCAGGCTCACGCCTGACTGGTACCAGTCGGCGGCTTTCCAGTGCGTCAGGGCTTTTATACAGCCGTGGTTCGCTCTGATTAAAAGGTGGCCCGAACGCCACGCGTGAGCAGGGACGCAGCTCTTGAGCCAGCGTTGGAGAGGACGCATATGCAACAATCCTAGCTGGAGTACGGCCGGTGCTGAGGCCATGAGACCCAGCATCCTCTGAAACCGCTTGAAGGGGGCGCGCGCGCCCGCCCTGAATGATGTTGCAAGGCGCCGGATGATGAGCGCGCGTTCATATGAGAGACGAGCTGTCATTTGCATCGAGTCTAGAACTATTCCCAGGAAAGAAATCTTCTGGCTGGGAGATAGTATACTCTTTGCAAAATTGATTCTTAGACCCAGGCATTCTAGATGGCTGATAATCCAAGATCTCTGTGTTATTAACTGACTCTCTGATTGTGCTAGGACCAGCCAATCGTCGAGATAATTCAGTATTCGCACTGCCCTTCGTCTCAAGGGGGAAAGTGCTGCATCCATACATTTCGTGAATGTACGGGGAGCCAGGGACAGGCCGAACGGAAGTACTGTGTACTGGTAAGACTGTCCCTCGAACGCGAATCTCAGAAAAGGCCTGTGATGAGGCGCTATTGGAATGTGAAAGTAAGCATCTTTCAGATCCACTGAGAGAAACCAATCTCCTGGGCGTACTTGCGCGAGGATATGTTTGGTTGTTAACATTCTGAACGAGCGAATCATTAGTGCTTTGTTCAGGTGTCTGAGATCTAGGATGGGGCGGAGACCGCCATCCTTTTTCGGGACGAGAAAATAGCGGCTGTAAAAACCAGCCCCGCTCATAGAGGGGGAAACAGTTTCCACAGCGCCCTTTTCTATTAATTTGCGCACCTCGGTGCGTAGAACATGCGAACACTCCTTTCTCACTTTCGTCTCGACCACAGTCGTAAAACGTGGTGGTCTGCGAGCGAACTGGAGCGAGTATCCGTGTTTTATTATATTCAACACCCATTTCGGCATATCTGGAATGTTTTCCCATGCCGCTGCGTGTACAGATATGGGCTGAATACAGGCTAGGGGCGGGCCGCTGTGACGTAGGGACCCGGCCAGCGAATTGCCTGAGCTCGTAGCTCTCAGAGGCGCGGGCGCGCGCTGAGCAGCCGAGTGAATGGGTGCGTGTGTGATTACAACAGCGCGCGCTATGTCTGTAAGACTCGCAGCCTGAGCTGGGGTTGTGTTTGACACTGCAGGGACAGTGTTTATAAGTGGGGGTGCATAGACAGTGGTAGGCACACGCGTCACTTTTATAATGTTTCCCGCTTTTACTGGGGATGAATTCATAACTGTGTGAACAGTGCTTGTGTGTAGTGGTGCGTACATGACCGTAGGCACGTGATCTACATTCATGGGGCGTGCAGCCTGAGCTGGGAATGAATATGGCATTGTTTTGACAGTATCTGGGAATGCACACTTTGTGGACATGTGAACCCTTAGTGACACAGGCAGAAAAAGACTCTTTTTGTGTTTTCTGTGTGTCGCCGTAAAAACGGCGTTTGTTTGCAGGTGAGCGAGCTCTGTGACTGGCCCATTGACTGCTGTATAGACATTTCCAGCCGCCTGTACGGGGACTGGGTAATGTTTGAGATTTTGCAGAGAGAGTGGTCCGGCTTTTGCGAGACACGCACTCTCTCTCCTCATTCCTGTGGCTAGGAAGGCTTTCCAGGCTCAGGGTTCAGCGCGATCTTGGGCCGAGGACCCCGTCGCTCAGGAGGCGGCTTGCGGTTGTGGGAGCGCGAGCGGCGTCGAGCGTCAGTCTGAGGCGCGGGCTGAGAGGCGGTGGGGGCTGCTCTAGCCCGCTGCGGCTGTGGCGGCCTCTGTCTGCTCTGCGATGAGCTGGAGCGTTTAGGCAGAAAATGGCGCATAGCTTGTGAAGCGTTCTGGGCCTCAGTGAAGCGTTCGGCGAAACCTTTAACTGCCGGTCCAAACAGCCCGCTGGTGGAGATAGGCGCGTCGAGAAACGGGGCTTTATCCGCGTCTTTCATCTCCGTCAAAGTCAGCCACAAATGGCGCTCGAGAACAGTCAAATTAGCCATTAGGCGGCCAATAGACTGGGCGGTGGCCTTCGTGGCTCGCAGGGCTATGTCAGTCGCGCTGCGTAGGTCCTTGAAGGCTTCGGGTTCGGGGCCAGACTCGTCCAGGGAGCGGAGAAGCTTGGCTTGGAACTCTTGAAGTACCGCCATTGAGTGAAGCGCTGACGCAGCTTGGCCTGCGGCGGCGTAGGCGCGACCAGCGAGAGCCGAAGTAGTGCGGCAGGGCTCCGAGGGGTGGGAAGCCTTGGCTTTCCATCCAGTGGTGGAGGGCGGGCAAAGATGATTGGTCACGGCCTCCTCGAGGGGCGGCGTTCCCTCGTAGCCTCTTTCCTTCGCGCCGTCCACAGAGGAGAGCGACGAAGAAAAAGAAGGCTTCAGACGCGCAGAGTGGGGGGCTTTCCATGACTTGGTGAGTTCGTCGTGAACTTCCGGGAAGAAAGGAGAAGGCCTTTGCCAAGGGGCCTGCTGGCGCCCCTGCAGAAACCACTCGTCCAGTCGGCTTCGGGTTGGTTCTTCGGGAGAAGACCAATCGAGCCCGAGGTCCTCCACGGCCTTAGAGAGGATGCGGACAATCTCCATATCCTTAGAGGATCCCCCACTCGTGTTAGTTAGCGTAGACGGGGCGGGGTCGAAAGTGGAGCCCGGCCAGTCGTCAGATGCAGCGTCGATGGACAAAGAGTCATCTACTCCCCCGTCGTCCTCGGGCGCGCCGAAAGTCACAAGGCCCACCAAGGCTAGAGGGGTGTGGGTCCGGCTGGGTGAACTGAACCGGCGGTGGGGAGGACACGAGCGGCGGTGAAGCACGCGGAGACTGGCTCGGCGTGACGTCACTGAGCTCAGGTTTAGGAAGCCTCTGTGAGCGGCGCTTTTTCTTAACACGCGGCTCAAACAGAGGGGTGTCGGCGATGGGCTCGCTCGCGGTGAAAACGGCGAAGCGAGCCCGCAGTGCGGAGAGACCCAGGTCGTCACATTCCGTGCATCCATCCTTGGTCAAAGCAGCTTCTGCGTGGTCCCGGCCCAGGCAGCGAGCGCAGATGATGTGACGATGCCCGTCCGGAAGAAGGTCTCTGCACGACCCGCAGGAAGGCATTTGGAACAACGCCTCAGAAAATTGGTCTTTTACAAATGTCGCGGGGCGAACAGATGTAAATACTTGCGTGTAGCGCGCCGAATGGCTCAGTAGGATGGCGTTCGAAGGCGGCTGAAGATGCCGACGTCCTCGTAGCAATCCCGCTGGCACGCTTTTCCACGGCGGCGAAGGCTTTCAATAATCCGGAGGATTCAGCGAAGAAGGTGTTCGGTGAAGGAGATTAAATCTAAAGAACTCTCATGTAGGGTATGGACCAATCAGACACATACTAACTATTCATTATATACCAAGGTTTATGAAACTCCTCACACAGCCCAAATGAACAAACACAAGGGCAGAAAAAGTGTCATGTTACAGGGCATGATAAGGAGATTTTACGACCTCAGAGGAATGTGGCCACATACTCAAAGAGAGAGACTATGAAACAGAAACCCTATTTAAAACAGACTTTGCTGCATTAATCATAGACTAACTGATCTATAAATGAACATGCATAAAACTGTGAAAGAAACAGTGTAAATGGTTTACTGTCTCGTGTACTATTAGGTATATATTATGGTATGTATCCTGGTATACAACCAATTAACGATCAATGTAACCTCACCCGTATCATGCCTCCTACCTAATTAATCCTCATCTAATGACTCACACTTTGATGTACATCACCTTCTTCTAGAATGCAATGTGGATGTGTTATAGCTATCTGAGCATTAATGAAGGTATATTCATGCTAGGTACAAAGATCCGTAAATCAACTAAGAGCCACTTTCCCTCTCAGAAATGTCACCTTTCTGATTGGTCGACTTCAACCCTTAGGGGAGGAACTTTTCCAGGCCTTATTAGAGACAGTCCACATGTGACCTCCCTCTCTTAGTTCTTTCATCCAGCCGCAACACTGTTCTGGTGATTCTGGGGAACCCCCTCCCCCTCCACGGGGGCCCCAGGGCCCAGCAGGCCTCGATTCCAACCAGATATGGGCTCAGGCAGGAGAGAGATGACTCTCTCACAAAGAACCAAGGACAATCTCAAGAGTTTTGGAACAAAGACTCCAACCAACAACGACTCCACTTCTCCTGGGTGCTCGGCGTGGCCTTAACAGAGTCCCAGGCCTTGACCAAACCAACCATCCGTTCCTGGAGAAAGAGAACGCTCAACCAACTTCCACTTGACACTGCCGGAACCATCAACAACTTCAATTTTCAACAACTTCAAGAATTGTTCCCATTACAAATGCAAGTATTCAATTCAATGAAATGTGAAAATGAAATTCTGATGGTTCTTCTCATAGACCCTCTTCCGGTTTCCAATTTCATCCTATCACTAACCTATTTATGTATTCATGTGTGTATGTTGTTTAGTTTATTTATATTCATATAAATATCTATATTTAGTTAATAAAACTTGTACATAATATGTATTTGGTTCTGTTTTGTTTGCAATACAAGTCACTTTACGATCACGGTTTTTGCTACTGGCTCAAAGTAAAGTACAGGCGAAGAAATAATTATTCTTCTGTGGCCATGGAAGATACCCTTTTCTTAGAATAAATTAATAATCAAAAGAGTTCGTTGGACGAACTGATTAATTGATTGTAATATTAATTCAGCCACATCAAGTTAATCCAATTAACTGACCCAAATATTTATAATTAATAATAACAAGATATTATTGATTATTAATATTTCCAAAAAGCTGAGTTCCTTACATATATGGTGGAGAATGCGGGCATCGTATTAAACATTGTATGCAAGCAGACAGTAATCAATCATATGTTGTCCCATAAGTTTATATTAACATCTCATACATGCACGTACAAGTTTCTGGGTAAATCAGCAAAACTATAGCTTGAATATGCCTTCCTACGAATGGCAGAAAGTTCACAAATGCTATAATGCATATTTAAATCGTACGATAAGAAACTCCTGATATTAGCGAAGAAAGCCTAATTTCAGATATAAATCGAGCATAAGCCTTCTCCGATGAAGAAATCTCAGATTAGCCGCGCGCATAAATGGTACCAGAACAAATTAACCTGATATGGATGAAGAAATCTCCATTTTCAGCATTTTTGAATGTGATCTGAGCGATGTTCCTCAATCACCGATTAAGGCCTTATTATGCGTTACGTCATTGTATTCATATTAAACCGCTGAAGCGCTCATATGAAACAATCGCGTCGAATTAGTGGTATAAATTCTAGCCCAGCTAAACTAGTAATTTGCCATTGTCTGTGAAAGAACGGTGCTGTTTTGATGTGTTAAAAAGAGTCACTCACACGCAACGTCGTGTCTAAGCGAGAGTCTCTGTGCAAACTGTCAGCACAGATCGGCCGGAGGTCGTCCGATGCTCCGGCCGATCTGTGTTGTTGGTTAGCATTGCGTCCGGAACGCGAGCAGGCGTTCCTATCTAGTTTTTCTGACAACAGCACCAATCTCACAGACCCTCGTGTAAACAAGCGACGGTTGTAGCCAATAGCTCCCTCAATCCTAACTTACAAGTAAAACCCTCTACCTCGAGTGATAGTTTTAGCACCGCCTAAAAACTTAGACACGTTAGAGCGTGAAGTGTAACCTTAAACCAAAGACTATAGATTTTGCGTGATTTGAACTGAGTGATTTGAACACGAGTAATGAGAGTCAAAGCTCTTCGAGGCTTTAAATCAAAGGAGTCAACTGCGTCACAAATGATTCTTTGTTTGAAGCGCCCTCGCTGGCGACCCCTGCTGGTCAAAACAGTGGAAGTGTAGCGGAAACTCAAATCAACGGATCACCTTTTACAAACCAATCGCAAAGGTTTTATCAAAAGGTGTAATCAGATAATGGCAATCCGCGAGCTACCTAATATCATTTAATATGAGGTGTCTTTCAAGGCACAATATCTTAGTAAATTGTAGGGCTCGTTTTATGAAAGCTTGACTTGAAAGTCAATCAGACCCTTTATCAAATGCGTCATTAAATGTGTACGAATCTATAAAGTGATACGAGATCACAGAGACCAGATACACACTGGTTCACGAACCGTTGAAATTTAAAACAATTTCGAAACAGCTATGACGCGTAACGAAGCCCAGTTTAATAAAATCACGTGACCTTAGCAGTGATACACATTACACACTCCGAATAATTTGAGACGAATGATTCACCCTGGTGTCAGAGCTTCACGAAGCACGTCTATTCAGTTAAGTATCGTCCTATTCAGTTAAGTTGAATTTAATTAAATTGGGAATTTAATTAAATCAATTTGCTTATTCAAGTTCCCTCCTAGTTACCAGAGCTATGAGAACACACAATGTTTACATAATTTTTTTTTAATCAATTTAGTTTTTTACTTTTGTCTCAGCCTGAATTCTTATATTCAGCTAAAGAAAAAAAAGGGCTTAACTAAATTTGAAATGTAATTAAATTACTTGATACGCTTCCCTTTCCTTTTAGTTTTCTTAGAGCTATAAGGATGTTCTAACTTTACCTTTACCTTATTTTAGATCACTAGTCACTATCCTCATCTTCTCTCTCTCTATAGGATTACAAAATCTAGCGACTGTTGTTTCCATAGCGAGTTACACAGGTCATTAATATCCTACTTCCTGTCTGTGTTTTACCCATCCTCACTCCTTAGCACCAAGCTAAATACATGAAGTACGGCTAAACACAAACGCACAGTAGGCCCCAGACAGAACTGAAAACACTTCCCATTGTTTCTTCTTCTTCTTTTGGACCTTGAGATGTCTGATGTGTCCCTGGTAGCTTAGTCTAACAGCAGCATAACCCATAAGTGACTCCTGTTTACCTATGTCTCCTAGCTAAACCTAAATAGGTAAAACACTCCTTTCTTCCTCTTCTTTTCTGGTTTCATCCTATTGTTTTATTTTGGTTTTGCTTTGGTTTTATCTGTTACTCTCGTAGCACAACATGTGAGAAGAACCATCAGCATTTTTGAGTAATAGGTTATGACATGTAAGAGCCCACTCATCAGTCGATGCTGCTTAAAGCACGTCAACTAAGATACTCAAAACTTTTTTTTATTGTTGTGTGTGCTCACCAACACTAAATTGTAGCTGCTCCACATAGCCATTCTCCCACACAGATAGCTCACCACCTCTGTAGAAACTTGCATTTCCCTTTGCCATTTCTCTCTCGCGTTCCCACAAGTGTGCCAGTAGGCCTCAGACACCCGGCCCTGCCACCAGGACCACCTAAAGACCCGGCAGAGCAGTGTCATGGACATCCTTCAGCCTGAAGCAGGCAACGACCTGCCACGGCAGAGGAAGGAACAGTTAGGCAACAACAAAAGCAGACGTCTGACACCCAGCCTGAGCCACCAAGAGCTGACCAGCATTATCTTCTCCTTGGCCATGCTCCCGCAGGCCTCAAACAGGAGGTAAATGAACTAACGCTGCCAGCCACAGGACTCCACAGAGAACGAACCCTGCTTAACAGGAGAAGGCACAGGACAGATGCAGAGACCCTGACAGCGTGGAGCAACTGAAAGAGATCACCAGTTTTCAAGCGGCTCTGACAGCTGCTGAGCACCTGCCAACAGACGAGAGAGGAACTGGTTGAACTCAAAGAGAGAGACGCTGAAGCCATCGGCTTGCAGCCAGAGCTGAAGTCCCAACACTGACTCAGCGATGCTGCAACATTATAGACCAGCTCGATGTGGTCCAAATAGAACTGAAACAGTCCAACCAACTGCAAATGGACCCCACGAGAAAGATATACCCTGCTGAACTTCGCATCAGCAGCGTAGGCTTCCCCAGCCCTGCACAAAAGGGGGGGGGGGGGAGAGACAAACCCCCTTGCTTAACATGTCATCAGACAATTTCCTTAAAGCTTCTGCAGCCGTGGAAGGAAAAGGATTGATTCAGAAGAATCTTGAAACGACGCGTGTAGTGACACTCAAAGACCTCAACCGAATGGCCAGACATATCCCTGCATTTACACCAGAGCTTGCTAGACTCTATCTGATCTGGATCACATCCAGCCCAGAGTTGCGACGCTTTCTGGCTCGGCAGCCAGAAAACATCCAGTCTTACTACCAGCAGCAGGAACAAGCCATCACAACAGGATTCTCAGACTTAAGAGTCTGAATGCAGACTGGGCGCGGTCCCAGACACCAACCAGGGTAACCCTGAAAGTCCCTGTGCTACTACCACACACATCAAGCGAGCTACCTCGGAGCGTGCAACGAACCTGTGATGGAGGAAGACACCAGCTTCAAGAACCTTTTGACTCTGAACTTCAAAACCCCGAAGACACACGGCATGACCACAATGCACGACTCTGCTACAAAGTTCCTAGTCAGCATAGGACATAAAACTTTTAAAGTAGATGAAAATGTGTGCTCAAAAGGAAGCAAGAGTTTGCATTAGTAAAATTTGAATTTGACTGATTTAAAGAAAATCTTGAATGCAGGTGTAAGCCTCACGTGCCAACAGACTATGCACTGCTTTTTGAAACATACAGACATTGTGCCACCCGCTGGTTGAAATATACACTGCTGCACATTAGTTTCCATGACAATGACTTGTTACAGGAAATACAAACTCCAAATAGGGCATTCGTCACCCTAATGCCAGATAGTAAGCAAACCACCTAAGCTGGGAAAACTAGCATGACCTAGAGCCCCTTCGTAACTACTGTTATCCTAAAAGTGCTTATTTGATCATTCCGATCCAAATGGGACATGATAAGCGATACACATTTGATCACTATCCAAGTTGATCCAAGATGGCGCCGCGGATGGCTGCCTCAGTGTGGAGCTCTCCAGCTATTGTGTTGTTTTTGTTCGTTTGTTCTGCGTTTAGTCATTCTTTTCCTATCAGTTTCACCAAAGACGAACTACTGGACATTAGGAAACACACACCAGAGACCTTTTCTACAGTTTTTGATTATTCGGACGTTTTGCTGGACATTCTCGTCGGAGGTGCAGCGTTGTTGTTCAAACGCGGGTTCAGACGCAAACGCGGGAAGCGAGCCGGCGCGCTGGTTAAACTCCGCGAGCGCGGCCTGCGCACTGCACTCCCCAGTATTCATCTCGCGAATCTCCGATCCCTTCCTAACAAAACGGATGAACTTCTTCTCCTCACCCACACTAACAAGGATTTTTTAAACTCTGCTGCTTTGTGCTTCACTGAAACCTGGCTGAGTGAAGACATACCGGACAACGCAATACATCTGCCGGGCTTCCAGCTGTTCCGAGCGGATCGCATCGCGGAGCTAACGGGGAAAACGAGAGGTGGTGGATTGTGTTTCTACATTAACGAAAGTTGGTGTTCAGATGTAACAACACTGAAGAAGATGTGCTCTCCTAATTTAGAGGCACATTTCATAAACTGTAAACCCTTCTACTCGCCTCGGGAATTTTCCTCTTTCATTCTCGTGAATGTTTACATCCCTCCAGACGCGTGCGTGAGCGCGGCGCTACAACAGCTGGCTGAACAAATATCTGAAACGGAACAAAGGTACCCAGACTCTCTTTTAATCATTCTTGGGGATTTTAACAAAGCAAATCTTTCCCGTGAACTACCAAAATACAGACAGCACGTTACATGTCCCACCAGAGACAGTAATATACTGGACCACTGTTACACCACAATAAGAAATGCGTATCACTCCGTCCCACGGGCAGCTTTGGGGCTCTCTGATCACTGTTTGGTTCATCTCATACCGACCTACAGGCAGAAACTGAAATCAGCTAAACCTGGAATACGGACTGTAAAAAGATGGACTAATGAAGCAGAGCAGAATCTACAGGCCTGCTTTGATTGCACTGATTGGACTGTTTTTGAAGCTGCTACCAATGATCTGGATGAGCTCACAGATACTGTAACATCATATATAAGTTTCTGTGAGGATACATGCATTCCTACCAGGACATTCTTATCATTCACTAATGATAAACCATGGTTTACTGGGAAACTCAAACACCTTCGTCATGCCAAAGAGGATGCTTACAGAAGTGGGGATAAAATCTTGTATAACCAGGCCAGAAACAGATTGACAAAGGAGATCAGAGTTGCTAAAAGGAACTACTCTGATAAACTGAAAAACCAGTTTTCATCCAACGACCCATCATCAGTCTGGAATGGCCTGAGGAACATCACCAACTACAAGTCACCATCCCCTCGATCTGTGGACAATCAACACCTGGCTGACGATTTAAATTCATTTTACTGCCGGTTTGAAAAGCCCTCATTAACACCACACACCCGGTCTGATCTGCACTTCACACTTTCAGCATCACCTCCTGCACTCCAATTATCACTCCCCCCTCCTGCCATCCAACCTGAGCTTAAGGTCTGTGTGGAGGACGTGAGCCGAGTCTTCAAAAAACAGAAGACTAGGAAAGCCTCAGGCCCAGACGGCATCTCATCTGCTTGTTTAAAAGCCTGCGCTGACCAACTGACCCCGGTCTTCACGCAGATCTTCAACAGATCATTGGAGCAGTGTGAAGTTCCCTGCTGCTTCAAACGCTCCACTATCATTCCTGTCCCCAAAAAACCCAAAATCACTGGACTTAATGACTACAGACCTGTCGCTCTCACGTCTGTGGTCATGAAGTCGTTTGAAAGACTGGTGCTGGCCCACCTGAAGGACCTCACTGGACCCTTGCTGGATCCCTTTCAGTTTGCTTACAGAGCAAATAGGTCTGTGGATGATGCAGTCAACATGGGACTGCATTATATCCTGCAACATC
This sequence comes from Siphateles boraxobius, assembly GCF_051911475.1. NCBI lineage: Eukaryota > Metazoa > Chordata > Actinopteri > Cypriniformes > Leuciscidae > Siphateles > Siphateles boraxobius. Next base: position 11,956,040 of record NW_027508908.1, on the reverse strand, counting down.
TCGACAGACCAGGGACTTATGCAAGGATCCTCTTTGTGGACTTCAGTTCGGCCTTCAATACCATCATGCCTGGTCTTCTCACAGCCAAACTGACCCAGCTCTCCATACCATCCTCGATCTGTCAGTGGATCACCAGCTTCCTGACGGACCGGCAGCAGCGAGTGAGACTGGGGAAACACACATCCAAGACACTCCCAATCAGCACCGGAGCCCCCCAAGGGTGCGTTCTCTCCCCACTGCTCTTCTCCCTGTACACTAATGACTGCACTTCTAAAGACCCCACTGTCAAGCTCCTGAAATTTGCAGACGACACCACTGTCATCGGTCTCATCCAAAACGGTGACGAGTCTGCTTACAGACTGGAGGTTGAACAGCTGGCTGCCTGGTGCAGTTATAACAACCTTGAGCTGAACACGCTCAAAACAGTGGAGATGATCGTGGACTTCAGGAGGAACAGCCCAGCACTCCCCCCACTCACCATCATGAACAGCACTGTGGAAGCAGTGGAGTCATTCAGGTTCCTGGGCACTATCATCTCTCAGGACCTGAAGTGGGACAATCACATTGACTCCACTGTGAAAAAGGCCCAGCAGAGACTGTACTTCCTTCGCCAGCTGAGGAAGTTCAACCTGCCACAGGATCTGCTGATTCAGTTCTACTCAGCCGTCATTGAGTCTGTCTTGTGCGCTTCCATCACTGTCTGGTTTGGTTCAGCTACCAAATCAGACATCAGGAGACTACAACGGACAGTCCGGACTGCGGAGAGGATCATTGGTGCCCCCCTGCCATCCCTCCAGGACCTGTACTCTTCCAGAGTGAGGAAGAGAGCAGGTAAAATCATCACAGACTCCACTCACCCTGGTCACCACCTGTTTGAACTGTTACCGTCAAGACGGAGACTCAGATCACTGGCCACAAGAACATCTCGGCACAGGAACAGTTTCTTCCCACAGGCCATTTCCCTCCTGAACAGTTAACACTCCTCCCAAGGCATATGCCTGTAAGTGCAATACTCCCACTGTTTAGTGCAATATCCTACAACTCAGGTGATACTTATATGTAGATTTATTTATTTATAATATTCAAAACACTGTAAATAGGTTCATAATCTGTAAATCTGAAAATGTCTATTCTGACTAAACCAAACTGTGATAGTTTTATTCTCATATATTTATATTTATATATATATATATATATATATTTTTTTTTTAATTCTTATAATTTGTAGTATTATGTTTCATGTTTCATGTTGTATTTGTATTTGTATAGTCCACTGGAAGCCTCAGTACCAAAACAAATTCCTTGTGTGTGCAAGCACACTTGGCAATAAAGCTCTTTCTGATTCTGATTCTGATTCTGACTAGCTGCTGGCTTGTCTAAATGCAGATAAAACGATAGCTGGAATAGACATCTCTACTTAAAATAATAATAATTTTTAAAAAAAGGGTCTTAACTGGTATCGGTAACTTCAACATTAAAGTGTAAGTCTGTTTCACAAAGGAATCTCATCTCAGCGGCATGCAAACTGTACCGGTATTTATTATTCTGCTTTGGTTGAAGGAATCCAAATTGCAGTATTGCTTAATCTGTTTCTGACGAAGGAATCTCAGTACAGTGTTATATACACGTAGACTTGGGTGATGCTCCCCTTTCTACAAAGTAAAGACCTTACAAATTATTGTTAGATTGATGTAATTCACCTAAATTTTGGCTGCATCTACAAGCAGAGAGCTACCTAGCGATCAAAACTGTTCACTCGCTGAAAAGTCAGTATTTATGCACGAGATGGACATAACTATATAGGCTTAGACAAGCTTTGACTTAAAGCAAATCTATTTTCTTACTCTGTAAACAAATAGAATAAGTTGCGTAAAGTAAAGAGAAGAGTTCCATGAGTAAAATTTGCAAATGCCAAACCACATTTGCATTTTACTGAATGTAACAACAAGTTCTTGAAAGACTTAAAGTATAGGCGCCCCCTTTTAACCCGTTTAAACATGCATAACTCATTTAAAATGTGCAGACATTCTTCATGGACTGTTGAATTGTTCTGACATGCACTGGTTCCCATGACAACGACTTGTCACAGGAAGTGCTAACTCGTGACGTCATTTTGTAAACAAACCATCCTAGGTGGCTAAGCTAACTTAACCTAGCGTCCATCCAGCTTAGGCTAAGCTAAGCTAACCTAGCATCCATCCAGCTTAGGCTAAGCTACAAAATAACTTCTACAGTTAACGGTTAGCATCATTTACTTGAAGCCTTAATTACAGCTTTTATGTATACAGCGCAAAGTATCCTAAAATACTTTCTTTAACCCCATTTAGGGTTTCTAATTTTTCTCTTTCCTTACTTTCAATTCTTCTCAGCTGAATTTCACCTTCACTAGTTTAGGCATAGTCCTTGCTGAGCGCTGTAGGCTAAATTTGCAGAAGTCCTGTCAATTAAACCCAAGTTTAATTACATGTAAGCTGTGTAGCTAGAGAAGAATTCTTATAGTTATGTGAATTTTCATCAGCATGTTGACTAAACCTTTGGAGTGACACACACGGTGTAGTCTTAAACACGCAACAGCTGTGACCCACTATGGAGTGTTGGTCCAGGCAAATCTAAAGGTTAGTCACTAGTGCTATTGATTATTCTCAATTTCAGATCATTCCCGCTGTTTTGATCACTTACTTAAGTCCTTTTTATTTTTATTTTACTTCAATAATAATAGCAGTCAGCTATTCACTTGTCTATTCTGTCATGTATATGATTTATTTCCATTTCCTCTCTTGTTCAAATGTGGTTCCATTTCCCATAGGGCCCAGAAAGGAACCAGAGACACCTTTATTTGTGATTTTGTTTATTTTCAACAAGTGCACAAATTTTTATGACCCTGCAACACTTGTAATTTCAACGATTACTAGGGCATAACTCTATTCCCGAGGATTGATAATAAGCATAATTTGAATACGAAAGCTGTCCTTTTTCCTCCTATTCTTCACCTCGTCAAGCCGTAGTGAACCACCAGTTAAGTCCAGAGAAATATTTTAGTCATAAGAACCATCTTAAGTCATTTATTTCATCTCGGCTATGCCCTTTCCAGGAAATACTCTCGGAACCACACAAGTCTTAGCCTCCTAACATCCCCAGCTAAGATGATAAGGATACAATACACACTTCACTAGCTAGCTACACATGAAATACCTAGCTCTATGCTACATATCTAGCGAACCCATTAAACCGTGGCTCTGAACTTTCTAGGGTCATGCATTAGTCTCTCACCACAAGTGTGCCAAAATGTTGCAGATCCTCTACTTAACCTGACCTTAACCGGACAGGAGACCGAAAAGACTGACAAGCCATCGCGAGGAACACTGTTCCACCCATGGCTGCTGACATCCGACGGCACCAGAGCCAACGGAACTGCACCATGAGAGAAGAGGACAAACGACCCATGACCCAAGCCAGAGTTACAGCCACACCGGGGTGATCAAGATTCTCATCTCCTTACCCCACCTTATGGGTATAAAACAGAAGGTAAACAACCTCACATAATAGATCACAGCGTCCCACAAGGAGCGGACCTGTGCCCAAAGCCTTACAGACCAGCTTGAGACTGAGGTTCGAACCAGATTCAATGCAGCTGGACTGAGCATGCCCAGGACCAGCACAGAACTGTCACCATGGCAACAACCCAGGTACCAGCCAAGCCCCTTGGAGAAGCCATGGAGGACAGCACCCTCAACCTGCAAACACCACAGGAGGACCAACGGCTGTCAACGACAGCATCCTCTTCCATACCCTTCACACAGGTGTCAATCTGAGGCTCCGCAAGGACAGGAACTGGAGCCGCTGACACACGCAAAATAGCTCCCTGCACAGGTCTCACCCGAGGAGTCCTGTAAGGTACAAGCTTCCGACTCCTTGCCCACCCCAGCTTAGGCAAGCTTGCGTCGGCACCACCATAAGGACAGAACAACACTTCAATCCTTCAGACCTCTCGTGACTGAGAGGCTAACAACCACCTTCTGACCTCCGGCCACCAGCACCAGGTCAGGTTGAAAACCTCTCTATGCTACATAGAGGCCTAACCACTTCCTGCAACCACAAGGAAACACCTGCCCCAAAACTAATGAACTTCAGAATGCCCCAACACCTGCTGCCTCTACACCTGCTGCAGAGACCTGGACTTGGCTACTGTCCACATCACCAGCCGTGGAACGACCACCGCTCCAGAAGACACGAGCAACCAGAGGCCACCATGGCCTTCCAGCCTTCTATGACAAGTGTGTGTCTGATCTCTCTGCACTTCCAACTTCGCTCGTGGTTGTCCTTGAGGGGGGACAACAACGATCGAAAGGGGGGATCTGTAGGGTATGGACCAATCAGACACATACTAATTTTTCATTATATACCAAGGTTTATGAAACTCCTCACACAGCCCAAATGAACAAACACAAGGGCAGAAACAGTGTCATGTTACAGGGCATGATAAGGAGATATTACGACCTCCGAGGAATGTGGCCACATACTCAAAGAGAGAGACTATGAAACAGAAACCCTCTTTAAAAGAGACTTTGCTGCATTAATCATAGACTAACTGATCTATAAATGAACATGCATAAAACTGTGAAAGAAACAGTGTAAATGGTTTACTGTCTCGTGTACTATTAGGTATATATTATGGTATGTATCCTGGTATACAACCAATTAACGATCAATGTAACCTCACCTGTATCATGCCTCCTACCTAATTAATCCTCATTTAATGACTCACACTTTGATGTACATCACCTTCTTCTAGAATGCAGTGTGGATGTGTTATAGCTATCTGAGCATTAATGAAGGTATAATCATGCTAGGGACAAAGATCCGTAAATCAACTAAGAGCCACTTTCCCTCTCAGACATGTCACCTTTCTGATTGGTCGAGTTCAACCCTTAGGGGAGGATCTTTTCCAGGCCTTATTAGAGACAGTCCACATGTGACCTCCCTCTCTTAGTTCTTTCATCCAGCCGCAACACTGTTCTGGTGATTCTGGGGAACCCCAGCAGGCCTCGATTCCAACCAGATATGGGCTCAGGCAGGAGAGAGATGACTCTCTCACAAAGAACCAAGGACAATCTCAAGAGTTTTGGAACAAAGACTCCAACCAACAACGACTCCAATCACCCATCCTTCCGACTTCCTCACTTCTCCTGGGTGCTCGGCGTGGCCTCAACAGAGTCCCAGGCCTTGACCAAACCAGCCATCCGTTCCTGGAGAAAGAGAACGCTCAACCAACTTCCACTTGACACTGCCGGAACCATCAACGACTTCAATTTTCAACAACTTCAAGAATTGTTCCCATTACAAATGCAAGTATTCAATTCAATGAAATGTGAAAATGAAATTCTGATGGTTCTTCTCATAGACCCTCTTCCGGTTTCCAATTTCATCCTATCACTAACCTATTTATGTATTCATGTGTGTATGTTGTTTAGTTTATTTATATTCATATAAATATCTATATTTAGTTAATAAAACTTGTACATAATATGTATTTGGTTCTGTTTTGTTTGCAATACAAGTCACTTTACGATCACGGTTTTTGCTACTGGCTCAAAGTACTGTACAGGCAAAGAAATAATTATTCTTCTGTGGCCATGGAAGATACCCTTTTCCTAGAATAAATTAATAATCAAAAGAGTTCGTTGGACGAACTGATTAATTGATTGTAATATTAATTCACGCCCATCTTGGCGGGCTCTGATGCGCGCGGGCGCGCTTATTGGTCGCGCATCCAGAGTCGCCCCGTCATTGGTTCGAGCAAGTTGCCGCAGCACAGCCAATGACCGAGCTCCTTCGCTCATTGCTGTCTGCTGTGCAGCTGCAATGCGTTTTACATAAAGACTTCAATATTCTCGAGAAAAGGAGTTTTCCCATAGCGTAAGCTACTTACGCAATAGGAGAGACCTCTCAAAAGGGAACAAATTTTGGAGACAAAGCAGGTTGTCGACACCGATGGTCAGCTGAGGGACTGATGGCAGATGAAGGAAAACCACCTTAAATCCTCATTATGAGTCCTAATCATAAATACAGTGCATGTTCAAAACAGTTTAAATAAATAAATAAAAGAATGATTTAAACTTTTAGCTAAAGACCAGTTCTTTATCAAGGCTGAAATTGAAAGAACCATGGAGGGGGCTCATTGCAGGCCCATGTAAGGCTTTTTCTCTATATTAAACCTGAGCTAAATCAGACTGAGCACCAAAGGCAAACCAGCTGCTCTATTATTTGTCAGTAAATTAAGTTTTCGTACTAAATATATTAATTTTATTTATCTTCAAACACTCACATTAGGCTACGTATACCTAAAATATTAAAATGTAAGTAGCAGCTGTCAGAGTGGGATAATGTAAAAATATGCTTGAAGGTAAAAGGTAGGTTTTCGGTTTATTCAACACCCACATCACCTGCCAATGTTGTTACACTTGCTGAGCATGATTTGCCAAACACCATATCGGACAGATTGCATCTCTCTGGTCTGAAAACTTTTGCCTTCAACTAAGACTGAACAGCCTCTTTACTGGCATGGAGAACTTTTGTTTTTCATAGTGTTAAACCTTGTTTCTAGTGTGAAGATGAAGCTTACTGGAAACTATAGATTTTAGGTCATTAAGTTGCTACATAAGGACAGATGTACTTTACTCGTAGGAAAAGGAACTGATCCACAGTGTATTTCAAAATGTGCTTATATTTATATATACACATACACACAGGGGTGATGCCAAAGAAACAAACCAAAACAACCACAAACTGTTGAAACAGATGGTGACAACCACCATAAAGCCTAGTGTTTTTCACAAAGATAAACTAGCCTACGTGATTAACAGAATTGGACCCTTACCAGCTCTTATATACAGAGAGATTTTCCTCTGATTTCTGACATAATAAAGATGATAAAGATGTTGATTATAATCATAGATAAGTAGTTGGTTTAAACTGACATAATCAATGTGCTTAGTCCTTCAGATGCATTCTATCTGACATTGACATAATTCTATACATCTTTCTGTCATCATCATGCCTCTATCTGCCGCCACACTTATCTCTTTACATAATTCCTCTGACACTAAGTGACAGGAAATTGGGTACTGCTGAAAGTATGATAGATCTGTCACTCACTGACCTTTTTGAATGTCTACACAGGAAAACCATTTGATGAGAAAGTAATGAGAAATGTTTGTTAAAAATATATTTCAAAATAAGGAACATTTTACAGAAATCATGTGGCTTTTCACACCATTTTTGTTCCTAAAGTAGATTGTCTCTTTCCCCAAATAAAGACTGACAAAACATTTCAAATTCACAGCACTGAAAAGTTAGATGTTAAAAAGATGACCGTATGACATTAGCACAAAGCTGAAAGGCGTATGTCTTTTAACTGCCTTCCCAGACATCCAACCAATCCATCCAGTATTTTTGGAATGACTTGAGTCTATCACAGGTCATCACCAGTATGACAGAGCTTTTAATGTTCTTCAGTAAGTGTAAAATTAGGTAAAAATATCTATAAAAATAGGTTTTCATTAAGTATTTACTTGTTTTTTTAACAGTTAAGATTTCTTTTTTGCGGTCTTTTTTTATTTAATTGTTGCAAGGTCTGCTTTCACACAAGGTGCTTACATCACACAAAGCAGACCTTGCAAGTGTATATATATACACACATACACGTATATATGGCATATATATAATCTTTTTATGTTCATGCAAATATTTACACGTTAAGAAATTTGCTGGAAAAAAAAGTTGAAAGTGAGAGGACTTTCTTTTTTTATGCTGAGTATATATTATATCGTCACTTGAGTTTTGCATAATCTAACGTGTTATGTTGCTTATATACAGAGATTATATCTTCCCCCTATCATTTTAGGTCAGCTCTCAGACTGCCACTGTCTGTAAAGTCAAGTTAAATTGTTACTATATCCTCCAACAGTTTGTATTGTAATAGAGTAAAACTAACATCTTGTGATCAATTTGATGTGTTACCCGTGTCATTTCTTTAGGTATCAGTACTTCACCTCTGAAGAGGGCTGCTGTGCTTTGGTCTGTCTTCTCTTAGACAGTGCTGTCTGTCTGGCTGTCAGTGCGCTGTGTTCCAGAGAATGATTGCACTTGGTTCTCAAACAGATATGCTGCAGCACTTCATCAGCTACACCATGTGACACATGAGCAGGTTTTCATCTGCTGGCTGTAAACTTTCTTTGAGGGATTTTTTAACCCCCTTTGCTGCTCAAACAGCATACTTTTCTTTTCTGCAAAAAGAAAAGTATGCTGTTTGAGCAGCAAAGGGGGTTAAAAATTGTGTCTATAGTCAGGGATAGTTCACCAATAATCCTTAAATTTTAGCCATGCATTACATTCTTCAGCATATATATATATATATATATATATATATATATATATATATATATACACACTCACCTAAAGGATTATTGGGAACACCATACTAATACTGTGTTTGACCCCATTTCGCCGTCAGAACTGCCTTAATTCTACGTGGCATTGATTCAACAAGGTGCTGAAAGCATTCTTTAGAAATGTTGGCACATATTGATAGGATAGCATCTTGCAGTTGATGGAGATTTGTGGGATGCACATCCAGGGCACGAAGCTCCCGTTCCACCACTTCCCAAAGATGCTCTATTGGGTTGAGATCTGGTGACTGTGGGGGCCATTTTAGTACAGTGAACTCATTGTCATATTCAAGAAACCAATTTGAAATGATTCGAGCTTTGTGTCATGGTGCATTATCCTGCTGGCAGTAGCCATCAGAGGATGGGTACATGGTGGCCATAAAGGGATGGACATGGTCAGAAACAATGCTCAGGTAGGCCATGGCATTTAAACAATGCCCAATTGGCACTAAGGGGCCTAAAGTGTGCCAAGAAAACATCCCCCACACCATTACCACCAGCCTGCACAGTGGTAACAAGGCATGATGGATCCATGTTCTCATTCTGTTTACGCCAAATTCTGACTCTAGCATCTGAATGTCTCAACAGAAATCGAGACTCATTAGACCAGGCAACATTTTTCCAGTCTTCAACTGTCCAATTTTGGTGAGCTCTTGCACATTGTAGCCTCTTTTTCCTATTTGTAGTGGAGATGAGTGGTACCCGGTGGGGTCTTCTGCTGTTGTAGCCCATCCGCCTCAAGGTTGTGCGTGTTGTGGCTTCACAAATGCTTTGCTGCATACCCCGGTTGTAACGAGTGGTTATTTCAGTCAAAGTTGCTCTTCTATCACCTTGAATCAGTCGGCCCATTCTCCTCTGACCTCTAGCATCAACAAGGCATTTTCGCCCACAGGACTGCCACATACTGGATATTTTTCCCTTTTTACACCATTCTTTGTAAACCCTAGAAATGGTTGTGCGTGAAAATCTCAGTAACTGAGGAGATTGTGAAATACTCAGACCGGCCCGTCTGCCACCAACAAGGTGTTCAGGAGATTGTCTTGACCAGGACCACACCCCTAAATGCATTGAAGCAACTGCCATGTGATTGGTTGATTAGACAATTGCATTAATGAGAAATTGAACAGGTGTCCCTAATAATCCTTTAGGTGAGTGTATATATACTGTAGTGGCCAAACGTGATTAATTGGATTTTTCGCACTCTATTCATACTTTAACTGAAATATTTATTAAATATACTGTATGCATGTTGTGAAGTTGTGTCTAAAGTGTAAAACTAATGTATGCATTCCATCTTTCAATAGTATCATTTGTCATGACGCAGTGAAACAGAACAAAGTTTGTCATGCTAAGCTTGCACTCATTATTCCCAGCCTATAATTCAATAAATCATGATGTGGCAGGTATTATCTATATTAATAAATGTTACTTACTATTTTTGTGAAAATGGCCAGATGGAAGGAGCTGTCCTATGCAACCAAGGAGGATATTAATAAAATGGCTTAATCTTGTCAGTAGTTTTCGGATATTGCTCATGTGCTGGATGTGAATGGTCACAATGTGCACAGAATTATTTCAACGCACATTGAGACCACTACTATGCTGAATGTAATAAGGAAGACTAGTGAGCATTTTGACAGGAGGATGAAAATCCCCTTAATGTGGGACCACCTCAAACGCTTCTAAAGGCCTGGATGAGACGTGCAATTGTGAGGGACATCCAAGTTCATTTTGAACTGTAACCAACAGCTAAAAGAGCCTGGATTGAGAGGTTGTGTACCAGTAAAGAAACCATTTATTAGTTTTTTTTTTATATAAACCTGAATGGTGATAAGTCATAGGTCTTCCAATGAAGCTTAACTTTGGGAAAAACTTAAGGAGGATCCGAAAGTTAAACATGACAAATGCATGAGTCAAGTGTTTAGTGAGTCAATGCAATGGCTGCTTTTAGGGAATGGCTGAAAAGATTAACTAAAACATATAAATACCTGAATACATTGTAGTCAATATTTGCTTTATTTTCAGGTAAGCTTTTTGCTTTTCTATGCATAATACTATAAAACCCACATTCCATGATATGCTGGAGATTGCCTTTCTTTTAATACCTTAATTAAGTTTAGTGTATTCTTCTTCCCAGTATATTATACTCATATTTTGCAAATATCCCCTATGGACATATCTCAAAATGTCCAAGCTGCTATTTTCGGGATAATGCCAGTAGACTAGGACCAGGGACATTTCCTTGTGGCTACAGATCCATTTTATTTTCCATTCATTTTCTTCAGGGTTCATTTTCTTTTAGAAAATACTTTCTTTCATGCAAGTGATTAGATATATTTTTATATATTTTTATGTCAAAAGACAAGAGTGCACTAAAAAAATATTAACAATAAGCACACAAGGAACATTACATCGTATTTCACTGAACACCTATTAATGAATGACCTCTGCAGATACTTTCTGGAAGCGGCATTGGTTCTTATTTTCATAAAACATGCGCAACCAGCATATGTAAGGACGCTTGAAACATGGACCACTTCAGCTGAAAGAAGCTGAAAGGCTGCTTTGATTTCTTTATGGTTATTAAAAAGCAAATTAGGATGTGGCTTTTTCTAATGATCTTCTCTAAAGATCTTCTAATGTTTGACATTAAAAATCATTTAAAGGTTCTAAAATCTCAACTGCATGTGAACAACTGGTGTATTTATTTATTTATTTTTGTTGGTCAAACCATTTACAGCTCTGCCTATGGTGCTGTTAAGTAACTAGATTGAATGACACTTTCAGTGATGTCTGCAGTGACATTTTACACTACCATAAGTGAACGTGTAATTTAATTACGTTTTTTTTTTTTTTTTTGCTAAAGCCTTATTAATCAAATTTTTTAAGGGAATAGTTCCCCCCAAAAATTCAGTCATTTTTTTGCTCACTCTCATCTTGCTCTAAAACTGAATGACTTTTCTTTCATGTGCCATAGAACAAAATGACTAAATGATGAAAGAACTTTATTTTCTGGTGAACTTGTATCACTACAACAGTAGAACCCAGAGTCCTGACCTGCACAGTGGGAACCCGACGGGTGAACCGCTAATATTTGATGTAACGGGAATATTTACGTAGTCATTTGCGGTGCGGGTCGGGAATCAATAGGCATGGGTGGACTGCGGGTCCCATAGTCAAGACTATCGACTCAATTCTGTACCAACTTATATGCAGCTGCTTTCAGACGGTCATGTGCTTATTTGTGTTCACCCTCTGTTGTCTAAAGAACGTAAAATGTTTCTATTTAACAACTATGTTGTTGAGCACAGCATTTGTGCGCAGCAACTGAATTGATTAACAGCTTCAGTCACTAACAGCACTCTTGCTCGGTCTCTGTATATAATTTGAATAAAAGTTTTATTTTTCATGCTGCTAAGTGGACCTACAGCCACATATGCATTGTAGAGTTTCACGAGAGACAACGGCATTTAAATGCAGTAAATCTGCTAAAATATCCCCTACATTATATCACAGGCTCATATTTGGCTATATGTTATGGATACCTCTAAGCGCCTATGGTCTGATTTGAACAAATCTGCATAATTAGGCATAAATCTGTTTAAAATGGCCTATATGGGCAAATTGTTCACAAGATGTAGGCAAAATATGTGTATTGTTTGCATGACAATTGCACGTTCTCATCTGTTTTTCTTTTAATTATTACCATTTTGGGTGGCATGTCTATCCATTTTTTTTAACTGCGTCAACTCAGAATGCATATTGTTGGTTTGATTGCTTGTTACATTTGAAAATTTCTGTCTACTAATTCAGGTGAGGCTCAGGTCACGGTCTTTATGTCAAACGGTCGGTTACGTAATTAAATGCTGCTGTTGGATAACAGGTCGGGTGTTCTGTTAAGTACTGCGGGTGCAGGGCGGGTTTACCAAGCAGGACCCGTGCAGGACTCTTGAGGGGAATCATTCACAATGGGCTGACAATGTGCACTTCCCTCAAAGTATATATGAAAGTGTGCTGGTCCTCCAGACCTCATTACGCTTCAAAAGCCTTAGGATCCTAGAATTCAAGAGCTTAGTATTAATTATCAACTTCTTAAATGTTATATAACTCAGAAGTGATAGACATAATTATATGACAAACCAAAACAATGAAAATTCCAATGCCATACAACCATTACATCAACTCACAAATGAAGATTTATGTGGTTAAAAGATCTCTGTATTATCAGATCCCAGGAGGAATAGTGATTAGTAGTGACTAAATGATGCTCAGAAAAAAATCCTATTATAATGTCTGTTGTGTGTGATGGGAAACCGTTCAGTGATGTATGCATGCCACAGAACTAAAAAATAGCAGCTGTGTGGGCAGATTTATTTTGTGTTGTGTAAAAAAAAAAAAAAAACATCAAAATTTCATAGGATGCCTATGAACCAGAAACAATGAGTAATTTTATTCAGTTTTTATTTTGAGAGCGTGATCCTGGTATAACGATACCGAATAACTGCAAATACATGGCTCTAAAATGCAAGTGTTTTTATTAAAACATGAAGTTGTGGGCTCTAACCTGCAAAGACACAACATCTACAAAACAATGCGGATTGCGGTTTGACAAAATATGAGGTTTATCTGCTGTAGTTCGTACAAAAGCTTATGAATATGAGCAAAACAGTCATCAGAGGTTTAATGAAGGAAAGGGTAATTTACAGTTTTTGGATGAGTGAAATGAACATCAAAATCTAATCAGCCTTGTCATACAGCATACAAAAAGATTAAAAGACAAAGGTAAATAATTTGATTTGGTTAATGTTGGCATCCAGTTTGATTTTAATTTCCTCATTGTCAACCCACTCATAGATACTGAAACTCTTAAAAGAAACAATTTAAAATAGGTACATCAGCCAAGGTCACTTACCGGCCACTATTTTATAAATTGATTAAAAAAAATATTTATGTTATGCATTAGAGTATATACATAAAAGAAACATTTCAAAACTTTAACTACTGTCAATTTCAGCAAGTTTCAAGATTTGAAGAAACAAAGATTTAAAACAAAATTGCACGACAGTGAACTACATCTATTTAGTAATAACTCTCAAACCCATAAAGACCTTCACCAGTACATAAACAAGGTAAACAATGTGTCTGTTTTATGAATACTTAGTGTCACGCTGACTATACACCCCCAAAACCACTGGAAGTGTTCAATCCGGGGTGGCTGATGGAATTAAAATCAATGACAATCTTTCCTTGCTTCGGCTTGAATTGCCTGTAGGACAGAAATAAGAACAGAACAATATATAAATAGATTACTGAAGCATGTCCAAATAAAACATAAGTAGTTTGTCACTCTTGTAAAATCAGAGACGTTTTAAAACACCTTTGTAAAATTGACAAAGAGAATTCACTTCTTGTCCTCATTGTCACACCTATAATTCACCTCAGCATGCTGGAGTTGAGGAAACCAATTACACACTAGTCCTCGTGAGAGAGAACCAGCAGCATCCCTTCCAAAAGGCAATCCCAACAGGGACCAAGCACCTCAACATCTCACAAGAAAATACCCTGCCAAGAAGAACCAAACCAGCAGGTGGTAAACTCCTTTCCCCCCACTTTTAGCCTTTTCTTCTATCTGAACCACAAACTTTGCTTTCCCGTTCCTTTTATTTTTCTCGTTCTAAAATTCACCTTCTACCCCACTCTTTTTACTCTTCATTCTTTTATTAACCCCTCCCTCTCAGTGTGAGATGAGCTGGATGTGGCAAAAATCTATTCCTCATCATTGAACCTCTATAACAACAGAAGCCAATACATACAAATAGAATTTCCACTGACAGAAAAATGATTAAAGACTTCGTCCACGAACATTCACAAAGCTTGGACTCGCTCTCCCATGTTCCTTAATGCAAAGCCGGCATCAGTTGATGCCTGAGCAAATCGATTCATCATCTTATTCAGAATTCAAAATGCTGAACTCTGCACAGCAATAGTGAGGTTTCAATCCTTCATTTTTCATCATCTGGCACTAAAAATAAATAAAAAGCTGAAAACATATGATATACTACTTTGTGTGTGTGTGTGTGTGTGTGTGTGTGTGTGTGTGTGTGTGTGTGTGTGCGTGCGTGCGTGCATATAAACTACAGTACTGTGCAAAAGTCTTAGGCACGTTAGTATTTTCAACCCCAAAAAATGGCTTTAAGCCAGTTATTTGTATATTTTGCTGTAGTTTGTCAGTACAGTAGGAAATATCAGTTTACATTTCCAAACATTCATTTTGATATCAATTGTAATAATCCATTGACATTTTTGTATGCACAAGTACTGTCAACACTACCGGTGCTCCACACTGAGATCTGATCTCACCATCATCGAGTCCATCTGGGATTACATGAAATAGAAATATCTGAGTCAGACTAAATCCAGAAGAAGTGTGGTGAAGTCTCCAAGACGCTTGAAGAAACCTGCACTGTTAAAATGCTGTAAAGTGAGGATGCTTTCAAAAATAATGTCATAAATATATTTTATTCATCAATTAACTTCTATTAACTACATCAAATCAATATTTGGTGTGACCACCCTTTGCGTTTTAGGTACACTTGCACATAGTTTTTCAGGTAGCTTTGCAGGTTCTTTTCTTCAAGCATCTTGGAGACGTGGCCTAAATTCTTCTGGATTTAACCTCTCTGTTTTTTCTGTTTCTTCATGTAATCCCAGATGGACTCAATGATGGTGAGATCAGATCTCCTTGTGGAGTACCGCTTTTGTCATACTCCTTGTGCATAGAAACATCTCACTCGATTATTACAATTAATGCCTAAATGAATGTTTGGAAATGTAAACTGATATTTCCTACTGTACATTCACACTATGTGGTTAAGACTTTTGCACGGTACTACCGGTACCGTATTTTCCGGACTATAATTCGCAGCAGTCAAAAAATGTGTCATGAAGGGGAAAAAAACATACAAGTCTCACTGGACTAGAAGTCTCATTTATTTAGAAATATAGTTCACAAAATCCAAGACCAAGAACAGACATTTAATCTGGAAAGGCAAGTTATTCAACTACACAATAGCACACAGAACAACAGGCTGAATAGGTGTCTGGTAAGTTAAAGTAACACAAAAGTGTGATTTATAGTCCGGAAAATACGGTGTATATATATATATATTATTTCAACAAACATTAAACACCACCCTCCTCTAATCCCTAGAAATATTTTATTTAAACATTCTACAAAACAATGATTTTATAATATGAAATCTAACTAACTTTTTTGTGAAATATTTTGCTTGAAAAGTCTTTTAGTTCTATATTTCCTTAAAATAAATACCACTTGGTTTGATATTTTGTTACATAAATGCTAAACCATGCCTACATTTATGAGAGGCTTAAATGTCCAAATACTTTTAGGGACACCGCATACATACATAAAATCAATATGGCACAGGTGAAAATGTAATCGTGTAGTAGGAATGTTTAAATGTCCAGATGGACACAGACTATCTGGACATTGGGTAAAAAAAAAATTAAATTGTGATAGGTGTGGAATAGATTTTAATATCTTTATTAAATAGCCTATGGCTCTGCAATCAAAGGGCTGAAGAAATGGAAATGCAGAGAGCCATAGTAATGCTGGAAGTATTGGAGAACAACCTTCAAAAAGCGGCAGCAGGGGAATTAACCTTGCTACCCTCAAAGACAGGCAAGAGGCATAAAAGTATCTTCAAGGATTTCCTGATTTTCATCTTCAGGCGAATCTACTCCTTTTGTCTCCTCAGGCTCATGTCCCCCCAGTCCTATTTGATCTGACTCTGATGAAAGGCTTCAGAGTTTATTTACCGTGCATCTATATATAGAGTGTACATACAACTGGGAAGATGAGATTTCCGTCCAGTCCGCTCTTACTGCGGTTCCTGCTGGCTCTCTTTAACATAAAGAGGACTTTGTTAAGACTGCAAACCCCACAAAGAGTTCAGTTAAGTTGTCGGTTAACCCTGCATCTCATTAAGAAATAAAAAAGTGAAGGGCTTCTTCGCTCACATTATGCGTTTAAACTAAAGGTTTTAAATGTTTGCATTTACATTTTGCTCTTTTAATCCCTGTATTCTTGAACTTTAAGCTGAAACCTTTCAGCATGGTACTCGTTCTTTTCGGACTGTCTGGTGGATCACACACACACAATCGGTAACCCTTAAATTTAAGGTGACGTTGTTGATGATCTTTGAACTGTCGACTCAAACTTTTTTGTCATGTTTGTCTGTTCAGTTTGACTGTATTTGTTTATGTTCTAAACTTTTCTTGTTTGTTAATATGTAATTAATGTTTTGTAAAACACATTAAAGGTGCATTGTGTAATATTTAGGAGGATCTGTTGACAGAAATACAATATCATATACATAACTATGTTTTTAGTGGTGTATAAAGACCTTACCTAATGAACCGTTATGTTTTTGTTACCTTAGAATGAGCCATTTCTATCCACATACACCGCGGGTCCCCTTACATTGAAACTCCGACATGCGCCGACATGTTTCTACAGTAGACCTAAATAGTTTTGTTACAATGTTGCTCTTCGTGCAAGGAAGCTAGCTAAAGTCAGCGAATAAAACACTGACAATGATGAATAAGTAACAATAATATTTGTAATAATTGTGCTGGGCGGTACACCGGTTCATACCGAAAACCGTTGTATACTTTTGTTATGATATTATTTTGAATATACCGACATACTGATGTATTTAATTACACAACGAACGAACGAACGTTACGCTGCGCCGCGCGACACTGTTTCAGACGGACCCTTTACAATGTTGCACTTCTAAGCAGCGACTGCGAGGCGAGGGTAAACCGCAGTTTTCTTTTACTGTCCATGGGTAAACAGCAGTGCTCTGGTGTTACGTTACAGGGAAGATGGATGCTGCAGAACTATGGCGTTATTTTCTTGTCAAATGTCGAGAGCGCATTATTGTAGCGCAAAAGTACATTAATATAATGCACGAGCGCGAATCTCTCTGCTAGCGCGCTGAATATAATGTGCCGTGCTCTCAGATATAACGTTACGCTGCTCACGTTGGTCTATTTTCTCTGGGCTCGCTCAGAGAATCCTGCACTTAAAACGTGTTCAGTGCAATCGCAAATCTCTCCTCTTCCCCAGCTAACAATTTTAGGTTATAAGAACGTTTTCATAACGTTCCCATTAAGTTATAAAAACGTTATTTCTGAATGTTCTAGGAACATTCAAAACGTCCAGTTTTTAGACGTTGTATTAACGTTATTTCTTGGTTATAAGAACTTTATTCAAAACGTTATAAGAACGTTCAATTCTCCCGTTATATAAACGTTTTATTAACGTTCTTGCTTGGTTATAAGAACATCATTCAAACAAACGTCATTAGAACGTTAAATTCTCCCTTTACATAAACGTATTAACGCTATTTCCTGGTTATAAGAACGTTATTAGAACGTTAAGAAATAACAATTTTAGGTTATACTGGGCGCTATTCTATTCTACAATATTCACTAATGACAGTAAAATAGAACATCCTAAGTCAATTTACTGCAGTAATTCCTCTCTTAACCAGTAGAAAATGCTTTGAACACCTGATTATGCATGAAAAAAAAACCCCGTCATAAACCTGAACACCGGCATAATTTTGAGAAAAAAAAACGTTATATAAATTTTTGGTCAAACCGCCCAGCACTACGTAATGACATATCGTTTTACTGAATAATAAAGTAAACCTAATTTCTTATTTTATCTTTGTAAAGAAACCTCAGTACTGAACTGGCTACTCTCTGCTGTCTCAGACGTTGACATTTTCCTGTAGGCCACCGTAACTTTTGTTGGTTGCAATTTGCAACCTCACCACTAGATGCCGCTTAAAATTACACATTGCACCTTTAAGTACTGATTAAAAGTGTCACACAAAAGTATTTAAGTTTTTATTATTATTATCATTATTATTATTATTAGTAGTAACTCAGTTGCTGTCATTGATGCCAGCATGCATGAGGGGAAACTGGCTCAGCTCCATCTTGAATAAACAGCTTTTCTAGGCCACTAATATTACTGCACTCTCCATCTCATGTAGATATATATCATTGTACATCATATTTTTTAATAATACTACTCATTTCTTTGTTTGCCTGGTATGAAAAATACAACATTACAATACAATACAGGATTTTCCTTTAATCATCCACCAGGCTAGTCTCTTAAAGTAACAGTACACAGTACTCAAAGCAAGCCACAATATTTGAGGTATCATTCATGTCCACTGCACAAATAAATGTTTGTGTAGAGGTGTGTGTATAAAACAACAGTAAAATATACAAATATAGTATTAGTAATATATAAAACGTCATTAATATGACTTGTAAATTGTCATTTTAAGAAAACCTTTGAGGTTGTTATGAAGGTGATCCGATTAGGCTTCCTATGGAGTAGGAGACAAATCCAGACTTGTGCACAGTGCTTACTCATTTTTCCCCAAGC
The DNA here is from genome assembly GCF_051911475.1 of Siphateles boraxobius. Lineage (NCBI taxonomy): Eukaryota > Metazoa > Chordata > Actinopteri > Cypriniformes > Leuciscidae > Siphateles > Siphateles boraxobius. The sequence continues at coordinate 11,937,098 of NW_027508908.1, read as the reverse complement.
GTGTCTTTTTTCGAAGGCTCACAGAAGCTTTTTGATGCTTCAGGTCACACATACACCCACACATCTGAGGGTCAGGCTCCGTTACAGCCTTGATTGTACAATCGTTCGTGCCAGTCATATCCGACAGGAATGCAAATGAACCCTATTTAATTTCCAAGCCACACACCAACCCCTTACTAAGGTCAGACTCAAGAGACTTACTTGTATGTGATGCCCGTCAAGTTAAGCATACGTCTGGAGGCAGTCATTTCTGGAGTGTCATGGTATTTGTCTGACAAATAGATCACATCCTTTATACCTGTAAGGCAGAGACAGCAGTGTGGGTCAGACAAATGCACACACACACGCAAACAGGAGAAATTCAAACAAACAGGCCCAAAGAGAACAGGTACCCAAAATAGCCTGTTAGGAAAGAACAAGAGCTTGTTCTAGGGGAGGTGAGTCGATAACTTGTCGCTGCAGGCTCAAGCCAATATCAACCAATCCCAATTGAAATGAAATCTGCCCTGCTGGCGTCTAAAAAACGTGGGGCATTTGGCAGCACCCCCACGCATCCTGCTGACTACTCACAAGCGGCCCACATGAGGAGAGTCTATAAAAGGCCCTGTTAGCCAAGCTTTACAGAGAAACACAAGGAATCTGGTGAAACCACTTAGACTCCCTCTTGCCCTTAACGCTTTCAGAGGTGAAAAAGAGTATTCCAACATAGCCAATGGTTGTTGCAATCGCAGGTGAATATATATCGGAGAGAGACACACACACACACCGCCCCAAAATACACAGCATCTCCCATGTACTTTTATCTGCACAGGAGGAGAAAAATGCTCTGATTGAAGGGAAAATGACTTGCACAGAGTGAATTCCACCTTTCATTAAAGGCTGTTATGGAGCCTCTCCATTGAATTATTTGAACAATTTTTAAGAGGAAACAGATGAAATTACCATGCATGGTTGTGTCATCTTAAAACCATTTTGTTGGTGACATTTCATGGTGCAGCGGGGAGGAAAAAATGACTTTGTATATCCAAGTCTCATCTGGCTATTTAAAATACATAGCAAGCACTCGAAGTCCAAAAAAAGCCCTCAAACCATTTAAAGTGTTCCAACTAAAACCTGACGTGATACGTAAAGGAAAAGGCAGAAGAAATTGCATGAGTGCTTCTATGTAAACATGCCTTTTCATAAAAAGAACATGAGGATAAGTATCGAAGCTGCTCAAAACACTTCCAAGACGACAAGCTGTCCAACAGAAGGGAAGCTTCTGATGGAAGGTGGAGCAGAACTCTGGAGATACCGCATTTCCAGAATGCTCTCCGGAGATGAGGTGACAGGACAGTCCCTCAGTCCCTCCAAAAAACAGTCACAGAAAGTGACAAGATGGCAGCTGCTTGGGAGCTGAACACTTTAATTCCTCAGAGAGAGGAGAGGCTCTAAAGCTGCGCTTCAGAAACACTGTTGCTAGCACCGAGAAGCTAAAGTGCAGGGGGGACATCAACATGGGAGCCAGAGGAAGTAAAAAATGATTGGTGTCATTTCAAACAGTGAGATTGAGAGATGGTCACGTTTGAACTGCATTTGAAAAGAGCAGTAACACTTTCTCACTGGAGGAATAGCTACAGAATTAGATATAGAAGGGGGGAAAATGTAATATCTAGGGTCTTTAATTTCTCATTTTCCGTGAACAAAATTACAGATCAAGAAAAAAGGGGGAGAAAGTACAATGAAAGATCTAATTCTAGTACAAGAACAGTTGTCAATGAGTGCATTTGCATGGGCCCTCATGATGCGATTAAAATGGGATTTTGGCAATATTGCGATTAAACTTTACCTCATGTAAACTCAATACTTAAATCGAACTAATGCGATTAAGCTCATAGTAGTAACCATATTCACATTAAACTATGCAGCGTACACAGATTTTAAATCGCAATAAACAGGCATGTAAACACATTAATCGCATTATTCCCTCTCTGACCAAAGTGTGCATGTGCTCGGACGTACACTGATGCCGTGTTTTTTCACACAACGTTATGAATGAACTCTGTGGCATTATTCCAAAGTGTTCCTTCTACTCTGAATCACTAAACTCTGTCAACAGTCTCTGCTCCGTATCTTCATCTAGATGGCGTGAAGCACGCGATGGCAGCGTAGGTAAAGCCTGCATTGCGATGTTCATGTACATCCAATAATATCCAGTACATCTATAAAACTGTATTTAGAATTTGATATGAGTAGATTAAGACAATGGCCAGTAACATTTATACTGTATGCCTATCTGAGTGTGGAATAACCATACTTATTAGCAAATAATCAAAATAATGAAAATTGCATGTAAACTGGAGTGAAGAGATCTGCTCGTGTCATGTAAACATCTTACCGCGATTAAAACCTTACTCTGATTATTAGAAATAATCACATTATTGGTGCACATGTAAACAGCTATTTGACCAACAAGGCAAACTTTATGTGGGAAGTCAAACAAAAGCTTTGTCGTCGGGCACAAAAACGCGTACCCATGGCACCAACATATTGGAAAACATTCCTTTTAATAAATCCCTCTGGTTGCAATTGAATCATGTTAGTTTTCTGTTAGAGATGCACACACCAGCAATATCAAAAGGTTTACCATGCACATATAAACAAGATACAGCCCGGATGCCTTTATAAGAGAATCAGGGTGGATTCGCATTCCAAGTCTACTAATATACCCTTTATCCTCATGTTTTTTACATGCAGAGGCTTTTGTGTTTCCTCATATCGTGAGGCTTTACAACTTCTAGTAAACAAGCATGGCTATAACACCTTCAAAATTAACCAACAGCGACGACACCCTATCTCAATTCTTTTAAACTCAGCATTCAAACATTAAACATCCGCTTTGTTCAGCTCCATCTGATAGGCATCATCAGAGGGCGTTTTTAATGAGGTCGGACGATCATTTTTAGCTGCGTTTTGTTGCATCCTATAGAGCGCGAGGAGACGAAAGGGAGAGAAAGTGCTGTGTGTGTTCCTTAATGATGCCGGAGCATTGAGAGGAAGCTGACACCCCACTGAGAGATGGGCCGGGGTAAGGCCAAGCATCCTGAAGATCAGACGGCATCAGAGCGTGTGTCATGCTATCTTCAGTACACAGCTTCAGTAGGCTTTGCCACACGAGTACATGGAGGGGAATCAGGAAAGGCGAGAGAGAGAGAAGATCAGGACAAAAAGACTTGGAGGGGAGGAGAGAGAATGGGGAAGAGGGTGTTAAGAGTGTTCAACAGATAAGAGATTGAAAATAACAACAGAGCAGGGTTTGGAGATGGAAAAATAAGAGGAAGACAACCTGTCACTATGTAGGCTGTATCCAAGCAGCCAAGAAGGCTCACAATGAAGCTGGCTGCTCAAAGTGACGCCCACTGCAGGTTTCTCAGTATGGCAGGATGACCATAGAGAACCTCAGTTTCCATCTGTCTACGCTGTCATTTCATCTGCAGCCACATCAGCACTGACAAGGTTGCCACTTAAAAAAAAAAAAAAAAAAATAGCTCACGGTTTGCACAGCGGTTCATCTTGTGTCTACCTCAGAAAATATAAATATTAAATGTGTTTGAAGTGGAAAGTACATAAAGCATAATAAAGAGTTCTTTTCAAGCATAATTACAGTCATTCTTGTTGCTAAATTGTTGTACTTTTAGAATAAGGACAATGAAACTATACAGATGCAACAATGAACTAAAAACAAATTTATGAATATAAATAGGACTATACTTGAGGTATATGCACGGCAGGTGGCAATCAGACTGTGTTCACATTGATAGAAACAGTTTGAGGGCACATGCAAACTCTATCACACTTACAATCACACGTCATAGTGCGAGACAAAACTGTTTAAGAGCTCAGCAGAGATTGCATTAACTGAAATGTTTGAATAATAAAGTTATCAAACACTTTACAGTCTTACAGTAATTGCATAAATAAAATATAGATTAATCCTTATTAAAGCTAAAATGTTATGTTATCTTTGTTTAACTTTAATGATAGACATCACAGTAGCGGGTTTATTAGGCTGCTGTGACTTAAAGACCAGGGGCTTCATGTATAAAACTTTACGTTGATGTCATCTTAAAAGTGTGCGTACGCAAAAAAAAAAAGATAGATTTTGCATACGCACAAAACTTTTATATTTATAAAACCATGCGTACGCCAGTACCTGCGAAAATTTCCCTTTATAAAACCAAGTCCGCGGAAGATGTCCACCCCGTCTCCTCCCTGAATTAACCATAAATGGAGCTTACAATGCCTAGTTTTACTATGCATGACTTCATCTGCATATCATTTCCATGCATATTCCATCCACGTGATACCATATCAACGGTACAAGGCATTAAGAAAATATGAGATACGAACTATGTGCCGTCACATTACATTGCAAACAAATAATTCGGTATACTTGCTTTGTTTTAGAATAAATAAATAAAAATAACATTTCAGAGAAAGTTTTCAAAGATTTAGTCTCATTATTTTCCATTGGCCAAAAAGCATTTAATTAGTATTTAATTACTTTAAACAAATAAACTTTATGCAATTTTCCCATAAGGTAAACATATATTTTAGGATGTTTATATATTTTTAATGGAAACAAAGGCCTTATTTTTTTAAGTGTAAATAATTGTAAGACTCAGCGCTACTCTGACTCACAAAACATTTAAAAAAATAAAACATGCATATCTTACCGTTTCCTACTGTCTGTCTGTCTGTGCACGACACTACACCAACAGCACAGCTGTGTACAGCAGTTCTTGATTAGGTATCAAAATGAGTAGAATCATAAAATTTCACTGGTACTGACCATCATGATTCATGACAGCACTAATAAGGACGAATATTTTACACGCCAATGTTGCAGCAAAGAAACAGAACATTACCTTGATCAGATGTCGGTTAAGAAATGAATATGACAATTAGCTGTTTACCCGTCACCATAGGTTCAGTGTGCTACTATGATTTCAGATCAGTGGAAATAAAAATGTCGATTGAAAAAACTAGACATGCACAGTTAGAAACAAATGCTCAGATACACTCTCACCTGCTTGAATGATGAGTTTGGCGCACTCGTTGCAGGGGAAGAGCGCTACATACATAGTGCAACCCTTGACATCTGATGAGTTCTTATTCATGATGGCGTTCAGCTCTGCGTGACACACTGCAACAAGACATGAAGGACCTGTTAGAAATGTGCAGAGGTCACAAAAGCACATACATGCAAAACAGAATGATGCATCATAGCTATGATTAACAATTCTGCTTCACAACAAACATTGATTGAGCTTTCTTTGCGTGTCAACATTGTACCACTCCACCAGAAAAAGGCTCCAGTCACCAGTTCACTGTTATAAAGGAAAAAGATTTCAAAGCATGAGTCTGAACAGATGTCAGCTCTCCACAACATCACCCAGAAAAAGCCCCGTCTAATCACTCACTCTGCTCGCCTTAATTACGGAGAATGAATTGGCCCATCAGCGGTGGCACATTACCACTGCACCACGAAACACCGGCCTGACACACGTTTATTTTGGCAGAGCTTCAGCACAAGGCAGAGAGAGAGAGAGGGGGCATGTAGTTATGATGGAAGAGAGATGTCAGTAATTCACACAGATACGCACACACTCATTGTGTATTTTAACTGGAAGCAGGCACACACACAAAGCTAAGAGAGTGTGCATGATAAAGCTCATGATGGAGTACGATCAAATGAGTGAACATGGGAGGGACTGAGCTATTAAATCTATCAAAATAACATTTGATACACGTTTAGTATTAATCTGACTCGACTCATTTATTTAAAAGGTGGCATGGAAGATACTGTTATTAATGGACTGCAGCAAAATAATGCATAGCATCAACTAACATTTTTCTCTGTGGTTGCAGCTTATAAACACTGTCTCCTATTAGAGAACGAGGTGAAAGTGTCATTATGTTCTCAGGGCAAAAAAATAAAATTAAAATAAAATCACGTTAGGCCAATAAGTCTTATATTTGGTATTTCAGCATCCTCTAGTGGCACAATACTGTACAGACAGTTCATTTTTACTATTGCTCATCCTTAAGCTTAAGGGTTTGCTCAAATCAGCAAAAATGTCAATAACACTGTGAATAACAAATTGAGTAGGTCTCCTTAAACCCTCAACTTAAATGAAAATTTAGCAAAAATGTCAATTGTATTGTTTACACTGAAAATTACACAAATGGCTACAAGTTAAGTTATATATTGTACCGATTGATTTTGATTCAATTATGTCATTAACAATGTTTCACGCTTCAGTACAGTTTTGTACTATTCCCCACAGATTTGCATACATTTTTGCTCCAAATCAAATGTTGTAATGCTGTGACACTGTTGCACTCTATTTGGACATGGACTTGTTTTACTTAACCAATAGAACTATAATCAACATCCTAAACCAGAACTAAAAACCACTCTGAACATCTAGCCAACCACTACTACAGCAAAGCCTGAGGATTTTGTCTAAACATCACTTACATTTTTTTTCTTCAGAAAATCCTGCTCTAGCCTATTTTAAAAAACAAATACAATTATTCTACATTAACAACTTGTTCAAAATGTCCTCTAGCAGTGCTTTGAGTTGTTACCTGCCTCACTTGCTAATAATACAGTAATAAAGAAATGCCCGATATGTGGTATCCTTTAGCCCTAATATATCAGCAATCACTTCTACACCTGTAAACATTGTAATATAAAAATCAACTTAATATGATTGATTACACTAGAGACTCCAAACTATGATCCTTAAGACTAGAGCTGCCCCCAACTAAAAATTTTCCAAGTCGGCTGTTAGTCGTTGATTTAAACCATTAGTTGATTAGTTAGGGGAGAAATACTCAGCCATAATAATGAGCAATTAAAATATAATTAAGTGCACGCATAAAACCTCCTGCAGCAACACCAGCAAATATCATTAACTTTTCTCAGATTAGAACACAAACAAAATACATATCCTATAATACACGTATCAGCCTTATCCTAAAATAACAAAACTTAACTAAAATATTTTTAAAATGTAAAACATAAATATAAACAAGTAGCCTTAACGGTTGAAAACTAGGTTTTTTAGAGGTCAGAACACAAATATAATAAATATATTATATAAAAACAAATAAATGAATAGAAGAAAACTAAAACACAGAGGCTGTCTTTGCAATTCAGAGGCCAGTTTCAAAGAAATGTGATTGCAATTACTTTATCTGTCATACCAGGCTTCAGAAAAGTGATATCATGAATTAAACAACATTTATCACATGAAAACAAAAAAACAAAGCTTTCCCAACTCCATGATCTGTGGAACCAAACTAAATTTATTTGAAAAATTTCAATTTTAGGATCAATGTAATAAAATGAATACAGTCCCTAAGTTTTTATACTTGTTCCTTGTTCCTATTTACATTAAGAAATATTTTTTTTTCCCATTTAAACAAGATAATCTCCTCTTATATTTGGAACAAGAAACCCCCCAGAATACATCCGTGTCCGTGCAAAACCCTAAAGAACGGGGGGGGTGGCACTGCCAAATTTTCAATTGTATTATTGAGCTTGTAAGCTAAGAGCTCTGACTGGCAAGGTTCACATTACATGAACTACTCACCAGACTGGGTCCAGACAGAATCCACAGATTGCCTTCCTTTCTCACTCTCAGCCCTCCTATTCTCACCCTTACCACTGGGTCTAGACTCTCACCTGTTGGACCTTACGGTATGGAACTCAGTCCAGACATGGGCCCAAATTCGCAAATATTTCGGATGGCAGAGGGGTTCAATCCGTGCCCCAGTTGCTAGAAATCATAGGTTCACTCAGCCTCTAAATGACCAGGCATTTTTACTATGGCGAGAAAAAAAGTATCATAACATTTCAAGATCTTTTTGCTGATGGTTGCTTCTTGTCTTTTGCGCAATTAGAATCTCAATTTAAAATAACTAAAGCCCACTTTTTCAGATATCTACAGGTACATGATTACACACTTAAGAATTTTATTCATTTTCATTCCCTTCAAGATCGAAACCCTATTGATCAACTTTTTCCTGAAGACCCGGAGCAAAGAGGCAACATCTCTAGCTTATATAAAGCTTGCATCATTATTATCCACTTCTGTTAATGCACAAAGAGATTCCTGGCAATTGACCCTTAATATCTGCCTGACGGACGAGGAATGGGATGAGGCTAAATATAGGATCCATGGCTCTTCTATCTGTGCTAGACACAGCCTTATTCAATTCAAAGTTGTACATAGACTTCACCAATCTAAGGCCAAGCTGCCAAAGATGTATTCCTCTGTTGATCCCACCTGTACAAGGAGTAAGCAATGGATGCAGATTTTTGCATCTTATTCTAGAATATTTAGTAAAAATGTTCGTACAAATCATTTAACCGCCATTTTTGGCATTGTGTGTGGAAAAAAAACATTGTCAAAAAGTGAATTGGACGGTATAGCTTTTACTTTGTTGGCAAGGCGCTTAATTTTAATTAATTGGAAACAGTCCTTTTCCACTTTTAAACAGTGGGCCAGAGATTTTACAATTCCTAAGTTCGGAAAAAATAAGACTTAATTTAAGTAGCTCCAGGTTTAAGTTCAATGTCATGTGTCGTCCTTTCATAAATTATTTTCAAAACCAATTATAACTGTAAGTGGACGAACTGATGCTGGTGTCAGGGTTTGCTTATGATTTACTGATGTTATTCTTTCAATTTATTTTCCCTATACACACACACACACACACAATGTAAAAGCACAATGTCTGTATGTATGCTGTGTTGATGTGTGAATATGTTTGTTGTTCAAACAAAAAAATGTGGGCGAAATAAAACTTTCAATTTAACATTTTGGGTCACGTTGTGGAGTCCAACTTAATTGGCTTTGCTAAAACACACAAAAAAAATCATAATCCTGTCCACAGACCACATAAACCAGGGAGAAATACGAACAGTGCAGTGGATCAGTCGAGTGCCAGACTGAGAAATCCTCTCCCAAGTTTTCACACCTTCCCTTTGGCAGTACAACCCATTTAAAGTCTCAGGTTGGCATGTGCCGCCTTTAGAAACGCCAGCTCCAACTCATTTCCATTTCTCACACTAATAGCTGCCACAAAGTGACCTTGCACATTCGCTCACTCAGCAGCGCCACCTTTATCTCTCCCATCAGCCCCATGCAGGTGAAAAGTAATCCATGACTGCCATCATGTGCTCAAAAGAGCATATACATCACCACACGGTGTTAACAGACACCTTGTGCTGCATTAACAGAGCCTAAAACTAGTGGTAATGTGACTGTTGTGTGCTGACTTGTCGATATCAAACAGAGGCAAACAGACTGATAATTATGTGTAACTGATTATTGCAGTTTAACAGCCAAGACTCCAGAGGCCTGTTGCATGAAGCCAGTTGAACTCAGAGTAGGTTTAGAGTTGACAAGTACATATAAATCCAACCTGGTTTAGCTCAGGTTCAACAGGCTCACAACACTCTGTGTAAACGTTCGGTCAACTCAGGTTTAATCCAAAATTTACAATTAACTCTGAAGCGCATGCACCTGAAAGTGTGACGTGTGGCACAACAGCCAATCACACGAAGCATGGAAGGTGTCAGTTTGATTCACTTCTTTTGAGAGTCGGCACAATTTACTTCTCTGTTGTAAGATTAAGAGATTGTTATGCAAAATATAATGAATTTAAATGCATTTACAAGGTAGGAATAAACACCAATAATGCAGCGAAAGTTTGAGAAGGGAGCTGAAAGAAAAGATCTGAATCAAACAAACTTATAATTTATATAGTTTCACAAAAAGCTCAAAAGGTTGCAAACCTCTGCAACTGATCCAGAATGCTGCAGAATGGTCTTTAACGAGCCAAAGAGAGAACACGTCACTCCCTCTCCTCACAAAATTGCACTGGTTGCCAGTTGCCGCTCGCATCAAATTCAAGTCATTTGCCTACAGAACAACCACTGGCTCTGCTCCCCCCTACCTAAACTCATTACTTCAGACTTATGTGCCATCCAGAAACTTCTGAAAAAGTGAACGCCGTCTTGTGGTGCAATCTCAAAGAGGCACACAATCTCTTTCTCTGACTTTTTTCTGGTCTGTTCCCTGCTGGTGGAGTGATCTGCCTAACTTAACCAGAGCTGCTGAGTCCGTGGCCATTTTCAAGAAACGGCTGAAGACGCATCTTTTTCATCAACACTTGATCCATTAATAATAGCACTTTATCTTCTATATCTATTATCTTTTTTTATTATTATTAAAAAGTAAATGTACTGCATTAGATTAAACTGGGAAGGGTCGTAGCACTTGCATATTGTTGTCCATTAGTTTAACTGCTTCTATTGTTCTCGTTTGTAAGTCGCTTTGGATAAAAGTGTCTGCTAAATGAATAAATGTAAATGTAAATAAATTATACATAATTACAATTCATATAATAGAAATATAATAAATAGGTTAATTAGCAACAAAAGATGAGCAATTTTGTCTCAAATTCTTTCACTCTAAACTGCTTTCATTTGGAGCGAGAGATACAGGGAAAGTGGCTTCATTGCATCAGATACAGTCTCTTTACTCACAACAAATCGGTCCAGATTTGGTCTGCTCTAACCCTGAATAAAACCTGCTCCGGAGCAGACTAGCCATGTAGCATATGTTAGCATGGTGATGAAACCCGCTAAGAACCAATCCATCTTCTTAAGCCCGAAAAATAGAGTTTGCTCAAACAAATCTCAAACTTACCTGGGTAGCAACTGAAACCGGCTTCATGCAACAGGCCACAGGGATCAAATTCAGAACTCACCATAGGGGTATTTGGTGTCCAGCTTGTCATCAGCACTGCGAGACCAGGGCAGAAGGTCATCGTCACAACCGTTGGGCATACCATTGTAGCCAATACCCACTATCTTGTTCTCTTGATTCACGATACAGGCACCAACCTGAAATTAAATCAGTTAAGGAGTGGTGACTCTAAACTTTTCATTTCACTGACTTTCATTCATATGCATGTGAATAAGGGAGACAGGAAAAGCAAGTTTGTGCAAATTCAGCTTCGTTTACCTGCAAATTCCTATCACTTGAAGACATGTAACCAACAAAAGATCGACAAGTCACGTTATGAGCTGAATTAACAGAACGCAAAGACTGCACGATTGCAGCATTGCAGTAAAGTGGAGTAGATTGAATATTTTTACAATTTGGATGCATTGAATTTTGTTTTTTTAAAGACGCCACAGAGTGTGACATCCCATTACGATTGTTGCAGTATCAGTTAAGATTTTGCATGATCGTAAAAATAAAGCTATCTACAATAACGGTTTCTTAAGGGGCATCGTAAATGCAGTCGCTTTAGTCAACGAAAACAGTTGTGTATTCAGTATATTGGATCTGTGCATGAGATCTTAAACTTGTTTCACACTGGACATGTAACCAGCAAAGAAGCTGTTTGTATGCAGAGCAGAAGCAGCACGTGCCCATTGTGCAGCTTGTGTACTACAAATTCAGATAAGTATCGTCCATTGTGTCACCTTTTCCAGATGTTCTCCTCAGACCACTGCCTGCCACGCGCTTTGACTTATGATGGGCAGCATACTCTGCTGTGAAGCGACTGTTCTCCTCGTATATGTACTATATGTGCATATATAACATGAAAAAAGTAAACTTAAAGTTAAGCTATACCACTAAATCATTTAAAAAGATTTTTGAGGTTTGGGAGAGAAAAAAAAAAAAACTCCAGTCAATAATGTTTTCAGGTGTTATATTTTCTTTCTTATTTTCACAGTGCTGCAAATGTAACACACCTCACTTTTATGGTTTTAAGGTGAAATTTGTTATTCTTCTTGTTAACCCAGGCGTATTTTGACGAAGAAAAATGAACAGTGTTAATTTAATTCAGCGTGAGCGGCGCAGCAGACTTACGTGCTGCTTATGTGTCCTGTGTGAAAAAAATGTTAAAGTGACAGCATCCTAATATACCTGCTGCCGTCCACGTCATTAATGTTAATGTAACGTCATTAATGTTACACAAACTGTAATGTAGACATGCATTTTCTGTAAAGCTGCTTTGAAACAATGTGTATTGTGAAAAAAAAGCACTATTCAAATAAATGTGATTTAAATTAATCAAACAACAAAAGACAGAAAAATCACTCTTGTAGCTTTAAAAAAAGATTCATTATATTTAATTTATACAGTGAAGATGCAGTGTTATTTTACATTTGATTGTTTTATTTCTGTACCTGAATACTGTTGGACTTACCTGAAAACTTGTCCCTACACTCCCTACAAAATCACCACAATCATTCTATAATGATTATTTCTTTCCAAATAGAGCTATTCAAGTCATGAAATGTTTTCTAATTGTTTTAGTATCACAGAAAAACTAAATATTGCAATGTTAGTTTTTCCAATATCGTGCAGCCCTATTTAATTTCATATTGAATAATATTTAATCACATTTCAGATTGATGTGTGGTCACCAAATCAACCCACACTTCAAATTAGTAGGACTGTCTGCAGGCAATCGATCTCTGGGTACCTGAGAACTGGGATCTTTGCTCCTCTGGGCTGATAAGAAGGCAACAGCCATGAAATACTCTGGCCACTCCAGGTAGTCCTGCCTCTTCTTTGTCAGACCTCCACTGTGTGTTCTGATGGATTGAAATGAATTAAATTAAGAAAGAAAAAAAAAACACCTGTAGACATGAGAGCACAAAAAAAAGACAAATCATTGCATTTACGGAAATATAGTACATGATAATATGTGTGAACACCAGTGTTGGGTGTAACTAATTACTAAGAAATTAGTTACTGTAATTTAATTAAGTAAGGGATTAGGCTAGTCTTAATTTAATTTCTGTAATTTCTGTACTTTCTGTAATTTAATTAGTTACTTCTGATGTAATTAGGCTAAATACTGTTTATAGACCAATCCGATCTCACACCAATTTGTACGCATTTTAATGCGTCACTCGTACAAATAACCCAACTTATAAAATAAAGTAAACTATGTAATCTCATGAGATCAGACTGGTATAAACACGTGGTTCTCAACTGCAGTTCTTGGGAGCCGCTGCTCTGCACATTTTGTATGTCTCTCTTATCTGACACACTCAGTTCAGTTCATGGAGTCTCCTAATGAGCTGATGATCTGAATCAGGTGTAGACATACAAAATGTGCAGAGCAGTGGAACCACTGGTATAAACTAGAACAATTTTATATAAAACAATAGTGGGTTTAACATCAAAATGCATTTTCTGATGTTAAAAAGTATGTTTATTATTTAACATTCTCCATTTAAATTGTTCGGTCAGTTTAAGGATAATTCATGGAATTTTAAAATATTTATTTCAAAAAATTAAAACAGTTTCATATCTATCCTTGTATTATTCAGCTGGTTGAGGTTGATATGGGACTTAGAAAGTAATTGGTAATAATTTATTAAATTATTTTTAGAGAGAGTAATTAGTACAGTAATCTAATTACACTGTTGAAGAGGTAATTAGTGACTAGTAATTCTTACCCCACACTGGTGAACACAAAAATCAACTAGGATACTTATCAAATGGATTGTGTATAATTTGTGTTTTCAAAAATGTATAAATAGTTTTCAGCATATGTGTGCGTGCATGTATCTCAAATGCTACACTTGTATATTACAGTTAAATAGTAATGTTGTGCAATAATATTAGAATTTAAAATAACTTTTTTCTATTTTAATATATACCGGTATATTGTAAATTGTGATGACAAAGCAGAATTTTGAGCATCATTACTCCAGTCTTCACATGATCCTTCAGAAATTGTTCTAATTTGCTGCTCAGGAAACATTTACAGTTAATGTTGAAAACAGTTGTGCTCCTTAATATTTCTGTGGAAACCATGATCTTTTTGTTCAGGATTCTTTGATGAATACTAAGTTCAAAGAAGAGTGTTTATCTCAAGGACTACATTTGTATTATAGATTGAAAGATTATAAAGGTTTATGTCATTGCCAAATATAAAATTATTCTTTTCTTTTTAAAAAAATATGTAACGGACCACAACCATTTGAATGGTAGTGTACATGGTAGTGTACATATCTGCATCCCCAGTATGGAAGATTCCTATTGCCTCAGCAGAGTACTACATCTTTACTTGATCTTAACACTGGCACCCCTGACGCCCAGCAACTATTGTCTACTCTACATGTGTGATATAAACACTGACAGACATGATCATACAATGGTTTTCCTCCAGGGCTTTCCATTTTAGTTAAAAGTGATATTACACCTTTTGCGACACATCTCAGTGACTGTCTTTGAAAGGCGAGGGGATTTATGTGTGAAGATTTAATGGACCCATCTGATTTGATTCACTCTTTTTCCTAATGTCTCTGGTGATTCTCTCTTTTTTGAGCAGCTGTGTGTGTGTGTGTGTGTGTGTGTGTGTGTGTGTGTGTGTGTGTGTGTGTGTGTGTGTGTGTGTGTGTGTGTGTGAGAGAGAGAGAGAGAGAAAAAGAGAGAGAGAAAAAGAGTGAGAGAAAAAGAGTGAGAGAAAAAGAGAGAGAGTGAGTGAGTGAGAGAGAGAGAGAGAGAGAGAGAGAGTCTAATGGTGGAATACTGAGGGTTGATGATCTGAAGCTAATGGCCAGTGCAGTGAGACAATGCTGAGGTAGTCATTAAACGGTTTTAAAATGTGCCGTTATCTGAAAACCATTCACAGGATATAGATAAAAATACAATGGATTTTAGATTTTCCTTTTAAATCTAACCTGATTTGATTAGTGCGCCTCACTTACAGTCGCAATGATTTTGCCAGATATGTTCCTGGATCAACGTATTTTGTTTATCCGGGACATTCCTTTCCGAAAACAGTCCTCCTAACCCTATCCATACCCCTAACATTTTGTACTTGGTGAAATCAGGCAGCTTCCAGGGCTGAAGATGCCAAACCCGGCCACAAGAGGGCAGTAATCATGAGATCCAACTTCATGTGCAACTATTTTTCAGTAAGCCCATTTGTCAACAAGCCATTAGCGTTTTTGTGCGAATGTGCCAAAAACAAACACATATCTTCTGAAAAACTCTGTTGTTGTTTTCACACTACGTACTGAACTGGTGAACCCCTTTTTCGTTCTCAACACATATCTCAAGAACACAAATCTAACATCATGTAATATTTACGCCTTAGCATGTGCTGATAATGAATTTAACAGTAAAACAATACACTATATTATAGGTGTTATATCATAAAACACGTTACCCGTTGAGCTGGGATGTGCCGTTCTTTGCCTTGTCGTCCATGTTTTAATCAGAAAGTGTCAGCAGTGCTCTTATCGATATTCGCACTGAATGTCCACTGTCCCGCTGCAGAACAGACAGAGCAGAAGAACTTCCCGCGAAAAAAGAGACCAGCCCCCCTGTTCCGGGTTTAGAGGAGGAGCAAAGAGTTGACTAGCGCCATCTCTACACAATTCTGCACACTGCAGCGAGTCTTTCTATTTCCATTCCAACCACTCTGCATTTTGTTATATTAAAATACGTCGTAGCCTACTCTTGCAGTTAACTCAGCCGCTCAGCAAAAGCGTTAAATGCGCGTTCGTTCATATGATAGGCTACGTGTCATTAGCCTATTATTCTTACTTTGTTTTTGTTAGAATAATAAAAAAGAATGTAATAACAAATGTCTCTAAAATCATTGAAAATGAGTATTGTTTTAGAAGTAATGTAAGACACAGTTACTGCCATATGCCTTAATTCTTAAAATGAAATCGATGAACGCATGGTCATAACATGAATAACACTGAAAATAATAACGGGCTCAAAGTCACCGTAAAGTGCATTTGCGACTTAATAATTTCCTATAAAAAGTTGAGATTTTTCATTTCCAGAAAGATATTTTAGTCCCTTTCACGACATTTAGTTAATTGGAAAAAGTATTTAATGAAATAGCAAAATATTTGTTTCCCTATAAAAAATGTTAGATTTCCACCTTCTTTTCTAAATAACATCTAACAACAAATATATCTGGTTAGTAAAACTTCCAAACAGTATTACTTGTCTCATTTATTTATAAAGAAATTACACACAAGGTTTTGCTAACTTAAAATAATTAGCTTATTTCATAAAAGATTAAGATTAGCCTACAGGGTGGACAACAAAATGACATTGTGGACAAAGGCTTTAATGGGTGAAGAGATATCAGGAGCATCAGAGAAACAACAGGAATAACAAGAAACCCTTCAGCAAAGGCTAATCTAAATACGAAACTTAAACCACTTGATTCATTAAAAACCGTGGATTCATTTCAGTAATGAAACCCATGTGTGTGTGTTGCTCAGAGACGCACACCATTGGATGTTGTCAAGCTTAACATGTCCACCCAGTCATAGTGAAATATTAATTAATATAAAAACTTTTCAGAAATTCAAAATATAAATTTTAAACAATACACAGTCAGCTTCAGCAATTCATGTTGGAAGGTATAGGGTGGATAATGACAGGGTGGACATTTTATTTAATGAACACATGGTTTACCTTCAGTTAGCAAAATTATTTATTGTTGATGCTGACTGTGTATTGTTAAAATAAAAGTTTTTATATGAGGAATGAAAGGTAACAGTTTTGGTTCCCTTTGATTTCCATTATATGGACCAAAATGCAATGGAATTCAATGGGAACCGAAACTGGGTTTCAACATTCTTCAAAATAACTTATTTTGTTTCTATGTTCCACAGAAAGAAGAAGATCATGCAGGTTTGTAACGAATTGAGCTACTTCTTATGTATGCTCTCAATAAGACCAGTTGACAATATAAAGTCTTACAAAGAAACTATAGGCTACCTTGTCAATATAAAGTCATAAAAAAACTGTAGGCCTACCATTTAAATCCCCAACATCCCATCCCTGATCCGACCACACCCTCCTTAACTTTGCGCAATTCGCAAATTAAATCAGTATGTCCAAAACAACAAGCTGGGACACAGACAGACAGCAGAACACCGCTGAGAAGTTTCACAATATACAACTACAGCGAAACCCACCCTCAGTCACCCAATGGCTATAAATAAATGTGCCGTTCTAGGATTATGCAGTCAGGACAAGTCCGAAAGAAAATGAGAGTTGACACACAACACCTACAATTTGCTCAAAATCAAGTAAGTTATATAATTTACATTGTATTTTGTGGAAATGGACCATGAATAGGCTACTCAAATCTTATATTTCGGGACGGGAAATTCCAATCAATGGTATAGTCCAGCAGGGTATACGCAGCTAGACCACTTTGTTTTCAGTTGGCATTGCGTGTCCCACTTCTAAATGATGTGCATCATTTAGCTAATCCAATCTCATGTGAAAAAACTCCGTCAGGGCTGTATCCACCATTGAGGTCTCCGAGGTTCGGACCTCAGTAATTTTTTGAGTGTATCAAATGTAAGTTGCGAAATAATTGCCTAATATTAACTCTAATTTGGTGCTGCAATGATTCGCCCATCGCGACGATAATTGACCTTCTCATCTAAGCTCAATTTAACAACACAAGAACCATATTAAATATTGGCATATTGCCATTACTATTATTATTATAAATATTATGTACAAATATATTTGTATGAGTTATGTGTTCAAATATTTCCCCAGTAGCCTATCAGCACTGGGACTTTTCACTGCTCCGCTTATCTGTATTTGCGCAACTTGCATCATTAAACCAGAAGGTGGCAGCAAGTGACTGTCTTCTTTATGAGTCAGCAATTGAACCATTGATTAAATGTACAGATTAGTCCTAAAACATTGATTAATTTAGGAAAGAAAAAGTAGCTGAAACTGATCTTTGATGCTCATACTAATTGCTCGTATGCCTAGACACAGAAGGATAGCATTGGCGTTTGTTTGAAGCATAAACAATAAGCATAAACATTCTGCATTTCCATTTTGTAGTGTGGATCATTCATTGCGACATTTAAACTGATTCTCATGTTTAAAATATCTGATAAAATGGGCTACTTCATGTTACTGCCCCATTTTGGGGTGAATTAATATGCAAGACTAGTCTTAGCCTACACTGTTTATAACTCAGAGGGTTCATCCCTTGCTGGGGCGCTTAAAAATATTGGGGGCATAAATTAAGAGTAGGCTAGCCTATAACCACTTCTCCAGGCACCACTACATCATTGATTTGTTGATGCGTTCAACAAATTAAAATGACAAATGCCACTCTTGTTGTTCATAGCAGGTCTGTTTTTAAAGTAGCATTAAATTATTTCAACATGCATGCTTCACCACTGTCACAGAATGTTTCGATATTAATTTGTTTTGTTGTAGCAATTTTTTTAACGCTACTGTATACACGTCCTGGACCAGTGCGATTTACTGGCAGTAACGTCAAGCTCCAGCAGGCGGTGTGGCATAATTTAGGAAGCGGAAGTGAAAGTGAAAGAAACCGTACTTTCAAAAGCTACGCCGACCAATGAATCGCTTCGTTGTTTCACTTCCGCGGTCTGCTCCTTGGTGACGTTTTACGTCATTCTATCAAACACGAAAGGCTTCTGGAAGAATTCACATGTCGATTCAAAAAACACTACGTCGCTCTTCTTAAGATTGAGAAAGAAAATCTAAAACAAAACTGATGATGTTTTCTGCGCAGTTCTAGGACAGGATTTTATAACACTACTTATCGAGGAATCTTGGAGTAACGTTAGGCTATTATCGATTGCCTCTCGTCCAGGTAAGGTTAAATACATGGCTTCAAAGCAGAACTATTAATTTATTAGTCTGTTTATAAATAGATTGATTCTACAAGATTCTCTGTCTGTGCTGGGCTTAAATGAATGTATGTTTACATTAGTAAACGTCCAAATATGTACCGCACATTATGAAAGCAAATTTACGGTTTTAATTGAATCTGACGGATATTTTATGGTTTATTCTTCTGTCTTTTATGAAAGGCAATACATATTCGGATTAATACATTATTGGACTTCTATAGAATGTGTGTGAGAGGTAAGCCATATAAAGGTGGAGCACTTAGTGTATTACCGCAGAATGAATCATCGTTATAAGAGCATAGATTTGATTTGATCATTCATTAGGAGGTTACGAAGTGGCATCCTCCCTTGTTAGATTCTGAGATTTATTTAATTATTCATGCAAATTTGATTGATTACTATAATTAATTAATAATAATTAACAGAATTCCTTATTTGCATAGAATAAACGGATAGGAAGTATTTTGTATTATTTAAGCATCTAGAACCTTTTCAGTTTGACAGAATTTTGAATTTCAAAGTGCCATGGGAAGTATAACTTCACTTAATGTTTTTTTTCTATTTAAAATGCAAATTTTCTACTCTTAACAAAAATTGTTTTCATTTCATCTGGCTCCTAATGTTTTTTTTCCACACATGTTTTTTTTTCCTTTGTGAGGCAGAATGTCCAGTATATTTAAAGGGTTAGTTCACCCAAAAATGAAAATTGTCCCATAATTTACTCACGCTCAAGCCATCCTAGTTGTATATGACTTTCTTCTTTCAGTCAAACACAATCAGAGTTATATAAAAAAATATCCTGGCTCTTTCAAGCTTTATAATGGGAGTGAATGGTGCAAAAAAAATTTTGGAAGCCCAAAAAAGTACATCCATCCATCATAAAAGTAATCCATACGGGTCCATGGGGTTAATGAAGGCCTTCTGAAGAGAAACAGTGCATTTTTGTTAGAAATTTTTCTCTCTTCCGCTGGAACTACACTCCCATACGGGCGTAATCAGAAGCCAGCGAATATAGTTTATGAAGTTATAAATATGGATATCTTGCTAAAACCCATCGCTTAATTTCAGAAGGCCTTTATTAACCCCCTGGAGTCGAATGGATTATGAAAATGGCTTTAAAATCTCAGGTATCATTCACTCTTTTTATAAAGCTTGGAAGAGCCAGGATATTTTTTAATTTAACTCTGATGGTGTTTGGCTGAAAGAAGTCACCTAGGATGGATTAAGGGTGAGTAAATTATGGGATACTTTTCTTTTTTGGGTGAACTAACTCTTTACATCTTCATTCTATTTGTTTTTCTATTCAGAGTCAAGATGCCAGTGGACAGAATGAGAATGCGCCCCTGGTTGGAGCAACAGATTTCCAGCGGGGAAATTCAAGGTCTTCTCTGGGTCGATGAGGTGAGGGTGGAAATCCAATAAAATTATATTGTATTCAGTTTAAGAAGAGACTTAATTTAGTTTGAACATGTGACTCATGTGGCACTTTGTGTCTTTGCCAATACACTGTCAAATTCCAAATGCAGACTGTCAGTCAAAATCCGATTTTTGTGCATATCCTATTCTAATGGGATCTGATCATATTTAGCAAGTGTGAACCGCAAAAAAAATCACATGAAATCTGATTTCTTACAAATCCGTTTCACGCTACATTCATATGTGGTTTGAAATCCTATTCAAATCTCATTTCTGGAAATCCATTTCAGTCTGACCTATCTGATCGGATTTCGCATAGCTTTTCTCCTTGTATGTCACTTTCTCAACGCGTAAAACGTAAAAACGTCAGACATCTTTGCAGGAACACGGTTGTGTTTTGTTGTTGTCAATGTTCAGGTCATGCAGAAAGTGTCACTTCATTCACTGTTCGGAAGAGAGACGTCTCCTGTACAGAATAAAGCCGCTCATGCGAGCCTCATGCGAGTTTTTGACATTGCTGTATTAGTAGACCAGCGCTGCAGCTACCCATTGTCAAAGACAACATTGCAAACCCTTTCTTGTTGTTTTTGGCATAGTCCTATCAATGACATGGAAAACGAAAGATAGCCATGGGACACACAAATCAGATCTGAACAGCTGCGATAAACAGTGTGGACAGTCAGTCATTTAGATCAGATTCTAATTGGATACACAAATAATTGGATTTGGACTGACATTGTGAACATAGTCTAATAGTACACTATTAAAATGTTTCCATTAACAGGAGAAAAGGATATTTCAGATACCATGGATGCATGCAGCCAGACATGGATGGGATTTGGAAAAGGATGCACCTTTATTTAAGAATTGGGCCATTCACACAGGTAACTGTTGACAGATCTGTTGTCCATTGTCTCTTTTATAAAGAATGAGGCTGAGTACTTTAAAGGTGAAATTTGTAATTTCCACTATGCATTTGAGTTGATTCTTCATTTGCATACAGATTTTAATGTATTTCTGCCGGGGTGATCCTTGTGCTGGATCTACTGATTTGTGACTCCATTTTGTTATATGTTATGATTCAGTTATTACCCAATTTTGTCTCATACAGGAAAGTATCGCCCAGGTATTGACAAACCAGATCCTAAGACATGGAAGGCAAATTTCCGCTGTGCTATGAATTCTCTACCAGATATTGAGGAAGTGAAAGATAAAAGTATGAAGAGAGGAAGCAATGCCTTCAGAATGTACAGGTTGCTTTCCTCATCCGAAAAAGCAGTTAAGAAAGGTAAGTTTGGTCATTAACATAAATACTTGAGGGAAATTTCACCATGTATTTTATGCTCATACACTTATCATTAGTCTAGATTTCCATAATTTTATTCTGGTAAACATATTCTTCTGATGATGTGATTGTCATCTTTTTCAGTGAAGAAAAAGATGGACCTGGAGCAAAGAGCAAAAGTAGGAACTAATAGCTGTACACTTAAACAATACTGCAGACTTCTGACTAAGTATTGCAAATGATCTCACACCTATCCTCAATTCTTTAGGGTTTTCAGAAACGGAAAGCTGGCACTCCCAGAAAAATTAAAATTCTAAAAAGACAGAGTGAAGCAGAGTTTAAGATTTCACCAGACAGCACTGTGCTATTTGCTGGTAAATAACCACTTGTTATTTCCTAATTTGTTATACCTTCAGATATCAAACTCTGATACATTGGATAATGCACTTATTTATCTACAGTGTTACCAAAACATATTTGAAACTTTAGGCCATTCTGACACTAGGGCTCAGAACTAATTTTAAATCATTTATTTTTTAAAGGGATAGTTCACCCAAAAATTCTGTCAGTATTTACTCAACCTTTTGTTGTTCCAACCCCGTAAGACCTTCGTTCATCTTCGGAACACGAATTAAGATATTTTTGATGAAATCTGAGAGCTGGATCACTCCTCCATACAAGTCCATAGGCTTTCTTGAGGGATTGAAACTTGCCGGCCTCGAAAACGTATTAAAGACTTCATTAAAATAGTCAGAGTGACTACAGTGGCTCAATATTAAGTTTATCAAGCGACGAGAATACTTTTTGTGCGCAAAAACAAACATAAATAACGACTTTATTTCAACTAGTCATTTCCTTCTCTTTGGGCCTCTAGTCAGTTAAACTAGTGTAATTGCGTAGAGCTACGTCACACGTAGGCCCACTTTTGGCAGACGATGGTCATGTGGGGGATGCGTGTGACGTACAACAACAGAAGCTTACGCCATTACACTAGTGGTAAACTAACTGGCTTCTGGAAGAAAATGAATAGTTGAAATAAAGTTGTTATTTTTTATTTTTTTTTGCGCACAAAAAGGGTTCTCATCGTTTGATAAACTTAAGATTGAGCCACTGTAGTCACTTGGACTATTTTAACGATGTCTTTAATAACTTTTCGAGGCCGGCAAGTTCAATCCCTCAAGAAAGCCTATGGACTAGTATGGAGGAGTGATCCATCTCTCAGATTTCATCAAAAATATCTTAATTCGTGTTCCGAAGATAAACGAAGGTCTTACGGGGTTGGAACAACATGAGGGTGAGTAAATACTGACAGAATTTTTAATTTTTTTGGTGAACTATCCCTTTAAATCAACTGGTCTCAATGTGATTTCTGACCACCAAAAAAGTACTCTTTGCCTTCAACAGTAGATCCATTGTTTTATACTTGCTTATTCATCAACAGAGCTAGAGAGCTCCCCTGAGCCCATGTCATCTAAGAGGGATATGGCTGTAGCTGAACTACCCGATGTGTGTGCAGTTGTTGAGGTGGCAACAGAGAATAAAGAACCTGCGGTTTGCCCCGCTGAAGTGTCTCTGTGTCTCCAGGACTCCCATGTTTCATCCTACAGTGGTAAGGTTCTTTCTTGCCTTTATCTTTACTGTCTACTGTGTTGTATTCACCACAGGAGTCATGAATTACTTATTAGGCAAAATGTTATTGTTGGCCACAAACACAACTGCACATCATCATGGATTTTATTCTATACTATACAGAGAGTGACACAGAGAGCACATACAGCGACGAAGACTTGGTACAGGTATGTATATTTTTAAATACATTATTTTATATTTTTTAATACAATTTAGACACCTTTTTGTGACAGCCAGTTAAAGGATTAGTTTACCTCAAAATGAAACTTTCCTAATAATTTACTCACCCCAATGCCATCCAAGATATCCATGACTTTCTTTCCTCAGTGGAAGAGAAATTTAATTTTTTGAGGAAAACATTTCTGGATTTTTCTTCGAATAATGGACCTCAATGGCAACCAACGTTTTGAAGTCCAAATCAATGCAGTTTCAAAGGTCTTTGAAGTGCTTCAACGGCTGCGCACGATCGCAGCTGAGAAAGGGGGTCTTCCGCCTTCCGGTACTTCCGCCGGCGACATCGAGCGTGACCTTTCAACGTGATGACGTAGTTCCCGGCGTGTTGCAAATCAGCTCAATATGAACAATTGTAGTTAAAAAAGTATATATATATATATATATATATATATATATATATATATAAAATTTAAATGACCTATTGTTTCGCTAGATAAGACCCTATACCTCAGCTGCGATCGTGCACAGCCGTTTCAAGCACTTCAAAGACCTTTGAAACTGCATTGATTTGGACTTCAAAACGTAGGTTGCCATTGTAGTCCATTATTCGAAGAAAAATCCAGAATTTTTTTCCTCAAAAAACGTAATTTCTCTTCCACTGAGGAAAGAAAGACATGGATATCTTGGATGGCATAGGGGTGAGTAAATTATTAGGAAATCTTAATTTTGAGGTGAAGTAATCCTTTAAGCAAATACACTACTATTCAAAAGTTTGGGGTCATTACTACAAATTTTTTTATTCACAAAGGATGCATTAACTTGATCAAAAGTGACAGTTAAGACATTTAATGTTACAAAACGTAGCGCTTCTGTGTTGTACATCACACGCTTCACACACATGACCAGCGTCGGCCAATAGTGAGCCTGCGTGTGATGTACAACACAGAAGCGCTGCGCTGTTACACTACGTGAAGTCACTCGAGGCCCACAGAGATGGAAATAAATAGTTGAATAAAGTTTTTGTTTTTGCGCACAAAAAGTATTCTCATCGCTTGATAAACTTAAGATTGAGCCACTGTAGTCACTTGGACTATTTAACGATGTCTTTAATAACTTTTCTGGGCCGGCAAGTTTCAATCCCTATGGAGGATTGATCCAGCTCTCAGATTTAATCAAAAATATCTTAGTGTTCCGAAGATGAATGAAAGTCTTACGGGGTTGGAACAACATGAGGGTGAGTAAATACTGACAGACTTTTCATTTTTGGGTGAACTATCCCTTTAAGCATTTTTATGGTTATCGGTATCGGCCATTTTCAAAACCGATTTGCCGATAAAATAATTTAATTTTGAAATGCGTTATATTTGGCTCTGACGCAGCTAGGGCTGGGTACCGAGTTCGATACTTTTTAGGTACCGACCGAATTGCCTCGATACTATCGAGTATCGAATAATGACATGTTGTTCGGTTCCAGATTTCCATACCTAAGGAGTTAACTCGTCAACGTCAGTGCTCAAAGTACAAATACATATGAAATGCACATACACGCAAACTCCACACACAAGACGCGCGGGACTCTCCGCGCACATACTCATATGAGACGCGCGCGTGCACGCACAAACTCTCCACGCGCATACTTATATGAGACGCGAGGACACACACATAATACCTTTAAGATGTGGAAAAGTAATCAAAAGAGTGGTTATATTTCTCCAGGCTTTTTGCGGTAAAATAATTGCTGCAAAGACTGGTATACCACGACAAATATGATGAAGACCTTGACAGTGCACGGAGTAAACATAAAAGTTGCTCCCTCTTCGACTGGTAAATGAAGAGATACCTTGTTGATCACTCGTTGATCACTCTGACAGTGTTTATATTACAATAAATAATAACCTACCGAATGTACACTGCAGTTCAAAAATGTGTTGCTTAGTCAGAATTTTTTTTCAGTAAGGAATAGGATGCATTAAAGTTATCAAAGGTGACATTAAAACATGTGTAATGTTACACAATTTCGTTTTTAAATAAATTATGTTCTTTTGAATTTTTTATTCATCAAAGAATCATGAAAAAATGTATCAGTTTCCAAAATATTAAGCAGCAAACTGTTTTCATATTTCTGAAGGGTCATGTGACACTGAAGTAAAATTCAGCTTTGAATTCAAATCATTTCAATAAATTACATTGTGAAATATATTCAAATAAGATTTTAAATTCTAATACTATTTTACAATATAACAAGTTTTACTGTAATTTTTTTTTTTTAAATCAGCTTTGGTGAGCATGAGCTCTTTATAAAAAAATGTTTGTTCCTTTGTGCTTTTTTTTGTTCCTTTTTGCACTGGCTAAGGAGCATGAGTCAGCAAGTTTTTCTGAGGTAATGACTGTGTTATGTAATCTTGTTCAAATGGATTTCAGAAAAATTGTTATCGAAAAATGTATCGTTAGAAACCGGAATCGAAAATGAGGTATCGAAATTGGCACCGGATCGAAAGATTTTGAACAATACCCAGCCCTAGACGCAGCCACCTCTGTCGGAACTCACCACTGTATACTAGACCAATGTCCCCGCGGCCCCGCACATCTGATTTGTTGGGAGTCACGAGTCCGGCCAATCAACGCGGTAAGCTGAAGGCACTGAAAGTTTTGCACTCTCACGCCGAAAGCACTTGCTGACTGGAGCTGCTTCACTGATCACGCATAAGTTGTCTCTCAAAGTTAAGGCAGCAGCAGACTTTGCTGAAGTAGCAATACATTTTTACACTGAAGTTGCTAAACACCTCAATACAATAGAACCTGCGTGTCTCTAAATGAATGGCGCAGACGCGTGATTTCATTTACCGCACACACACAGGAGCACGCGTGACCGCTTGCACTTTTTTCAGCCTCAGCCGCTTCACTATATGAGAACATGGTTGCATAAACATCATCTTAGTCTAATCTAATCATCATCATCTAATCAGCCGCTTAGTCACTTCATGAGCTTTTTAATGCTTCAACTGAGAAAAGTTACTCAAAGATCTCCACTCCAACCCGTCAAAATAAAAGTTCGGTTTTTCATAGGGCCCTAGAAATGTATTTTTTGTTAAACTGTACGTGAATTTAATACGTTTGATGATTTCAATTAATTAGAAATGCTTTTTGATTACTAAAATTTAATTTAACCATTAAAATAGAGTCTTTAAGTTTTACAAAATGTTTACAGAATGCTGCTGGCTGCTCCCTGTACTTTTTAAGTTATTATTGTTATTAATAATAATGTTATTATTAACAGTTCTCAGATTTAAAGATATGTTTAAAATCATTTAAAGTATTTGTCAAAACCCTTTGTTTTTCTTCTTCTACTTGGTCTACTTGATCTGTAATAATCTGTATCGGCATCGGCCCTGAAAATCACATATCGGTCAACCCCTATTATCTTTGGTAGGTTTAGTTCACCCAGAAATGAAAACTTCATTATGTCGTTCCAAACTCTTTAAGACTTTTGTTCATCTTTGAAACACAAATGAAGATCTTTTTGATGAAATCTGAGAGCTCTCTGTCCCTCCATTGACAGCTATTCAACCGACACTTTGATGCTTCAAAGTATATAATCCTTATGAATTGAGTGGTTTAGTCCAATTTTTCTGAAGATACTCGATTGCTTTATATGTTGAACAGATTGAATTTAGGCTTTTTTTCACATATAAACATTGTTTAGAGAACTTAAAGGGTCATGAAACCCTAAACCAAATTTTCTGAGTTACGTGTGTTGAACACCATTGAAGACAATGTTAGCATCTGTTAGATATAATAGTAGGGTGAAAATGGTTACATTTCATTTTTTTCCCGCTATTTTCATCTTCCGGGTTTAAAATCTTCATTGTGATGACTCATCGGTGTCTCATAATTATTAATGAGTAATAATAATAATACATAATTATTAATGAGACTCATTAATAATATCCTACGTTTTCATATCCAGTTTTCATATCCTACGAGAAGACACTGTCTCGTAATTATTCATGACACCACGTGGATCTTTCCATGACAGACATGTCAAACTGTGATATCGCGTAGTAGAGGACAGAGGCAATCATGGGACGCAACGCAAGTGTTTGTTTTCGTAGTGCAGAAGTTCAAGTGCGTTGAATATGTTTCCCCGCGATGCTGCCAGGACTCTAGCTCCAGGCGGTTGGTTGGCCATCAACCACGTACACATCTAAATATGTATGCAGCAAACATTTTTCTCGAGCTCTAGAACTGGAGAATGGTGGGCTTCGGCCTTGTCGATGACCAATGCAAGTTACGTCTTGCTAATAATGCGGTACCAAGTCCTGAGGACTTTTCTATCCCTTCAGAGGTGTTTGTGTGTCTAAAATGTAACCCTGATCGTTTTACTTTCCTTTTGTTAAATAAGCACTCCTTATTAAAATCTTAGATATTTCGATAATACCTCAATTGTATGCTTGTAATTAAATATGTCATTGGGGTTCAGGGGGCGCGTAGATCTAGGCTATGCATGGATTTTTTTTAAAGCGGAAAATTAATTATTTTCAAATATATGCATTTGTAGTGTGTATATAAACCGTGTTTCTAACACTGATTTTTAGTGACAGTCGATATGCATGAGCCACTGGCGATGACAGTTCCCCCCTCTCCGATGCCGTGCCATACCACACCCACTCCCTCCCTTCTTCTCACAGCCATCCACGCCCATTTAAGTTGCATTTTTCAAAAAGATTGTGAGCTAGACTTGAGCTGAAAGAGGGGGGTTTCATGACCCTTTAAAGTTTAAACAGAAGCTCAACCAAACCAGCTTGACATGCAAAAACAAACCTCACTGGTTCTTGCTGAAGCTCAAATGTGCTGCGTAACGTGAGAATGAACCTCATTGGTTCACGTCAAGCCAACATGTTTGAGCTTTCCGTTTACCATATCTGATGTGTAAGTTGATTAATGTTAAATGATTCAATCTTTTCATCATATAAAGCTATCGTGTCTCTTCAGAAAATTTTGGACTAAACCGCTCAATTCATATGGATCACGATCTCTTTATGAACCTCTTTGAAGCATCAAAGTGTCAGTTGTGTAGCTGTCAATGGAAGGACAGAAAGCTCTCAGATTTCATCAAAGAAATCTTGGAACGACATGAGGGTGAGTAATTAATGAGAATTTTCACTTTTGGGTGAACGAACACTTAAATGGTTTAAATAAATTTGAATAATCAAAAAGAAGCAATTAAATCCAAACTTGTTTTAATTTGATCAATAGTAGGGTCCAATGAATTGTATTATTATTATTCAAAATTCAAATCTTTACTCAGTGTTTTATGATTTAATACAAATGTATTATCAAAAGTGATGGTAATAAAATGAATGCTCAAAACTTTAACAATTTAAATCATCTTTTATAATGTCATCAAATGAAATTTTAACAATTTCTTTATTTTTGTCAATGTAGTGCTGCACCACAGAGATTCAGATTCTGTTTAAATTAAAACATGGCTGAAAAATGTATAATGTGAGTGATATTCCTTAAAAACAATGCAGACAACAAGCATTCTTAATTTTAAGTAGCAATCTTTTTGCAAGGTAATATTCACAAACTAAGTCCATATCATGATTTAAGTGTACAGCCTAATTTATTTATTCATCAAAATCTTGTCAAATTATGTGACATTCCACGTTATAGGCCTACCGTAAATTCCAATTTTATGACTGGATAATCTATAATGCACTGCTGAAATCATAGGGCCATAAGTTTAACACACTGGGAGGGAATGTAATGGTCTTAAGATGGTTCAACTTCAAACCGGTGAGAAAGTTACATTCCATATCTGTTTCTTACTTTGTAACCAAAGCAGCTTATCAAAACAATGACTCTTAGTTATTGTTATTAAAGTTATTTTCATTTTTTAATAATATTTCACAGTATTACTGTTTTACTGTATTTTTTTTATTAAAAACAAATGCAGCTTTGGTGAGCATGAGACAAAAATATATTTGTTTTTAAATCATACCCCAAACTTTTCAAATGAAGTGTATATAGAAATACAACAATAGAAACATTCATGTTGTCATCAAGCAACATCAAGTTGTTTTTTTACTAAGAGTGTTAACTTTCCCTTGCAGCTTCCTCAGGACCTGTCCATAAAAGCTAGAACATCATGTAGTTCTGTGTTAAGGATCCCACCATCAGCTAATTCCTCACCGAACACATTTTTCACATCCGCGATAACAAATTTCAGAGTAACCAGCTGCAGAGAGGACTCGCCCCTAATTGCTTATAACACTCCTCCATGGTTTCCCTGCACATTTAATTTCCAAAATGTCACAGACGAACGACCCTCAAGCCCTGCCCAAAAAACAGATCTCGCCAGCAGCCCAACTTCTCAGGCCTGTGTGACGGCTAATGCTGTGGACCTCTCTGTTGCAAAAAACAAAACACTACAATGAAGACACTTGAAATGCACAACCTGCTGCTGTTCAGCTGATAAACTTACAACCCATAATCCAATATTAATCAACTGGTCTCAGGTCTTAGACTTGTGTTGATGTTCAGCTTTTAAAACCAAACCGTTTTAAGCTATCTGAATCCGTTACACTAGATCATTATATTTCTGAAACACACTACCTCATTCTCATAACTGTATTAAATATGTAACTTGTAGAACTACCTCACAGATGCATCTTGATCACAGAAGTCGGCAGTGTAAGCTAGTAATAATAAAGCATTGGGAGCAGAACGCTAAGTATTAATTTCAGTTTTGAGTAATATTTCATACTTGTGACAGCAGATGTAACAAAACAATCAAAAATGAAATAGAACAGTTACTAGAGATTTGCATTAATGTTTTTCTACATGGTTCAGCACAATATTGAGATTTTTTGAAAGAAACGTTTGAATGATTTTTTTTTTATGAATTTGGCATGTTTGTCAATTATATAACAGAATTATTGAACTGCCTAGAGACCTTTTTTAGTTTTCACATGTCAGTGGAACTACAAATACTTGAATAGAGACGCTCAACTAATTAAGAGTTGTATATTAACTTGACAAACCGTTTTCCTTTGCGTTCTGACAGAATCTTGTTTCAATGTAATTGAGAATTGCTGAAGTTTCTTGTATATGCTATTTTTATACCACAGTCAATAATGTGCATAAGAAATACAGCACTGAGATTTAAAAGCAAATATAAAAACAGGTTTTATTGTAGTGTCTAAATCATTAAAAACATTACACAATACAAAATATTTTCAACACTCATTTGGCGTATGATGTACACTTAAACAGTGGTTCAACGTGTTAGTAGTGGTACTAGTTAAAAAGATAAATGTGCAGTAGAAAGCAATCACTGTGGTTGCTGTATCTTACTTGATTTTACAATAGATGGAAGATAAATGAAAATGCTTTACAACTCAGACTGTATGTGTGTGTAGTATGCAGTGGCCTAAATGATAAATTGCATTCTTGGTTTTCTTAGATTGAGATTTTCATTCTTCATGTCATTCATTTTGTCTATGATTTCATTTTTTACTGTACAAGGCTAGTGGTGTACAATTTCATGTTATTAATGGTGCTCTATTTATAACAAAACTTTGTAAATCTATAACAAGCTTATTATAATGCTCCTTGCTGAATTCCAAGTACGTTTCACTGAACTAAGGACAACACTGCAGCACAGCTCATATAAAACGTCTCAATTGAATGCAACAACTTCTAAAATTCTATGAACACAGGTGTTTTAATACAGTCTGTGCCTTCTTATGAAGTAAGATTGTATATTGTTGCGCTTGACACAGTAAATCACAGTTTTTATCTGTAGAGCAGGGATCACCAATCTCGGTCCTGGAGGGCCGATGTCCTGCAGAGTTTAGCTCCAACCAGGTCCAACACACCTGCCTGAAAGTTTCTATTATGCCTAGTGAGACCTTGATTAGCTGGTTCAGGTGTGTTTAATTAGGGTTGGAGCTAAACTCTGCAGGACAGCGGCCCTCCAGGACCGAGATTGGTGACCCATGCTGTAGAGGTTATACTTATGACCTGTGTACAGACTGGCTTTAAGGCTTTTACAAAAATGAAGAAATTATTTAGAAAACCACTAGTAACTGAGGTTGTAAAAATAGGTCATCCCCTTACTTAATTTTTTTGGGGGGGGGGATTGAAATGGTGGGCAATCCAGATGACCAGTCTGGATGATATGGAAAGAAACGGTTTACTTCTCAAAGTATGGCAAATAAAAGAACTTGAATCCTCTTCGTCCCCGAACTGCACAGCTTATATAGATCACATGATACACTGAAACAAAAAAGGGAAAAGTAAGAGTTGTTGTTTTTCCTCTAGCATTTTTTTCAAGCAATGTTAAAGAGGAGATGACCAATTATGCTTTTTTCCCCATTTTCAACTTTCTATAGTGTGTAATGTTGCTGTTTGGGCATAAACAAGTTCCACTCAAAGCATTAAGTCTACTCTAGTTATTCTTCATATCAGTAAGCTCTGATTCTGAACTCTCTGAAATGGATTGATTGTAGTTTTTCTTCCGGGAACGGAAGAAGGTCCTCTTTAATGTCAGTTTCTTCCTATGTATACACATTACTGTACACATTACAACACTGTAATATATTATCTAAGGTCCAAAATCCATTATTGATATTCACAAAGGCAAAGCTGACTATATAATATAAAAGCTTGTATTGAGAATACATCTAGATCTTACCACCAGGAATGAA
The DNA here is from genome assembly GCF_051911475.1 of Siphateles boraxobius. Taxonomy (NCBI): domain Eukaryota; kingdom Metazoa; phylum Chordata; class Actinopteri; order Cypriniformes; family Leuciscidae; genus Siphateles; species Siphateles boraxobius. The sequence continues at coordinate 11,905,108 of NW_027508908.1, read as the reverse complement.
GAGAAGAAATCCAGGAACAAAGAAAATTGCACTTGAAACACCTGAAAAGGCATTAATACATGGGTTACATCATTTACTGACCAAAATTGGCATGAAACCAACTGAAGAGTTAAATGTATGAAGGTGGTGTTGTCTTTGTTTTTAAGGCATGAAGAACACTGATTTGCTCCACATATAATTAGCTGAACAGGTTTGTGTGCTAAAGGAGCCCTGTTCATGTCTCACCGGTGTTTACAACCAATACCAACGTGACAGGTCTTACCTGCGTGAGGGTTTAACTGTATGACAATGCCTGTAAAGATCAAAGCTGATAGGTAGGAAGCAGAGGGAGGGGGATCGATAGGGAGAGAGAGAAAAGATAATACATTTACTAAGCAGCTGACAATCACATCTGAATTCACCATCTGTGCTTAAGATCAGAGTTGACAGCAAGATAAACACTAACAGCACTTTACAAGTCAAACAGAAACTGTGGTTCCCAAACACCTTCCCCTTGAGATCTGTACTACTTATGATCAAAGAACATCACAAAAGGTATGAAAGTCTCACCAACTCCAGTGATTAAGAGGAGGAACGAGGCAAGAACGACTCGTCTGTTCTTCTTCACAAGCGGGTGAGACGTCCACCTGGGAACAATCAACACAGACCAAATGTTGAGGAAAGGAAAAGAATATCACAAACTATTTAAATGTACAAGACAAGAGTATTTTTTTTAAGTTAAGTCAACTTATATAAATAGAAGTTTTACAGTAATGTGTGCATGTTACCCGCAGCAGTGAGCAGACAGCTGTGTGACTGAGCTGAGTGTGCTGAATGACCACTGAGAGCTGCAGTAGGACAGAGTAGCAGGATCACTGGAACACAGACAGACACTAGGCTTGACATCTGGCCTTTTTAAGTACTTTTACATCAAAAAAATCAAAGCAGCATATTTTATTTTGTTTAGGTCGGTCATTTGATGGCTTTTTTGTTTGCCAGTTTGTCGATTCTGGTCCCTGATGAAAATTTGTGGGAAATTAAGCATTTACTTTAAAATTTAGCATTACCCTAGGGCTGAAAACAAGAAGTTAACATCACAGTGTATGTATAGTTGTCTTTTAAAATCTGCTATTTCTAACTCAAAATATGGAACGTGACAATTTGAATGTATCATTGCAGATATGTAAACTTATATTTACCAATTATTAACTGGGATAAACTTGCCTTTTAAATTTCTAAAATTGAGAAAAAATTCTGAAGTAAAATAGGTGGTCAGCTGTTTTCAGTGGCAATAGTAATATACAAGTTAATTGTCATATCAGCTTCACATGCTATTTCAAGGCACATGCAGATTCCATAAATACAAACAATGCAATACAAATATAATAAAATTGAACTTAGAAAAAAAAAAAAGATGAAACAATTTGGTATAAACATAAACAATAAAAAAAAAGATTCATCAAAGTTATTGTGTCATGACTTTTAGGAAAAATTAGGCAGACCAAAAATATATCCACCAATTCAACAAGGATCTGTGATACAATTAGAATAATAAACTTTTTTTTGACTATTCGTATTGATCCCTTAATTGATACAGTACATATTTGTCATTATCGATGTATACACCCTGTTTCAACATTTTCTTACTCTGCTTGTTCAGTCTGTCCAAAATCTTTCAATTAAATATTTTAACATTATATATTAATATTACTCACTGGTAAATATAATCGCTGTAAACTGGTGTCAATTGCATCAGGAGGTTTTAATCACAGGTGAAGGTTTTAATTAACGACTTGTTAGTGATCCAAAATAGCTTGAACTAAAATAAAACCTAAATCAACAAATTCATGATTAACTTTAAACCTTATTGGGGCAACACATCCTTCATTTTATACCATTCTGCTCAAATAATTACATTCAATTAATAGTCTTGCTTGATGAGAATGTTCAAATTAAAAATGTCAACACTGTGATGTGAACTGCCAAACCTGATTTTGAAGAAGTTGTTGAAAGAAGAGTTCACAGTGCCACCTAATGCATCTTCATTTTCCAGATTCTGTGGGAGAACAGAAAAAAAAGTCAGTCAGATTTGCCCGTAAAAGACTCTCAAAGAGAAAGTGACAGACATGTAAACACCTGACCTGATATTTCAGATTACTGTGTTCAGGAGTGCCAGCGGATGCAGAAGGATGAGATTGTGTTTTGGCAAAAGAAAGAGGTCCAAATGTCATCTCTCCGCCACCGTCCTTCTCTCTGCCCTTCCATTCCCCGACATCCTCTCCAGGAACCACACCTTCCTCCTCACCCTCCAGCACGAATGCGTCATCAATTGTAAACTGTGTCCCCATAGCTACAGCCCCTCAGACATTGACTGGATGTTAACCGACAAGCACTGTGAAGATGATAAACACCACAATTGAGTTACTGATCATCTACACTCTGCCTTTTACATTTCTCATACTTCAGTATAGTGCATTGACTGCCCTATAATATTCATTTACAATGCACAATAATTAATTATCTTTCTCTCTCACTTCCTAATTTCAACACCAAACTAATACAAAAGAAGAGCAAAGGACATTACCTTCTTTAGATCCAAGTTACTCACAGTGGCTAATGTACAGATCATTTCAAAACTGTATTAAAGTTATACAAAATTGTTTAACTGTAGGGAAGCACAGCAAGGAATGGTATTTCCTCTATTACGAGAAAGTATAAAGTGAGCTATTCTGATCTGTTATGAAGATGACGCTTTGTTTTTAATTTACCGCACTTTTTTCATCCTGGTTTTATTCCAGCGCAAGACATTCACTTATTTGAATGAATCTGATCAGTCGCATTAACAGATGTTAGCTAAATCTCCGTTTGATATGGCGTATATAGGTTTATTAGATGTGGAATAAATGCTCGAGTGTGACATAGCTAATATTTGCCCTTAGGAAGCATGTGACTGACACACTCTTCCGCTTTTTCTTAACAACAGAATGTTTGTATCCACCCAAAACAATCTACATGTTGCGGATTACAGAGAAGCTCGTTACATGTATCACACTTATAATTACGTGTCACAATAATACATTTAAGTTTAAAATCATTTCGTTGAAAATAACAGTTGCAGAATTTCCAATGCAACTGAGAAAGTTTTCTTGAATATTTACACAGCCGAACATCCCGTTATTAACACCACAATAGCGCTAAATTACAAAGGAAGAATCCTCTAAGTTAACGTTACTCACTGTCACATTACTGTTGATCCTCGTCAGTTACACATAGATCATTCTGCCATCGTCCTTAGATCACTTCCAAGGAATGCAAGGTTACAAAACCTGCTTAAATGTATTGTTTACTGGCCGGCGGAAAACTTTAACCTAAACTTTGCTAGTAACAGCTGCTTCTTTTTTGTGGGTCGACTTTAAACAGACAAATGTAGCGGTGGTCTCTTCAGCGACACCTAGAGGACTGGAGGATCATTATAAATAATATGATATAATTTAACACTCAAATATATATAATATATGTTTAATAATGAAATATTGTAAGAAATAATTATGGTGATGCTTGAAATTTGAAGAAAGATAAACTGAATCTTGATGGGTGCGTGTTGAAAAGCATGTTATATATTACAATCGCAATGTATTTCTGTGTATCTTGAACTGATTAATGAACTTATCAAGTCCTTCATAGGCTTAAATCATTCATAAATACATTCTGATGCTTGTCACTTGAATTTAATGTGACAATTTATGTAATAACAGAATTGTGTTCACAGAAAATTGTTCTGCTATTGTTTAAGGCTCAAGTATAAGGTCCAGTGTCATTGTCTTCCGTTCTATACATATTTATCACACTTCCTTACAGTCTGTAATTGTAGGCCCATGTAAACAGGGACATGCTACTAATAAGTTTATCACCTTTTTTCTGTTATGGTTCTCAGTTGCCCCATCCTAAAATTGACGGCTGTCCCTCATTGTTTGCTCACTCCAGTGGTGAGTTAGCAACGGTGTGGACACTTGTTTATCTCTATGATAATCAAGCCAGGGTTGATGAAGTTATATTTTTCAGACACCTGTTCACAGATATCTGTGAAGAGGATCTATCCTTATACAACGCCACTGAAAAGAACAATACCACAGTCTTTGAAATTTTTGTTTTCGTCTATTTTCAGTTATAAATGCGAGGTTATGATAGATTATTGTTCAATTTATGTTATATATCTTATTGCCTAGACAGAATATGTCCAATCCCATGTGAACCTTCATCTGGTAATTTTTAAGGTGCGAGATATACGGGTTAAGAAAGGTAGCAACTATAGCAAGTTGAATACCACAAGACAATGTCATTCAAGGAGTGATAATCTACTGTGATGTGATTGTCAGGGTTCTGTCACTTCTGTCTAGTTTATATCTTAATTTGGTGACAGAGCTCTGGCACTCCCGGTTTGTCATGTGCTTGTGTTATAGTCCTGGTTGTTATGAGCACATGGCTTGTCATGTGTTTCCTTGTGCCATGTGCTCTCATGTCATTGTCTAGCCCCTCCCATCTTGTTATCTAATTATTGATTAATTTGCCATTACCCCCTTTTGTTTGCTTCCCTATTTATTCTCCCTGTGTTTGCAGTCCTGTGTTGTCATCTGTGTGTCCATGTGTTCCTGTTTCCTGCCATAGTTCTGTTGTATCTTGAGGCCTGTCCTGTTTTCCCCCCAAGGGGAATTTTTGTTTGCATTTTGTTTCAATTTTATTATTAAATAACCTTCCTTCCTGCACTTGAATCCTCGCTTCACTGGTTCACCATTACGATCTAGCCGTTTGAATTCAGCGGAAGGACTCACGCCATCCACTGGCGTCTCCTGCCCTCTCTACGAACGCATGCTGCAATTCAGGGCCTTGAGTTTCTTCCGTCAACAGGGGACTGACGTGAGGGAGTTTGCCCTGAAGTTCAGTGCTGCTGCAGAGGGACTGGGGCTTGATGATGCGGCTTTTAAGGACTTGTTCAGTTAAGCCCTTGATGAGCCCATCAACTTCTGGAGAATGAGAGGCCTGGATCATTTGATGTTTGAGGAATTTGTGAATTCCCTTGATCGTAAAGGGAATCCTCCAGCTAAGGAAGTTGCAGTCTCCCCAGAGGTAGCTGTAAAAGCTGCAGTTTCCCTAGAAATGGCAGTTATTACTGCAGCTTCTCCAGAGGCGGTTATTCCCACATCGCCTCGCAAGCGTAGGAGAAAGGCTCCTGTTACTCCCCTTAATTCGGCGATCCAGGAGGACCCGACTTCGATGGTCCCAGGCCTGGTTGTCCCAGAGCTGTCCACTCTCCCTGTCGCACCCCCAGTGGTGGCCAAAGAGGCTGCAGCACCGCCGTGCTCTCATAGATGGAGGAGGAAGGCATCCTCTATCCCAGGAGGCCCGGCCCTAGCTCTTAGCCCTGCAGGCATCGCCCATGCTCCTATCCTCGCCGGCACCGCCCAAACTCCTTGCTCTGCCAGCGCCGCCCAAGCTACTTGCCCTGTTGGCGATGCCCAAACTCCTTACTCTGCCAATGCTGCCTGTCAAGACTAAATTTTTTCACGTCAGGTCGGCCGAGCCAGAGCTTCTTCACGTCAGACCTGCTGAGCTAGAGTCTGTGCAGGCTTGCCGAGCCAGAGACCGTTCACGTCAGGGCTGCCGAACCAGAGACCGTTCACGCCAGGTCAATCGTGACTTCGGACAAGATGGCAGATTCCACGCCTGTGTCTTCGGACAAGTTGGCCGTCTCTGTCCCTGAAGCCTCGTATCCGCCCTGGATGCCTGCTCCGCCCTGTTCAGCCTGCACCACCCTGGCCCTCAGCCAGGACTCCAGACCTGAGTTTCCCTGGCGCAACCCTCCCGTCCCACCCTGGTCTCTGCTAAGAACTGTATGGACTATCATACTGGCTCTGTTTTGGCTCCCCACCTTCCCCTCTTTGTCCCTATTTTTTGATCTGCTTGTCTGCTGTTGTGTTTTGGTCTCATTTTTGATGTCCCCCTTATGAGAGGGGGTAGTGTCAGGGTTCTTTCACTTCTGTCTAGTTTATCTTGATTTGGTGACAGAGCTCTGGCACTCCCGGTTTGTCATGTGCTTGTGTTATAGTCCTGCTTGTTGTGAGCACACTGCTTGTCATGTGTTTCCTTGTGCCATGTGTTCTCCTGTCGATTGTCTAGCCCTTCCCATCTTGTTATCTGATTGATTCGTTTGCCCCTGCCTTCCCTCATTACCCCCTTTCGTTTGCTTCCCTATTTATTCTCCCTGTGTTTGCAGTCCTGTGCTGGTTCGTCATCTATGTATCATCATGTTCCTTTTTCCTGCCATTGTTCTGTTGTATCTTGAGACCTTTCCTGTTTTCCACCACGGGGAGTATTTGTTTTACTTTTATTATTAAATAACTTTCATTCCTGCACTTGAATCCTCGCTTCATTATTTCACCATTCCGTGACAGTGATATTAGCGAAACAGATTTTGATCCAGTGCGTATTGTGTTTGCACTCTGGAGAGTGTCAAAGGTTTTGTTTTGCAGAGTTTAGCAATGAAGCCAATCACAGACAGTCACTGTATTTCTTGAACGTAATGGCCAATCAGAGGTGTTCAAGTTAATCGGAATCCATTCACTGCTCAAAATGCATGTTTGAGTGTGAGTACATGAGTTCTGTGTGCTCGTGAATTCCCTCATAAAACAAAGTGTAGACACAATGTAAAAAAGAGATTCAGATATCGGATTATCAGAAATAAGTAATTTCAATTTTGACTATTTTTGCTCGATTTCACAAATGAAAAGTTACAAACAAAGCAGAACAGTGGTTTCCCTCCAACACAATGTTTCTTTAAAGAATGAATCAGCTGGGTTGAATGAATCAGTGAATGAATTATTTTTCAGTTAACTTATGAATACTTGCCACTGTCATTACAAATATGGTCCTCACTTGAAATCAGGTATTTATCAACTATCAGTTAATGATCATACAAAGTATGAACGAAGCTACTGGGCTAATCGGGTATGCTATGCTAGTAAAAAACCCACTGAATTTGTATAAACGTATCATATAAAGAAAAGTATTATTTCAAATTTCTTTATTCAAAATTTTACACATTATTAAAACATTACATTTCATAACATTATTCCTGCAACTGTAATTGCAGTGTAAATGCATCTAAACAATAGGCCTAATAGTATAATATTAGTAATTTCTGTCAGTAATGAACAATATTGATTTTTCTAATTTAATTCCAGCATAACTGGATTTAAATAAATATGAAAGTAGCCTAATAACTAATTTAATTTTTTATGTATTTTTTTATGAGAAGAGTGCTTCCTGCTGGAGGAGCATCGTCATGAAGGGCAATAATGTCCAATACTGTCCTTTAAGAAACCCGTCGAAGACCAAGAGAATGTAAATCAATGGACTCTCTTTCACACTTTCTTATTCATGTGAAACTTTAAGTCTGTTTTCGAAGTATGTCGTGAAAATATGTTCTGAAACGTTGTATGCATAATAGCCTAATGGTTGAAATGTGTTTTATGGTTCCTTTCAAAATAAACGTATTTTTCTAGTGTAGGTCTTAACCACGTTTTAATTCTTGTTATTACTTTGCATATCAAAACATTCCACATTGCTATGGTTTGGATCGGAATTTAGTTCACAGCCATCTGATGATAATTTGATTTGACAATTTCAGGTAACAGTTTAACATCTGGTGTGTCCTAGAGAGTGATTAAATAGGTTACTTTACAAAAACATCAGTTATAAGACAACCTCCTGATTTCATCTGTCAATTTCACAGCTAAGAAAAACATTTACCACGGAGCCTATAAGTTAGCTATATTTGACTTTTAAAAACTTACTAACATAATAAAACATATTTTAAAGCAACATAATGGTTATTGATTATGATAAATTGCACACCATAGATTACACTCGTCTTAATGCTAATTAAACAATCTAGAATGTAATTCTCTTCTGATAAGTCTCCTTTTTCTCATCAGGTAGCCTCAACACTGACACTGAGTGTTAGGGACTGGTTCACCCAAAAATGAAAATTCTGTCAGTATTTACTCACCCTCATGTTGTTCCAGCCCCGTAAGACCTTCGTTCATCTTCGGAACACGAATTAAGATATTTTTTATGAAATCTGAGAGCTGGATCACTCCTCCATACTAGTCCATAGGCTTCTTGAGGGTTTGAAACTTGCCTGCCTCGAAAAGTTATTAAAGACATCATTAAAATAGTCCAAGTGACTACAGTGACTCAATCTTAAGTTTATCAAGCGACGAGAATACTTTTTGTGCGCAAAAACAAACATATATAACGACTTTATTTCAACTATTCATTTCCTTCTCTTTGGGCCTCTAGTCAGTTAAACTAGTGTAATTGCTTAGAGCTACGTCACACGTAGGCTCACTATTGGCTGACGCTGGTCATGTGTGTGATGCGTGTGACGTACAACAACAGATCATACGCTGTTAAACTAGTAACCTGACTCGAGGCCCAGAGAGAAGGAAATGAATAGTTGAAATAAAGTCGTTATTTTTGTTTTGTTTTTTGTACAAAAAGTGTTATCGTCGTTTGATAAACTTAAGATTGAGTCACTGTAGTCACTTGGACTATTTTAACGATGTCTTTAATAACTTTTCGAGGCCGACAAGTTCAGGTTCATCAAAAATATCTTAATTCGTGTTCCGAAGATGAGCGAAGTTCTTACGGGGTTGGAACAACATGAGGGTGAGTAAATACTGACAGAATTTTCGTTTTTGGGTGAACTATCCCTTTAAGGCCTATATGTTGTTCAACATATCCGTTGTTCTGGTGGTTCAATTGCAGTATAAATCTTATACTTTATATTTTACAGTATTGTATCCCCTTACACTAACCATACCCCTCAACCCATCACACAAAGCTTTCTGCATTTGTACACAAATTTAAAAACCTTTAATTACTTTATGTTTATACCAGATTTACATATTAGGACGTAGGTTTTTGGAGATTTTGTCAGGTTTTGGTCACTTCTGGGTATGAATTTGTCCCCAAAATATAGTTGAGTATACACACACACACACACACACACACACAATAACTGCGTGCAAAAACTAAAATGATGCTTTCGGAGGGCACTTAAGTGTTTAATCATTATCAACATATATTTAATAAAAATAACTCAATGAAAAAGTTCCAAATGACAATTATTTTTGAGCCCCACACTTTTAAGTGTTATCCATTTATTTTTTTAATGTTTTATTTATATAAGGAAAGATACAATAAATATAGATAAAACTGTGACAACAACCATCGAATCCAGGTATCATAGTGCTAGTAGCTAAAACTAATTTGCAACTCTTGTCCCTGACAGTCCCTCCATTCGTCAATTTTCCACCATAATGTGACTTCAAACGTCTCAAATATGCCTGCATCTGACCTTTATTTATTTTTTTATTTTTTATTTGTGTCGATCAGATTCTGCTCGTTGATATTTGTCATTTATAGCTCTATTATTCAAATCAGCATATTTTGTTGTAGCTCCATTGTCTATGTGAATTGAACCGTTATCTACTACAGATGTTACTAAATTATTTTACACTGTGTAGCCACTAGATGGTGGCAAGATACAACCAACACTTGAATTTGCTGTCCTCCAGTAAAAACAGATTAGGCCTATTTATTGATTCAATTTTACAGGGATCCATGAAGTTAATCTATGAAGCCCTGATGTTTCAGCTATTTTTTCATTAATCATATTAAATTAGTATTCAATGATTCGTTGTGCTTAACCTGTAAAACAACAGGGAAATGGAATGTATCATAAACAAGTGATAACATGCAATACATTTAATGCTTACACTCTTAAAAGGAAAAGGTTCTGTCGACCTTAAAGGTGGGGTATGTGATTTGGAAAACGACCGGCAGATTTTGAAATACACAAATCAAATGGTCCTACCTTCTTTCCTCCAACGCGGGCTCTTACTCCACCCATTCGAAGAACATGGACGCGCAATCATGCACGAGCGAAAACTCAGATGCGCGAGAGATTGTAATGACGATTTACTACTAATTATGCTGGCTTTACTGACGACATGCGCATGCGTCACGAACTTTGAGTATGCGCACGAAGGGGGTCACGCGCGCTGGGGGGAGGGGGGTGTGGTACGACTGTTTGATTGACTAACTTACTGTCCAATGATTCCAGGTGGTCTTGGATATGATTGGCTGGAGTTTTTCGAGTCCTGCCCATTCCACAGATGATTAAATTGCTTAATTTTAATTTCAGTGCTTCTAACTCAGTGGCTGTAAGTGGGTTAGGAATAGGATTTCAAGTTATTTTGAAAAAATGGACAAAAAAAGAGAATCACATACCCCACCGTTAAAGGTTTCTGTTAGTTGCTTATATAGATCTTTTAAGGATTCATTATTTCATGGATTAAGTTTTAATTTATTAAATACGTTTTAATTAATTTTATTCTCACACAATCGTTTTTGAACCACTTACTTTCAATTTCATTTGGCATGCCAAAAATTTATTTAAAAAATTGTATGAAAGATTACGGAGAAATTTCATGTGCTGCTAAGTTAATATTAACCAAACACAGACATTCCACAGGTTTCAAGACACAAGAAAATGTAAAACATATAACCAAACATGTTATTTTATTGTCTGAAAAAGTAACACAATCTCCCAACTGGGTTTATCACATATACTACCACAACGATGAAACACCATTACTACACAAATAGGGACTTCTTTTCAAATATTATAGACATTACAAAAAGATCCCTCATATCTTTCAGTTTTCTTTTGAAGTTATACTAAGCATGGCAGGTTGATTTCATTTACAGTATGATACTGTACACTGTCACCATTTAGAAACAATGTTGTCTGACGTGGTTCTAAAATCCATAATGTTAAGGGAAGACATTTCATGGTCATTTTTATTTCATATGAAATATTTTACAATATAAACAAAGCATCCGTCTTGGATGGACTTAACAGCAACCAGAGGCCAGGCATTTCAGTGCAAACATGTTTTTTTTACAAGGCAGTCTTGGCTGCATTACTCCCTTTTGTCTATCAACAAAAAAAGGGGGGGGGGGGGATTACCAGATGAAGGGGTTTGAAATTAAACTAAATTTCACAAAACGTGACACATACCCAAAATGCATCCTCTGACAAAGTAAAGGAGGTCATGTGTTTGTATTAGTGTCCATCGGAAACCATTCAAAAGTGATTAAAGTTCTAAAGAGGTCTATTTGTCACTAAACCGAAATATACTTCTGGACTTAAATCACTGTTTTAAGAAAAGTTCTGATGAAATGTTTTGAGAACGAATCTATTTCTAGAGCTGACATTATGAGAAGCTTGCTCTGTCTAATGTGGCTCTCTGATGTACATCTGTGATGTCTAGCAATGATTTAAAATAACCATTTATATATGATGCTTTTGTCTTTCCACAATCTTCATCCCACCTCCAACTACAGGGTCTAAGAGGCTGTTTGGACCCTAACCACTGACCTCTCAAATATTAGGTGGAAAACTGAAAACAATACTATTGTAATCAGTATTGCCAAAAAGTAGAAGGCAGATGAACAATGTTTGATTTGGGCAAAACATTTAGGACTGGAGGATGCCTGACATGATTCATTTTAATATATTCTATCTGTTGAGGTGCTTGTTTATAATATAGAATGTAGTCCCTTGATTTCCGTCGAGATGCATTTTTAACAGAAGACTGAAGTTACTCACTGGGCTTGAAATCATGAAGCAGATAAACAAATATTCATGTAAAGGGGGCAGTGGAGAACTGAAAATGGCTTCTTACACAAATCGGAGGGGAAACATAAAATTGGGAATGTTTTGTAGATGTGGTTCTAGACAGATTTATACACAACTTGCAAATAAGTAAAAGACACTTCTGTCAAAAACTGAGAAAAATTGAGTTGAAACTACAGCACTTAATACTGATTACTTTAGAATAAGTCCTCTTAGTTACAATGTCCGCCGCTCCTTGTCAACATTCACAGAGAAGAGGCTGATAGCGCTGTGTTCCACAGGCAAAGAATCCAAATCTGTACACGTCCCTACCTTGTTGTTACACAGGTGGTGGAGGTAGCTAGTTATGTGCATGTATGTGGGGTTTAGGGTCGTTTGCATGGCTGATTGCAGGTGTGTCTGTGTGTGTGGGTAATAGTCGAGTGAGAGGGAGCGAGCTGAAAGTGGTTAACAAGAAGTCCCACAGGAGGATATCCACCTGAACATGTATCATAAAGCAATGAAACTGTGGAGGGTATGGGAAAAGAAGCAAATAAAAGATAAAAAAGGGAGGATCACCACATAATAGCACCAATGGATGTGACATGAGCTCTGCTCTTTTTCCCAAATCTCACAGAGTCGCTACCAGAAGGGACACGAGCGTTAGTTCTGGTGCATTGAGATGGCACACCAAACAGTTAAAGCCATAGTCCATAAAGTATTTTAATGTTTAGTTCAATCTTGGAAAGGGGGCTTTTGCTCATGGATCGGAACCTTACTGTATATAACACAGGCAGGTCCAAATCTAATGTAATCTATGTTCCTCTCTGACATAGGATAGGAATGATAAACAACAGTGGAGCAAATTATTTGTACATACTTTCAATGAATCAGTTGTTCCAACCTAAAAGAAGCATTTATTGAAATCATAAAAAGGTTGAGAATATTGTGAATATACAGATAATGTGTTGGCTGTGGCATCAATTTTAACCATGTCATCTGTTGACCATATTTTGCATTTAGGTCAGTGACATGGCTTGAAAACCAGCTCAATTCCCAGGGAAAACAAAGGTGAAAATAAAACACCATAGTGGTCTGGATTCAACTCAAGAGAGAACATTTTTCAAAATAAAGGTTTTATCAGAGCAGCAAAAGGGCAGAGTCTCTGAATCCAACTGGCCCAAAGGAAGCGAGCTGTATGACCTTTCCTTGGAGTGTTTTGGATGTTTTTGGACACAACACCCGTGTTCCCGCCATTGCGATTTCCAACATCCTCCTCCTTTCGTGAAAACAAATAGAGCCATCAAGCTACACAGAAGAAGACAAGCATGTTTCCAAACCAACAATGACATCCACAAGTCTCCTGGTTCCTGAGACTTGGTATCGGATTCACACTGGCACACAGCTGTTTTTATTTCAAAAGGGAATCAACATAATAAAAATAATCTACATCTGACAAAAATGTAATTGAAATCATTTATATTTTTGTCTACCGAGAATGTGTTTTATTCCCTTAAAAAAACAAAGACTGGTGAAACGATCCACAGTAACATGATTACAGACTAACCGATTTTTTACCTCTTCTTAGGAGAGTTAACTGTTCATGACCTGAGATTAATATTAACTTTAATAAATCCATTACGTAGTGTAAAGTTGCATACAAAGTAATTGTATGCACAATAAGTTTGAAAAAAAAGAAGTCATTTTTCAACAAAAAAAAATACTTTAATTTCAGAACGAGAACATGTTTTCCACTAATTCAGTCTATATACTTGTTTTAATAAGCATATGAGTATTATTCTTATTGTTTCACCAATGCAGTTAACTGTCATGAGAAATGAGTTTATTTTAGGAATATTATACAACTTTATGAATCATGAATTAAATGTTGCTCAGATGAGAGCTTTTATGCCCCATATTTTAAAATTGTACTGCATACCAATATTACAGATCTTTAATACCTTTGACCAGCACATCAGCATCTACTTCTTAATGCGTGCAAACTTAATCCATTGGCTGGATGATCTCTAATCTGTGACTGACAAAATATACTCTTGAAAACAAAACATTGTTAAATTACCAGTTACTTCAAGCCTATTTTGAAAACAATGGTTGATTCCGACTGCAGTATTTCCTGATTAATTGCTTGTGAAGGTAAATCCTATGATGAGAAATTTCCTTTTCCATTTTTTCCCATTTTTTGCAGTGACCTTTGATGCTGTGGGAACAGTCTCTGGAAGCCATGCCTGCGGGTTTAACAGTCCCCATGTAGTCGAGGTGCTTTATGGAGGGAGTCACCCAACCTCCTGCACTTAGGCACCCCAACATTGCAGATCACCCTGACCCTACGTCAACCCAGATGGGCCCATGTCAGACGCTGGTGATGGAGGCAAGGCAGTTGGGGGATTTCTGGAGTTTCTCAGGTTGCGTGGTAGGGGGCTCTGGGATTGCACGGAAGCTGAATGGGGGGCCGATGCTGGTGGTACCCATGTGGCCTGGACTCAGGGCTGGATTCTGTCGCCGGTTACTCTCCACAATGCTTGAGGTGTTGGACGCCAGACTCTCCCGTGTGCTGAGAAAGTGGTAGATGTGGGGAAAATGACCAGAGAAGAAGAAATGGAAAGATAAAAAAGTGGGGTTTAAAGACAAGATAACTGATTATTTTGGGGGCATGAAAAACAATATCACACAAGTCCTCACAAAGAGAAAATGCACAACCTCACACTATGTGGTTTTAGTCTGGTTTGTAGGACTGTTTAACTGTACATAAATGATCTTGATCTGGATGACAACAATAACATATTCACTAAACTAAACTAAACCAGAAGCACTGAAAGCCAACAATAAGAAAGCAGTATAAAATCTATACAAAAGAATATATTTTATTGAAGATAGAAGTGGATTAAAGGAATAGTCTTAATTGACTGTATTCCACAGAATGTTTCCACAGAAAACAGGAGAAATTTTGACATTTCTTGACAAACTTGTCCATTAAATTACAATGGGCAGGTATTGAAGCTTACACAACTTAAAAAGGACACAAAGCACCATCAAACTATAAAAGAGGTCCATATGATGTTGTGGGAAACAGATTGTAATTTAAATCTTTATTCACTGAAAATCTTCACATAGCTCTACAAGGTGAAGCAAATGTCATATTTATAACTGAAAATTTATTTTGAGTCAGATCTAATTTAGTAATACTTTCATGGTGTCTTGTGTTTTCTGATGCATGAAAGTCCAGTCCCAGCAATCAATATACCTTTTTTTGTGTGCCACGGTAGAAAGTAAGTCATACAAGTAAGTCAATGATTTGTCAATGACATATTTTGGGGGGAAACTATTCCTTTAAATACAAAGGTTAAACGAGATAGGACGTATTTAACATTGTCCCACTCCGTATAATTGCATTACTACTTCACATCAGTCACAAACTAAGTTGTGTATATGCACAAGAGCTATGTTTCCAAGAGCGGTAGAATGACATCATCACTAATGTTATGAGTCATCCAGAAAATAGTGAATGATTTGTGTGTGTGTGTGTGTGTGTGTGTGTGTGTGTGTGTGTGTGTGTGTGTGTGTGTGTGTGTGTGTCTGTGTGTGTGTGTGTGTGTGTGTGTGTGTGTCTGTGTGTGTGTGTGTGTGTGTGTGTCTGTGTGTGTGTGTGTGTGTGTGTCTGTGTGTGTGTGTGTGTGTGAGAAGGGGCTGCGTGTCAGTTTGTCTCCTTAGCTTTTGGGGCTATTAATTTAAACAAACAAAGCACAGTCACATTGCAACTCTCAGATAAAGGGTCTTCAAATTTGTCTGGGAGTGAAAAAATAGCTCCATCACAACGTGACTGCCTGGGCCACAACTTTTGTATATTCAAGGCCCTTTACTCTTATCATCAATACATGGCACTGATCATATAAATGTACATTGCATTACATTTTCAAAACATTACAAATTTAATGCAAAGTTCAATTTAGAGAATTTTTCTATGAGATTTTCAGTAAAGAGCTTGCTTTTCAAGAACTGGCATATCACTCAAAGAATGAGGAGAATGTCATTATTACGTAAAAACATGTTAGACACCTTGATCAGCAAGTGCAGCTAAAAAACAAAAACTTGTACTCTACTGTAAGAAAAACAATATTTTGGCAGAAAATTAGTACCTTTTCCGTTAAGTTTACAGTCATTTCCTTCAACCATAATGCACAATGCAATGTGTAATTCAAAATATGGGCAAAACGCCTGTGAAAAATCAATACAGAAATTTTCTTCATATTAACACGGTACATTGCCCTTTTATTTTATGTGCCTTTCTTAAGAGTGCATTGTAAGTGGTAGAGGCAGCACATGTGCAAAACATGTAGACTCTCTCAGTTATTCTACTCCTGCCATATCCCTCTGAATGAGTCATACAGACACAAGGGTCTATTTTTAGCAACTGAAAAAAGTCCTCACCCTCACTCATGCTAACACATACACAGCCCTGGGAAACCCACTTAAAGGCTGTCTGTGCTGGTTTGTGGCCTTGACAAAGGAAAGGGGAGAAACCATGCTATACACCTCAGTATAAGATGGAATACGAAATTATAAGAGCCCTTGGCAGCAATGTGCTTCAAATCAAACATGCATTTCATACAGTAGGTGCAGTCTAGTTAAAAACTGTAATAAAACGAAACATATATAAAACATGTCCTATGAAAAACACCAGACATTAGACCTAAACACTATGTCATTTTGTGGGGTGTCAGAAAAGTAAAAAAGTTGATTCTGGCACATTAGCAATTTATATTAATTAGTCTTTTAAAAAAAAACAGAAAACCCCCACAGAAGAATGGCAATAAATTGAGGCACTAAACACTTGTTCACGATCAACAATGGACACTCAAATATGGGTTTTTAATTCTAGCATCTTCTTTCTATGGAGCGAGTACTTACCGAGGGGAGTTAAACCCACTGTCTACAGTCACACTACTGCTGTCCATGCTGTCCAGCCGTGCCGAGTGAGCAGTCTTCTGGCTGTTATTATTCTCGCTCTCCTTAGGGCTAAGTAGAGTCAAGTTGTTCTCAAATTTACGCTGTAAATCCCGGTCTTTCTCCCGTTCTAGCAACCACTGCATGGTCCCACCACCTCCACCACCATCTCCGGCCCCTGCCCGCCCCTTTGTTTCTGTCGGGGCCGCCTCTTTACGGGAGGCCTCCTCTACCTCCTCCTCATCGTCATCATCTGACACGTTGTAATAGTCAAAAGCAGCTTCAGATGTGGAGGGAGCACCCTGTTCTGTGCCTGTAGGTGCCGGGGCAGAAGCAGACAAAGGGGTGGAGTTAGGTGGCTGTTGGGTCTCCAGAGTGTCAAGGACCTCGGATGATTTCATATGCGGAGTCTTACGCAAAGTACCTGACTTTGAGTAGCCACTGTCCACATAGCTCACAGTCAAAACATTGAGTGGCGGTTTGAACAAAGTGTCCTTACTGAAAATCTCTTTCCTCTTGTCCACCCCGCCACCAGTGTTACCACCACCTCCCCCGCCCCCTGGGTCAGTGTTGTGTTGGTGCTGTATCAACCGTCCATTGGGCATAGGCTCAGGTGTCTGGCTCGGTGTGGGTTTGCAGGAACCGCTGTGCCCCTTTGTCGAGGAGTCCTCTTTGTACTCCAAGGGGTGAGGAGATGGGAGGTGTGGTGTCTGCCGGTCAGCTGGAGAGCCCTTGTGGATTCCATCAGATGGAGTTAAAGTGTCATGGTCAGATTTGCCCAGAGGCAGCGGGGCAGTAAGGATTGTTTCATTCGATGTATTGCACTGAAAGTAATCATCAGTCAAAGGCTTTGGCGACAGGGCCTTCAGGTCACTGTAGGCTGGGAGGCTGTCCCTGCTCTTGTTCCGTTCTAGAGGGCTACAGAGCCTCGATTCATCCAAACTCATTTTGCCTATTTCAAGTACAGACATTTCCGAACTAAACTTGGCAGCAGAAAACATGATGCATGAATAGTGTGGGGCCTTTTGAGAGGAGGCCCTTAGCGTCCCATCATCGGTATAGTATCGGCTTCTGTCATCGGGACTTCGGTCGTAATCCTCAGTCGTGCCAAGTGTAGAGCTCCCACCTCCCAGCGGGCCCTTGGAGTTGTCCATAGAACGTGATCGCTCTTTAGCCTTATCGGGCCGCTCGTTACGTGACTTGCGGTCCTGAGTGTGGCTGTGGCTCCGGTGCACTCTAGAATGTGACGTCCCACGTGAAGGCTCAGGGAAAGGCATCTCTGTCCGCCTCTTTGCAAGCTCCCCTGAAACATCCCACTCCGGGGTGACAGGAAAGTGTGACTCAGCAATGTTGGGGTTGCTGTGGACAAGATAGGCACCACCGCTTCTACGTTCCACCGTGTACATACCCTCTCTTGGCGAGCGTACCAGAGAATGGCTGAAAAAACGGTAGTCCCTCTCCAGGCTGACTGCTGGCAGGTCCAGATTGGAGCCCTCTGAGGGGTCTCCCCGAGAAGCTCGCGTCTTGCTGTGCGAACGAGACTTCCCGTGTGGTACACGCCGGTGACCTCGGCTGCGGCGACTGCGAGCACTGTGCTGTGCTGAGCTGGCCTTGAGGCGCTGAGCTCGTTCCTCTTCCAGACGCTTCATGACAGCTGTGTGACGGGCCACGTTCTCCACTGTCAGGTCTGGGTTGATGCGGCGAATGATCTCCATCTCCACCTCACGGGGGATCGCTGCGGCCGACGGTGTGTCCTCATCCCTCAAGGGCCACTCCTCTGGAGGGAACTGTGCTGAAAAGGTGGCCAGCTGTTTGGTCTTGTCCTTTTTGAAGCTCAAACGGAAAAGCTTCAGCCCAAACTTCTTAGACTGTCTCTCACTGCTGCCCCCACCACTGCCCTCCTTCTTCTTGGTTAGCGTGTCTGTCTTGTAAGAGAAGGTGGCGGTCATGCTCTTGCTCTTATCGGTGGGGTCAGGTGGGTGCTGAATGGTAGATGGAGGGGGTGGGGGTTGTGTGTATGAAGGGGGATCTCCTTTGGGTTCTTTTGGGGATTTCCTTTGAATTGTGGAGGTATGAATGCTGGGCACCTCATCGCGGTAGGCATTATAGGAGTCGCAGTGGTTCTTAGGGTTAGGCCTTTCTCGTACACAGCCAGAGGTGGAGGGAGTGATGGTTCCAGATTGTGGTGATGTGCATTGTTGTTGAGGTGGTGGCTGTTGCTGTTGAAGCTGTTGCTGCTGTTGTTGAAGCTGTTGCTGCTGTTGTTGAAGCTGTTGCTGCTGCTGTTGTTGCTGCTGCTGCTGTCGCTCTGGGTGTCGCTCGTCCAGGTGGTACCACTTGCTGTTGGTGCGGATGAGGGATGGGGTGATGAAGTAGGTCTGTGGAGTAACAATGAAGTAGCCTTCTGGTGTGGGGTAGATCTTCCTTTCCCGAACCAACATGTTCAGCGTGTGCCGCAGGATCTCTGGACTCGGAGTGGGTACACCTGAAGAAAATAAAACCATATGTAAATTTCATAATCTTCATAGTGCAAACTAAATGTAAGTGCTAACACAATGTTTTCTATTTGTTTAACATTTGTGATATATAATAAAATTAAATCAGTACCAATTTATTTGTCATAGGAATAGCTCAACAGGCAAACACTTGGATGTGAAAAATAGAGAGTGGGGAAGAGTGGAGGAAAAAGTTTGAGGGGGGATGGGGGGTGTTGTGAGATTATTGGATTAGTGGATTCATGTTGATGTCAGCATTATCCAAAACAGTTCTGATATGCCAAACTTAGGAATAACTGTGAGTATATATAAAAAAACTATAGAAGGCCAATCAAAAGAAGAGCATTGGTTGCTGATTTATGTCACCACCAATCACAACAAACCAGCCATTACCTCATCTTTCATCATCATGTCTGTAAGCCCCTCAATGTAATAACAAGACAAAAACTGCCATTGTGTGACTTACCAAAGGGGTCCTCCTTCATAAGATTAACTCAAACGATGATAATATAAAAAATATAAAATAATAATAATAATAATAATAATACTAATAATATTAGATAATAATCATAATAAAACTGTTGATAATTGTTTTGGTAGTTTCTCCCAGATTAAGATTTTAAGTAGTGTAGATATTTTACTTTTTAGATTTTAGATTTCACACCAGTGTTCCAAAGATCATATTTTGAGAACCACTGTTATGTACTTTGTTTAAAAAAAAATTTTTTTTCCTAGTTATAAAAATATTTTCATATGCAATTAAAATGGATCAAAAGCACTCAAAGACAGACAGACAGATTTGTGACATGACTCAGTACTGTGGATGTTTCTTTGACTTTAGTATTCTTTTGAGTCACATGTGTAAACTAAGTAAACATCGTCTGTAACTCACAGACAAGGAGCACCAACAGGGTAGACTGCACTACAGGGTACATGGTGTCCTCGCTGCACTCAAGTCCTCACTTCACCCAAATCAGCTTTTCAACACTCTCAATCACAGAAACACACACACAGTGGATAAAAGAGCAGATAAGCTGTAACTAGTCAGGGTTAAGTGTTGCCTGCCATTACATCATACAGTGGTAGTTGCCATACCAACATGATGCAACCCAAAGCCTCTGTTCATTTTTTCCCACTCCTCCTTTAAAGGAAAGCAGGCAGACTATTCAGGTGAAGTTTGCACACTTTGCACATTGATTGACTGATTTCTCTAAACATCGCTGGGCAACAGAAGGCGTACAACAGGCTCATTCTACAGACATTATTAAAAAATAATGTTTGATAAAATACAAAAACAATTGCTTTGGACATTCACCTTTTTCTGAAACTGTAAACTGTTGGAGTTTACAGTTGTAAACTGTTTCCCATTTTTCCATGGGAAAAATAGTGTCATCATAAATTTTATTTCCACCAGACAAGTACCATTATAATATTAAAGTGTAAATTGCAGGTTAAATTTTTCACGAAGATAATGCAATGTGCTTATTAAACATAAAGATAAGAACCGCCCACCATTGTTTTGTATGTTTTTTATACCGAAATGCTGAATATAATATGAAAAGTTGGTACATTTTACACTCCCTCTCCCTTCCACTAGGCTGGGCGTGACGTCATAAAAGGGACTCAAGCTTAGAGTTAACAAGTAGTCTAACGGCAAGTAGGAGGAGACCTAACTCAGCAAGCAAAAATGGTGTTGATGAATGAAATAACCCAATTGTAAACATACTCGTGTGTGCTTGCTATGAGATTACCATGATTCTGCCTGAAATTAGTGTAAACTATTCGCAAAACGGGTTCAGACAGCATGCGTCAAAACCAGGATGCTGTGTGAGGCACGTCAGATTAATGTATTATTTGATGATAATTTTTACTTTTCACACCGTTTTAAAAAATAAAAACAGACAGTACAGTATACAGTACTCAAAACTTCGAATTTTATTATAATTGTATTTCATATAATATACAATAATGTCATTTTTACTTCTTATATCAAATGTGATAATTGCTAGTACATTTAAAATATCAGAATATGCTCCCCATACAAATTTTAAATGAAATAACGAGGTCATAATATTGTGAGTTTTACACCATTATGGAAACAATAGAGAATGAATCGACAATCTCTGTGATCGATTCGCGCTTAGGTAGCATTTTTCGACAAGGCAGCACAAATCGCCTGAACACCGGTCGCGGCGCGGGTCGAGCTGCTCCACTAAACTCCAAAACGCGTTCACCTCACGGCAGCACATACTCTCCACTGCTGATTCCATTGGGTGGCATAGCCCACACAAACACCTGTCAAACACAGCGATAGAGACATCGATCTCTTTTTTTCTTTCTGACAATGAGCATCGCTAATTAGTTGCGATTTAGCACATGCAATATCGCGTTCTGTCTGCAGATGCCAGCAAAAGCGTCATTGTGCCTGTGCAGTGTGTGCATCTCTACAGCTCTGATTAGGACTACTAACACCATGTAAGTAAATAATGTCTTCAGTCGTTGTCCCTCCTTGCTATTCTACATGACGACAAGATTTTGAAAAGACTTTGGCTTGTTCCCTAATGTTATCCGTGTTAGCACCAGGTTAACCTAGGCTAGCTCTAGCTACTCACCATGACACCTGGCCAACCCTCCACTCATTTTCCTCACACCAAGCATTGATAACTCTTTGAGGGCCATGATTTCTGGCAATTTGCTCCCCTCTCTCACGCCTGACTGGTTCAAAATTGTCCATAGTCAAGCCACAAACAGAAGGAATCTAGCAGAGTATGGGTTGCTACTCCCTTTTATGATGTCATCACCCAGTTACGGTAAAAAACATGCTACCTTTGAAGAAACCCCAATAAATGTTATTTTAACGCATTTTAAGACAGAAATTTTTAAATATTTACATATTGAGCACTTTAATCTACACATTAATTGGTTGTGGTGGTTAACCTGCAATTTACACTTTAAGTAAGGCAGAAAAACAAATTGTATTGTCCACTCCAAAACAGTCACAATAATCATAACCAACAATTGAACCTTCGCTAAGCCACGCCCGAAAACTGCCACTGGCCAATCGTGTCTTAGCAACCGTAGGTAGGCGCGGGAGGTCTGGCAAGCTTTTGAGCGAGGGAAACATGCCGAAGCGTTGTGCGTAGGGATTGTGCAAATCTGATACCCGGTATCCTAAAAGTTTGGACAAGGGAGTGTAATTTTTTTCCTTCACTTAAATCTAAAAGCCAAGGGGAGAAATGATGTGCGTGGGTCAAGCAGTGTGGGAGAACCCATTCACAACTACAACTTGGAAATAATGACGGTTCTTTGTTCATAATGCATATATATTTTCACGTAAAATAAGACGATTAAAGACAAGACGGAGGCTCACTGACATACTTTAAAATATATTTCAGCATTTTGTTAATCGACGGCCTACTACCCCTGACTGAATAACTTTAACCCAATCTGATCGCGGCTCTCCCGGTGTTAGTGTTATTCCACAATATTTATAGATAAGCTGTTTGATTTATAATCATTAGATTATTTTCACATTTCACTTACCCTACTGTGCACGAGCATAGCTGTTCCTCGATTTGTGTGTTTTCCCATTTGAATGGTCAGCGAATGAGGCGGCTGCTGCTTGAGCTGGGACTATAGGCCTTTAGCTTCAATTTTTATGAAATTATTCTCCATACGGTTGCATATTATGTTGTGGATATACCCCTTGAATGCATACTGCAGTCCCTTTTGTCTTGCTCTCTCAGATATTTCACATGTTCGCCAAAAATTACTAATTATCTCATTGGGAATGTCTGACACCGGTGCATACACACTGTAATAGACGTGCCAGGCGCAAAAGCTTGTCAGGCATAGCAACAGTAACTAGGGAGGGCGGGGCTTAGCGAAGGGTCAATAGAGTGCCGAAGTTATGACGAAACTTTGTAGGCCAAAACGTGGAAGTGAGTTAGCATTTTAGCACTTCCGGTTCCCTCGCCCTAAAGTCTATGGGTTTTTTGAATGGGTTTTTGCTAAACCGCCTGAAATAAGGTCTGTGGTTTAACAAAGCCTCTAAATGTTTTCACGTTTTGATCTATGACATAAAACACACCAGTTATAACCTACTTGTGGTTTTGAAAATTTTATATAGGCTTCAAAATGTGTAAAATTTGGATTTACTTGTAAAGATTATCTTGATAGACAAAACGTGTAAGGTTTCACAACCTTCACAACCTTCTTTGTTGAACACAGATCTTATTTTTTGCGATTTTCCAAAAGTCTATGGGGAAAATGCATAGCTATTCGTTTGAGAGAACCCATGCGCCGCAAACTTCTGAGTTGTCCAACAACATTATTAAAAAATAATGAGTGACGTCATAACTTCGGCACTCTATTATAGTAGTTGTTCCAAAAAAGGCATTTTTATAAAATGTACATTATTATAAAATCATTTTTGATTGTGGTGGGGTATGAATATTTTCCATTTCATTCAACAAATCAAAATTATGGTCAGTCTTTCTTTACTGTAAATACCTTACCCTAAAAATACTGATAATGGATTTGACCAAGTGCTATAATCTCAGCATATATATAATAATGCCAAAAAAATTATGAGGCACAATCTTTTTTATGACAAGGATTATCCCCCAAAAATGGAAGCCTTTTTATGATGTTACATATAAATCCTAATTTGGAAATTCCTAATGTGTCTATTATAAAATACTGAAATACTGTATGAGTGTTTACAGCATTACAGCATTAATGCAGCATTAGATTTCAGCATTACAGCATACGAGAGAGAGAGAGAGAGAGAGAGAGAGAGAGAGAGAGTGTGTGTGTGTGTGTGTGTGTGTGTGTGTGTGTGTGTGTGTGTGTGTGTGTGTGTGTGTGTGTGTGTGTGTGTGTGTGTGTGTGTGTGTGTGTGTGTGTGTGTGTGAGTGTGTGTGTGTGTGTGTGTGTGTGTGTGTGTGTGTGTGTGTGTGTGTGTGTGTGTGTGTGTGTGTGTGTGTGTGTACACAATAGGGCTGGGATGATACACCTGTCTCCCAATTCGATACTAGTCACCTTTATTTATACAGCGCTTTTTACAATACAGACTGTTTCAAAGCAGCTTTACAGTGAAAATAGGAAATGAATTCAACAAAGATTGTTTTGGCTGTACTGCAGCTCTAGAAGAAAGCCATTGTGGAGCTTAAGTATGTTTTAAAAAACTTTGATCCATTTCCGTTGTAAAAGTCATTAGTTATTAACTTAAGAGCTGCTTACACGACACCATTTTCAACTGAAAACAGAATGCTTTTAATGGGTTCTAGCCGTTCATTTACATAAATGACTCTCCATCCGCCATTTATCACTTTCTCAATATGACGTCATGCAATGCTCACTGTTTTCAACACATACTGCATTTGCTGAAATAAGAGGTAACTCTCCTCTGCCTTGTCTAGACTAAAATAAAGAAATTTAAAAGGCACACTGTGTAATCTTTCGCCACAAGAGGTCATTTATTCAAAACAAAGGCGTAGCTTGATGACGCCTTGATTTCGCGGAATTATGGGATTTGTTGTCTTCACCTTTACAGCCGGCGGAGAATACGACGGGACCCTGGCAGAAATCATATTCATGGTTGACCGGTAATGTATTTAAAGATTTATTGATGTTACGAAAGCATGGAGCGGAACAAGACAATGCTAATAAAAGACAAGCACGGCACACAGCTCGAGAGCAGTGGAGCTTTTATTATGCTTTCAGACCGCTTCCGCTGCTTCCGCTCATGCAAATGTGGGGTAATGCAGCGCTGTTTTATTATATTAGATACATTTGAGTGTGTTGAAAGTTGTTATAATGCTACTCTGTGCGTTCGCTCGGCGGCTACTATATGAAACCAATTTCACACTGCAGTGAGCTAGATGGATATTAGGCATGGTAAATATGGTACTCGAAGTAAATGAAGAAAACGAGATTTAAACAAAAAGAATAACTGTGGTGAGCTTTATAACACTGATTTGTTTTCTGTCGACGAATGTCTCCAAACAGTTGCTCACTTGTCTAATAAAACACAATATATTAAAGCGTCTTTGGTATTTCCATGGTTTCTACAAAATAAACCCCGTAAATCGAGGGTAACGCGGGTATAATGTCAATGATAGGCGACGCACAGACACAATCCATGTCATGGTTAAAACTGCTAATTTCTCTCGATTTAAACATTCTTAGAAACATTTGGAAAAATGTAAGTGCACAAATCAACAAAATATATAGCCTAACATTGTTTAATTGGTTTTTGGATATTTTGATCCAAAATGCCTACATACTGTGCCTTTAATATGAATTAATATCGATTCTGGAATTCATTAATATATATATATATATATTTTTTTTTTTTTTATCGTAAAAAAAATTGCGATAGTTAGGTGGATCATTTTCCTCTCCCAGCCCTAGTACATAAGTGTGTTTGGAGGGCTACCCGGGAAGCAGGTGGCAAGGTGCTCCGTCAGCGCATCTTGTGTGACAGGCTTGCGGGCAGAGTTCATGGCTGAGATGGCCAGACACAGAATCTCTCCCAGTGGGATGAACTGAGACTGACTGATGGGTGACATACTGATTGGAGATACATCGCCTAGAGAGAGAGAGAGAGACACACACACAATAAAAAAGAAATTCAGTCCTACTTTACTAGAACATGTTTGTGTTGCATTAAAAAAGGTGACATTTAAGGACCAATCAGTTGCCCAACAAGCAATCAACAAAATAAAAAACCCCTAAGGATAATTATTCTGAAGTTCAAGATGTCTCCAATAGTATTAATGTGGGACCTGTTAAGAGAGAGAGGAGAAAAGAGGAGTTTAAGGCCAGGGAGGGGCGTGGAGCTTTCAAGATGCTGTCCGGTCACAACAGTAGTATGAGGGTCATCCAGGGTGTGTGATCACATGTTGCTAAATGTGACCTTATACTGACGACTCAGCGATAAGCCCCTCAGGCCATGTGTCAATATTGATCCCAAAAAAGCACCCATGCATATTGGATTTACTAGAAACACAGTTTAGAGCAGTCAAACATGTTATATCACATAATACATCTGAGAGATTTTACTTCACTTTTGCATGAAAACTAAAATGCCCCTGGAATGAATTTTGAGTTATAATGGAATATAATAAAGAAATAAAAATTAAATACAATATTGGAATATTTTATATAATTTATGTATTACCCACTATTGTGAGATACTGTAATAGTGAGAACTGAGTCAGCATTATCTAAACCACTGCTGGCAAGGCAAAATTAATATTATGGATCATTTATACAGTTTTTGATATTGAAATTAAGTTCAATTTGGTCAAAGGAGAGGATGAGATGATATTACAATGCATAATTCTATAGTATTGTTCATAAAACAATCATAAATTGTACACTTTAGCAATCTTTATTGCTTGGAGATGATGTCCAAACTGATTAGCAGCTAAATAAACACTGATCAAGTGTCTGTTCACGTGCTTTGAAAGAAGCCAAAAAATATCTAAAGAAAAATCATATCTTTTACACTGAGGTTAAACTGTAAGCCTGAAGAACTCCTTTAACCTTTAAAGATTATGTTATTCTTCGCTTCTTAGCTCGGCATGGTAAAAGAAAGCATAAAACTGGTCTGAGCCTAGCATGAAGGGCAACAAAGGGTCTGAAGCTGCGCTGCTAACACTGCAGGATGCAGATAGGATGACATCATCCACACGGAGCTGCTTCTCGTGTGTGTGTGTGTGTGTGTGTGTGTGTGTGTGTGTGTGTGTGTGTGTGTGTGTGTGTGTGTGTGTGTGTGTGTGTGTGTGTGTGTGTGTGTGTGTGTGTACGGCAAGCAAAGGACCATCACTCAAATCCCAGCCTGCTGTCTTACTGTTCAAGCAGAGTATATACAGACAGCAACATGCTGCTCCTAACCTTCAAGTCTAAATGAATTCGTTGCATTCGTGGCTGTAGGGGAGGCTGGAAGCCTAGTGTTGTTTTTGAGAGGTATCAGCATGTTAGAGCTAAATTCACTTGCTCTCCATTATGAATTTTATTGTTTTTACTTTAGTAGGGGGAGGAGAGTGGGTGTGAGGATGTGTGAGAGAGAGCGAGAGAGAGAGAGAGAGAGAGAGAGAGAGAGAGAGAGAGAGAGAGAGAGAGAGAGAGAGAGAGAGAGAGAGAGAGAGAGCAGAATGGAGGGAGGCGCAGAGAGACCCCTCCCTCAGCTCCTGTGCTGCAGCCATCAGAAAAGGCGGATCTGACGATGGACAATTACCCAACATGCTCCACTCCACACAAAGACAGGAGAGGTGTGACCAATCACAAGCAAGCTTCATCCACACCTTTTTTTATACTCTCCTCCAGCACTGCTCCCTGACACACAGACACACACACACACACACACACACACACAAGCTAGGTGCTGAATTCGTTGTTATGGCAACGCATCCCAGTTGCTCTCTCTTGTTACTCAGATGTGTGCTACTCCAGGATCTCTCTCTCTCTCTCTCTCTCTCTCTCTCTCTCTCTGTCTCTGTCTCCATTCCTGCTCTTGTGCTACACACTCAATCTTGTTAGTGAAAAATAGAGGAGAGTACGTTGGCTAGAAGACTAAGCAAAACCTGCTAAACCACAAAGGCCATTTAAGTAAATAACCCCAATTATATCCACGCACATCAACTCTTACTCTAGGAGTAGTATATTAATATGGAGTAGAGTATATAGATTTTATAAGGAGTTCATAAACATGTTCAAGATTAAAAAAAAAAAAAAGAATCATGGTTTCAACAAAATTATTAGTACAACTGTTTTCAACAATGATAATTATAATAAATGTTTCTTGAGCAGCAAATCATCATATTAGAATGATTTCTGAAGGATCATGTGACACTGAAGACTGGAGTAATGACGCTGAAAATTCTGCTTTTTCATCACAGAAATAAATTACATTTTAAAATATATTAAAACAGCAAACACTTATTTGAAATTATTACTGTTTTAACTGCATTTTTGATCAAATGCAGCTCTGGTGATGAGCATCAGAGACTTCTTTCAAAAAGATTTTGAACCTTATTGACCCCATTTATAAGTGTAATAGTAAACATTTTACCATGTTAAAATCCATTCCATAGATTTTGTCTTTGAGAGCAGAAAATACAGAAAAGTCAGTTGATTCCATCTGTGCCTGCCTGGTCATCGTCAATAGTCATGGGAAACAGACAGCTATGACATTTATATCACAAACAGAACTATGAATAGAACAAACAAACAGCCCATCCTGCAAAGAAACTTGCGCTTTATACAAAAACAGCATTAAACTTAATGTTTTGTTTGGGCTCTGAGAGACTCAAAGATGGTTTAAAAAGCTCAAAAAACATACTTAACATCATAGTATCAGGATGCTATTTTATGACTTATGTTGATCTTACGAAAACTGACTTGCAACAATTTAAACTAGATATAGACCCCAGATATAAAACATGAATAAAGCACTATAATGAATGAAAGCATTATTATTGATGTAGCTATGTACATTATTCATATTTTTGCATAGCCCTACACCAGTGGGGTCTCTGGGACCCCAAAAAAATAAAACAAAGTTAACCTTTGTTTATTATTCTCTCTCTTTCTGCAAAATGGGGGAAAGGGCTTAAATATTGTCACATTATTCATACTAAAATATAGCATTGAGTCTTTGTGCTAGCCGGCTTGTGTGGATGCAAGCACATCTAAGGTGACGTCATCCCACTGGGCGTAAGCATTTAACAGGAAGGGGGAAGAAAGAGAGAGAGAGTGAAAATGAGGTCAAAAGATGAGAGATAATTTACCACCTTATAACTTATAATCAATGTATTACAGCTTCTAAAATTGTTTAAGAATGTAGCACTTGCTGCAAACATTTAACAATAGTCAATGAAAATAGCAAACGCTTCACTGTCTGAAATGTGTTAAGCAAAGTAATTTATGATATTTAATTTAACGTGGACTGATGTGGCTGGGGAAAAGACCAGTATCAAGTGTATTTTGTACTAAAAAGGGGTGGATATATTTTTCATGCTTTGTCACTCAATGTTTCAAGGATATGCATGAGCCTTTAACTATATGCTGCCTTCTAATTCACAGGGACCCTACGCAGTGTTCACTACACAATTGTATATAATAGATCTATGTCAATTTATAGAAAATATTATGTCATATTAGTGGTGGGCGATATGACCAAAATCTTAAAAAGTAATTTTATTTTACAATAACGATATATATCACCAATATAGTTAATTTTGCTTTAAATAAAGTTATGAAATAAAAAAAATTATACCGTTGAAATTTCATAATTCTTATCACCATTTTCAATTTCATTTAAAAAACCAATACTAGCCTAAAAAAACCCAAGCTTACTGAAGACAAGTTAACAGTAATAAAGAAAGAGCAAAGAAAACAAACTACAACAGAACAAAGACACAAATTAAATAGACTTACCTGAAAAACCTCGTGCACTAGAAATACTACATAAAATGTATAAAGTAATCAAATGCATAAAAAACAATGCATAGTCTTTACTGTGTAAATTAAATATACATTAATTCTTATTAAAGTTACAAAAGTGATTCAGTCAAGAGCAGTGAGAGATTTTCTCTCTTTCATGTTGTTTGATTAGCATTAATAACGGCAGCAGGTCAATTTGGATCCAATATACTTGTGCATTTTCTTTCTCAAGGCATAAATGACTCTGTAAAATCACCTGTTTTTAAACCGCAACGTCACATGAGCATAACTGCGATAGAGACGGTAGTCCAAAATATCTACTGGTTGACAAATTTCACTGGTTAAAAACCTCTACATTTAATAAGAGCTGACTAAAAGTGCTAGACCCGCAACTCATTTTAGCGTATGATCTGGGTAAACTTCCCTCTCCACTTCCTGTGAAATGATTTACGTATGTTAATGTATTCCCAATGCCATTTGCAGTGCTCTTCACTTTGAAAATGTACTCTTCCAACAATCTGGAACCACACTTAAAATGTCTTAATATCCTGTGAAGTCCACTTAGCAGTGCACTGTTGGGCGATTGATATCAATACAGATCTGGAATACTATTAAACAATATAAACAATAAGAAGAATTATTTTGTCAACCACTCTGTTCCTCGCTACGGGCCGGCCTTTTAAATAGTAAAAGAAAACCAGGAAAATAAAATAAAATAAAAACTGTGATATTAATTATGATGAAAGACCAGCTGTGCTTTACAACAAATGGGGAAAAAGAAAATTATATTTATCTTTATCTTATAAAGACGTCACCAACATAATCTTATAAAACTCAGGTAGAAGTTTGACTGAGGCAACACTAGGTGGAGGCAGGAATCCAAAATGTCAAAAACCAATGGAGGGGAAAAAAGAGAGCAGCAAAATGTTTTCTAACATAAATGTATTTTTTAATCTCATAACTTACATTCTTCTAAGGCAGTCACCCTCTCTTGAATATTCAACACGTTTTGAATATCAAACAAATGTTATCCAAATCTATCTGCAGCCTTATCTTCCTGAATTACTTTATTATTAGAATCAATGTTGGATAATAAAGCTAATTTTCTAGCCTAATTCAAACCTGAAAACGCTCAGTCAATTCAGGGGTGCTACCACACAACTGAGAGAAGATGGAGGCTTGGTCACCTGACTAATCTCCTTGGTGATCTATGATGTAAACATATCACATTGAGTGGGAGCGAGTGAATGAGGTTCAGTGGGGCACATATTTGTTACCTATTTGAAAAACATGCTTGCAGTCTTGTAAATTTTAAGGTTTGATTATTTATGATAATTTTGAGAATGTTTGATTCATGAATGGCAAAAATGCTAATTTAAAAGTAAGGTTCCTCTTTTTTCTAGAAAGTTAAATAGTGCAGAAACTTGTTATGAAACCTCAAGATTCCATAGAAGACAAGATTTGTCCATGCAAGAGTGGAAAAGTGAGTCTACAAACATGATAAAACTTTCAACGACTGACAATGACTGATGATTTTCGAATTGAAAATATGATTTCTGTTTATCTAAACATTGCAATAATACATCACAATTCCAAGATTATAAGATTGTCGCGCAACAACCCAGGTACATCTTGTACTTTGTTAGCACTACATCTTAAAAAAAGTAAAAAGAAACAGGGAAAGAAAGAGAGAGAGGGCCTACCTAAATCCTCACAGCTGTCCACTGAACGAGAGGTGACCTCATTTTTTGTGGGAGACGACACAAAAGATCTGTCTCCATGACAACAAACCAGAAAAAAAAGTGTTTGCTTGTACACACCAAATGTGGCCAGCACTACCCTTGGAGTCCTATTGTATAGGCCATGCTTTCCACCTGTGCTGTGGCGCTGTTCACTCTGGGCCTGCAATAGTTGAGGCATAGATCAAGAGCCAAGTGCAAATCAAAATCTTTCAGCAAATGGATGAAACTACACATTTTTTTCTCAATCCCTTTAGGTGAAAGTGTTTTTTTCTAGGTATAAACTTTCCATTAACATTCTACATTAACATTCTAAACTGTCCATTAAGATTCTACATTCCACATTAACATTCTAAACTTTCCATTAACATTCTACATTACAAAAGACGGGGAACCACATTAAAATGGCTTTACATACTACAAATCTAAAAATACGCCACATTTCTATACATCAATCAGTAAAGTATGACATTCACCCTCTTCCACGCATTCACCATGCCCACAAATTACATCACATCCCATATGGCTGCCCAGCAGCTTCAAACTAGTTCAACTCCACCCATAAGACACACATCCACACACACTCCCTCTCTTACTGATAGGTAGGTAATGGATTAGGGTCACCAGACTGACTGGCAGGACTAAAACAGGTTGTTGGACAGACTTAAGCCTTGTTTATGTGTAGTCACGTCAGAATGCAGCACAAACAAATGCATTTAAATTTAGCAAAGCATGTCTCAGTGATGCCGGAAACATCTTGGTTACATCCACAATATATAAATAGACATATAAACCATCACTTTAAATTAATATTTAGGACATGTGAGTGGATTGGGCCATGTGACACATCTGGCAGTCAAATGCAAAGCAGGACACTTGTCAGAGGTTGCTAGAACAATGTCATTTTTTAGTAGGCAAATTTCATCAACCTCGTTTTCAAAAAAATGATCAGTTTAGCCATTTTTAGACCGAACTGAATCTGAATTTTAGACCCAGTTTAATAGGGTCCTAGGCCAAGTTAAGTTTCAAATAGATGGGAATATTTTGGTCACAATTACTAACTGAATCAGTTTTGTGAACTTCTAGACTAAACTGTACACAATATCTTTTGAAATTTATGGTACAAAAAGGCAGATTTGGTTGCAAAGAATTTACCATTAAATATACAGTTTGGTGACAATGTTGGGATGGATATTGGTGTCTGTATATTTTGTGATATAATGTTAATATACCTATACTTGAACTACCAAAATAGACAAAACATTTTTTTTTCTGTAAACATGTAATTTTTACAGTGTACTAAGCAGAATGTCAGACCGACTCTCTGTGTAAAATCATGCTACATTTGAAAGAAATTCAGTATGTAGCATACTGTATATGAAAAGTATGTTTTTGTTCTGTAAACATAGATTTTCAACATACAACAGTACAATCAGTGTCAATAAAATTCATTTTCAGCTTTAAAGGTAATGCTGGGCATTCACTAATAGTAGCTCACGGTATGTTCATGTTGTTAGTACAGTAGCAATATTTCAAACACAACAAAAGAGTTCCTCGGAGCTACTCTTCTACATTCTAATTCTCATTTACACTTTCTAAACCACTGGCGATGGGTCTTGGCATTACATGTGTACTAGGCTGAATACTTTTTATTCATCATTACACCAATATATAAAGTGTGATGATGCAAAGCAGAGATATTGTGAGTGGTATGCTAGCAGGGTTAATGTGCAGCTGCAACTAGCCTAGCCTAGCACTGCCTCAGATGAGAGTATACAGACTGTAGGCCACTACACTCCACTGCATTGACTTTCATTCTGCAAATCTGCGTAATGCGTCAAGCAACGTATGAAATTTATATATGAAGAATTTTATCTTTATAACATTGGATTTAAATATCAACTTCAATAAAACATGCTAGTGAGTATGGATGTGAAATCTTGAACCAAAATATCAAGTTTTTTTATTTATTTATTTGTGTATTAGCAGCCAAGGTCACCACGAGAGCTAAAATCAATGGCAGTCTATGTTGTGCTATTGACTGGTCTGGCTATCTTGTGCCAAAACAGAGTTCCGCCCCCTGAACAACCCACATTTACACTCAGATTATCTGATATTGAGAAAGAACTATACATGTAGTAGACCATGTTAACATTATTTTGGATATCTGTTAATGTTTACATTTAAATTTACTGTTTTTAAAGCCGAATTATATTGAGAAAAATTTACATTTATTATTTATTAGGCTTTTTCGAATATTACCTTTCATGCAGTGTGTAATATAGCTGTTTATGAATGTAAAAGGTCAGCAAAGTTTTAAAGATAAAAGTGATCGTCTCCTAAAAGAAAGAATCGATTCTGAACTGCTGAGTCGTCAGCAATTCCAGTCTCACTTCTTATTACACCTACGTAAAAGTGTAATAAATGTACATAATGCCAGTCTATGGTCTTCATTGGCTGCGCGCGAACAACGTCTACTTTGACCCGCCCTCAAAAAGGGGACTCACGGGGAATTGATATGGGAAAAAAACAATGCAATTGTTACTGTTCGTATCATTGCATATACAAATGCTATAGAAGCATCTGGAGAAGAATTGCACGATTCTGGTTAAATTGAAAATTGTTTCAAACAGAGATCACGATTCTCCCATGATTCTGAACAGACAACTAAACAAAATAACACGTAATTTATTAGAGGTTCTGACAAAATGTTACTTGCTGCAGTCTATTAAAAACGTTTAATTAATCTGAATGAGTTATTTTAAAAAATCGGTTTTAAAGAATGATTCAATGACTCGTTTATAAATATTTCACTTGTTTCATTCCTGGATGAATCAGCATTTTTGAACGAACCTCTTAAATTAATGATTCAATGACAAATAAAAATTTTAACAGTCACTTGTCACCATCTACTGGTGTAATAATATAATTGATACAATCGTTATTTGAAAAGTCACGTTAATTTCAAAAGGTGATTTGCTCTATTTCGATCGTTTCGGGAGACATCAGTGTTTATATCCAAACTATATATAAACCAGTTCTTCTGTTTTATTATGAATGATTGTAACACAGAAATAATGAAAGTGTTTACTTGAAAAGACTGTTTGTGAAGCAGTTTCATACCAATACATACAGACTCACAAAAAGCAGATTTCAAGGTTCCGGTGTGAGTTTAAAAGACAGGTGAATCGTTGTCATTTAGAAATTAGATCGCATAGGTGTTTGAATCAAGATTGCGATCATTTAACGATTAATAGTGCAGCTTTATTCCTACTAAAATTCCAACACCCGTTGTAAGCAGA
Organism: Siphateles boraxobius; assembly: GCF_051911475.1. NCBI lineage: Eukaryota > Metazoa > Chordata > Actinopteri > Cypriniformes > Leuciscidae > Siphateles > Siphateles boraxobius. The sequence goes on along the minus strand of NW_027508908.1, from coordinate 11,870,433 downwards.
AGACTAATCACAACAGACTGGGCAGTCTGACCAATCAGAGCAGTAGGCTTGTGAAAAAAGGAGGGGTTTCAAGAGACTGAATCTTCCAACGAATCGTTTTCAGACTCTGAGAGAAAATAGGTGAAGTGCAATGTATATTATGAGAAAATTGCAGCGTTTTTTTTATACCTTTGATAGTTGTATAGGAGACCTCAAAATAAGCAACCTAATAGCATAATAAGGGCACTTTAATAAAAATGCTTAAAAGTCACTCACCTTCACTTTCATGACAAAATAAATGCATACATCAAATATTATTCATTTTAGAAACATTGCAAAAAACTCTCTATAGAAAATCCCCCATCATACAGCCACATAAAAAAGGGCATATAAAAACTTCTGATCCTGATATTCTGAGATATCTGTCTCAGAGGCAGATGCTGTTGCACTGGATTCCAAATTTAGCCAGGGCAAGAGTAGCCCTTGCCAAAAGCAGGCCATCCTCTTAAGAGAGTCTGGGGATGGAGTAGCAGAAATTGTAAAGTATCTGATAGTTAAAAGACCAAATGCCCTCCAAGAAATATTTGAGTCAGGAAACATATAAACTTCACTCTTCCAAAACATAACTACATATAAGTGAGCAGTCATGGACAACATACATTTATGGTGTGCAACTGCAAAATTCAAAGACTTGTCATATGAGGATAGAAGGATTCAACATAACATTTTGGTGCTTAACATTAGCAGTGTCAAGCAACTCTGTAATGTTTGCTAAATTTAATTTATATTGCAGAGACACATTTATGTGGGCAAGTGTACATGTGCATACATACCCAATTGGATAGCAATCAGATTGATCACAAATCACTGTGACTAAGTATACATTATAAGTTGCACAGTTACTAAATAACTTATAATAATAACTAATAACAATAATAATCCTGAATAAAATACTTTTCTAGAAACTGCTCTAAAAAAGCGATAAAGAGAAAAAAACAGAAACAAAAAGAACAGTAAATGAACAGGTGGTTTTAACAGAAAAAAGAGGAGCTTTTGCTGGAATAAAACATGGCTGCATAAAGTTATGCACAGCAATTAAGTAACAATTAATTTGACTTATCTAAACTGGGTCAACTGTAGTGGAAGACCACAAGTGAAAAACCTTCTATTTACATTTTATTTTCTTCTAATTTAAGGTTGTCTTGAAACGGAAATTGTTATCATCTTCCTCATTATGACGTATATCCAAAATGGGATATTTATTTTGTCCAATCGGGAATTGAGTGGATCATTGGAGCGATTTGCTATTGCTGCGATGTCCCTTGTGTCAGGGAACACTTCAGGGAAGAGAAGAGATGACAAAAGGGTACGTTTTTTGATAAAAGATTGCGATGGCACGTTAATTAAAAAAAATGATGTACACAGATAAATTTATAATAAACACTGAAATATTACATAAAAAAAATATTGTCAATTTTGATTAACAGCTTTGTAAATTAAAAATATAGCTATATAAAACATAATTTGTATGAAAAGAATATATATATATATATATATATATATATATATATATATATATATAGTAATCTATAGTAATGTCACAATGCCTTATTATTTTGGTATGAAAAATATTGATCATCCATGTTATGCCCAGCACAATCTGAGAATGTTCTAAAAAATCTTTTGGGCTTCAATGGAAGCAAAATATTTAATGTAATGAAATATGAACTTCTGTACAAATGAGTTAACATGGTCAGTCACAAATTTGCATTTGATTAGTCAAAGAAAAATTGCAAAATACAGTATGCAAAATATAGTAAGTTAAATATAGTATATATAGTATGGACCTCATTGTATAGAGTAGTTTGATGAAACTGGACAAACCTAAGAGTACTCAACCACAGTTTTTCATTTTCTCATTCACTTTTCTGAAGACCAAAAAGTTGGCTTACGACCCAGTGAATCTATCTACAGCAATGGGAACACTCTGTTACACAAACACTTTATTATAAAAATCTTTTAATTTCTTAAGTCAAATTTGTCCCTGATTCTCAACAATGTATAGTGGTCCAGTGTAACTGAAAAGTGAGGGAGTGGATAAAGACGAGTACTCAGGGTGGTCCCTTCAGACTAGGCCCAGACTCTCTGCTGACCCACTTTCATCTTAAGACAAGAACAGTCTCACTCAGTAGCAAACACTACTACAAGCATAATAAGGAGGTGATGAAGATACAGTCCTAATATATGTACAGCCCTCCATGTTACTGTAAGGATTTATTTAGTAACCTTCAGGCCTGGCACAAAATGGAGACCGGCGTTCTTTACGGTAAGGTCAAATATCATGATATAGGACAGACTAGAAACGAACACTTCTTCAAATGGGGGTCAATGCAGAATCTTCACTGCATGCAGTATGTTAGCTTGTAGTCCTATTTCCATGGCCCAATCGCTCACCATCCCTCCCTCTCTCATGCTCTCATTCTCTTCTCAATCATCCCATGCAAATCCTGCATACAGTCCCACTAGTGTGTCAGCATCTGGGATGTCCAGAACTGGGGTGGATATTTTTAGCCTGGTGTGATAGTATGTGTAGAAGAGAGAGAGAAAAAAATGGAACGACAGTGCAAATCTGTGTTGTGAGGAAATAATGAGATGGTTTATATTAAAATAGTTTGAATGTGTGTGTGTGTGTGTGTGTGTGTGTGTGTGTGTGTGTGTGTGTGTGTGTGTGTGTGTGTGTGTGTGTGTGTGTGTGTGTGTGTGTGTGTGTGTGTGTGTGTGTGTGTGTGTGTGTGTGTGTGTGTGTGTGTGTCGGAACAGGGAAACCAAGAGGCACTATATGAGGACATGCACGGCACGCACATCTTTCACACATGCATGTGTGTGTCATTATTAATGCAAAAGGTCCCAAAGGCTTAACTGAGTTCCTCATAGTGGCTGGATGATTTCTACAAATCTATCAGCTGACTGGAGGCGGAGACCAACGGTTTATTCAAGCAGAGCCTCTTCTATCTATCTCTCACATTACTACAGAGGCCAGGCTATTACAGCACCAGCATGGCCTCGTTCCTCTCCCACGCCTAAATCAGGGACTCTGTCACAGCTGGGTCGGTGCGTACGTGCGAGCGTGTGTAGTTACTTTGAGCCACTAAGTACAGTTCAGTGAAAAACAGGCAAGCAAGATGGAACCATTAGTCAACATCAAATCAGAACAGACACTATTTACTTTCTTAATGCACATATTCTTATTGATTTAAAGGTGCAAGTTATGCAAAATAGAAAAAAAATGGATAGCTTTGCAATATTTTATCTAGGGCTGGAACAACGCATTGCCGTTATCGATTAAATCGATATATAAATTAGTCGATTTGCGTAGAATGCGTCGATTTGTCGAGCTGTTTATGTTCCACAATGATGGCGGCTCCTGGGAATGGCGAAAATCAGCCGTTATTAAAAAAATATTGAGTCCAATCTAAAGTGTGGAAATTTTTTAAACATATATTTTGTGCTTAATATGGCTGCGGTTATAAAGCATTCTGTTTTATACAAGCTGCGGTGTGTGCAAGGCTGCGAGAAACGCGGCTAAATCTCTCAGCAACCGGTTACAATATAGCGTTTAGCACTTAACGTTGTTGTTGGTTATTTAAAATATCTAACGTTGTTGTTGGTTATTTAAAATATCTAATGGATGAACCCATGCCTCGATTGGACTAATTTATTTAACTATGCGCTGTCAATCGTGGTAAAACTGTCGCTATGGTAGTTAGTTAGTCAGTAGTTATAATGTAGTTGTGACTTCAGCTGTTTGATCTTTAATTTCCTAAATAAACAAAACAGTTCAAGATCCACACTTGGAAGCAATCACTGCTGTAAATCCCAAAAAGTGACAGTGAATGCAGCCATAGTAAACACCTTTCCTAGGCCTACACTACAGAAATCTTATCTTTTGGGATAAATAATATCATGAGGTAAAAGTTCATCCATAGATTAGTTATGGTTATTATTTATTGGTAAATTAACTAAAGGATTATTCAACAATTAGTTCCAGAACTAATTTGATCAAAACTCTATATAACTCTAAATAGACTTTCCTTTTCCGCTTATCAGGCAGCCGTTTGGATAATGTTAACCGATTATTTTTCATTGTTTTAGCAAACTAATATTCATTGCAATTCATTTTGGTATGAAACGCTCACGTTTCACCATACGATCAATTCCTAATGCATAATACTCAAACTTTTTTCATGGAATAAAATACAATAATTTACAGAAGTAAAAGTAGGTTGCGAATTGAAATTCACACTAATATTAAAAACAAATTTTCACACTGGGAGAATTTTTATTTTTTGTAGGAACACGTTTTATAAGATTTTGGTTTTGCTTGCAATGTAGGACACAGCTAAAGTTTCCACAGACACATAGAGAACAATGAGATTCAAAAGTTTGGGGTAAATCAAAAGTGACAAAAGTGATTCCTGGAAGAAAATGTATCGTGGTTTCCACAAAAAAATACTCAATTAAAAATGCTAAAAAAACAAAACTTATTTTTATAGTACTTATACTATAAATTGAAGGCATGTATTTATAATACTTATAAATCAATGCCATGCATTAGAAATTATATACTTATGTATAGAATCATTTGTAGGCTCCCCATGCTGTTTGGACATAAATGTGTGTTGGCAGTGTGTGTACACAACCACCCAATAGTGATAAAAATCCATCACTCCTTTTTTATTAATCCCCATAAATCATCAGCAGTGTCTCCCAACGACCTGTTTTCAGAATGCTGTTTTAGTGACGTCACTAAGCACAGGCCCCGCCCACGAGTGTTGACAGACACTGCCGTTCTAACATAGACCCGCCCTGATCGAGTTCACAGCTGCTGCACTTACGAGAATGTCTCCCAGCGTTGTAGGTGTTGTGTGGCTGGATGTATTAATCCACATAGCTCTCTCTAGTTACTTCCGAAATCTGAGGCAGCCGCTGAAGACGAGGTGGAATTATTTTGTTTTTAAAGAAAATGCTCCCTCAACTCTACCGAAATTCGTTTATGTATTTGCGCACTTCTTATATCTTACTGTTTACTCAGCTCTTACGGTGAGTTTCTTAAGTAAAACTGACGCTTCATCTTTTGTGTTATGTACAATAAACGTTATCAAATCATATGTTTGATCATCATTCGGACCTGGTCCGAAACAGCAGACTTGTAGGCTATTAATAGTGGATACCGTAATTAAACTACTAAACTATACCTGTTCCATCTCTATACAGCACTCTGACTCTGTAGGCATTATTGTCCGACTCCGGGTCGAAATGAACACCGTTACTGAGAGTTTCTGATATTATTATCATCATTATGTGAGATGAAATTGTGCGGAGACTGAGCGCGAGCTCTTTAAGCTCAGCCCCCTGTGCCGTGCTCATTTGCATTTAAAGGGCACACAAAAAAAAACAGCGCGTTTTTCTGAGCACAAAAAAATGACAATTTAAACATGCTGTAAAAAATTATCTGTTGGGTATTTTGAGCTAAAACTTCACATACACACTCTGGGGACATCAGAGACTTATTTTACATCTTGTGAAAAGGGGCATAATATGGAACCTTTAACAGAACTTCATATCCGGTCAGTATTGAGGAAAGCCACTACAATCACACAGGATCCCACCCACCCCCTAAACCATTCTTTTCAGTTAATGCCATCAGGTCGACGCTACAGAGTCCCACTTGCAAGGAAAAACATAGATACAAATTATTTCATTCCCACGGCTAATACTGAATAACCATATATAGAATACATCAAAAAAAATTGTAGTTTGCACACGTCTGTACAGCTAATATGGCTACTTGTCTTGAGTGTATCCATGTTGTATGTGTTTTTTTATGTCATCTGAGCCTGTCTTGTCAAAGACAAATTTCTGTCATTTGTAATGGACAATAAAGTTTTTCTTATCTTATCTTAAATGTAGGGCTATAATAAGAGCACAGCTATTTGTATGCAGCTGGTCTCATTGTAAAATGGGTGGTAAGCACAGTAAGCTAACTTTAATTGTAGTAAGACCCATGAGATAGTCAAGGATTTATATTAGTCTGTACTCAGTATACAATGATTACCCTGCACTGACAAGTAATAGTAGCACAGTTTTAAAGATAATCTTAACACCTACTGTAGTTGGGCACAGTGTAAAGCTGGTTGGTAAAATGACGCCCTCCTGAAAAGAACACAAGGCAGCAAAGTTGTTTTTGCTGCACTGATCCATGAATGCTGCAGTTATCTGTATTTTTTTTGCAAAATCTGTTTTTCACACAAATTATTATTACTGGAGCAGATTATCGATTAATAAAGACTTATTTTTGCATGGCTCCTTGTACAATACTATGTCCTGACCTCAAAACACTTTTATAGTGCCAGAAGTTTGCATCACATAACCAGCTCCATATGTATGGAATTTCTAAAGTACGTAAAGTAAACTTGCTGAGTAGCTTGCCTGGTACAACACTGTACTTGCAATGCGGAGTACAAGTCCTTTGAAACAAGATTTACGATAAAAGAACATGGCATGCTTTTGTATAAAAGAGCATTAACCATTTAGCACCACTCACTGCACATTTAACTCTTTACCCAACAGTGTTTTTTTAAAGTTGCCAGCCACCGCCAATGTTTTTGATCATTTTCACAAAAATGTCATGGCCTTCAGAATATTTTGTGATATGAATATCTGAACATCCAATAAATCAAACGAAAGAACAGAGACTCTGCTTTAAAAAAAAAGTTTTAGTATAGCTTAATGCATTCCTTTTTTTAACAACACTTGCATGTGGGTAAGGTTCATAAAAAAGGCAATATTTTGAACAAAAAGCTGAGAAAATCGCATTTTTGTCAAAGACTACAACGTACATAAGCATAGCTTATCGCTTGTTTCTGCTCCTTTTTTTGCTCGTGTTTTGATTCGGAGGATCCCTACTCTTTCAGAAGTTGTGTAATAACACCCTCTACCATATAATAGTGAGAAACAAAGCAGGAAAATTCTGTCAATGGCGGAGAAAGAGAAAGAGTAAATTTCCGAACTAACCCGATATTTACAATCACCAACATAATTAAACATTTCCAGATTCACGGTCATCTGTTTTAGATCAAGCTGAACATTCTTTTAGCACCACTCACTGGACATTCCTTTCAAACGTTTAAAAGTGTTGCAAATTGTGCAAGCAACATATAATTTTGCAAAAATGTTGCCTCAGGCACGTTTTTGCATTGAGCCTGGGTTGTAAATTTCTGTCTGTTACGTCACTTGACAGCCATAGTGATGGAAAAGTGCAGCTCAAACATTCTCTTAAACATCTCCTTTTGTGTTCTGTTGTGGAAAAAAAACAGGTTTGGAATAACATGTAAATTATGATCATTTTTATTTTTATGTGAACTTTCCCTTTAAAGAACAAAGGGACAGATGGCAAAATGTCAGCCTCTAAATCACTTAACTGTAAAGGAATTGCCACATTAAAAAAGTGAGACCTGGAAAAAAACATGATAATCTAGGTGTAGGCACTTGTATCTGCCTCAGAGTACAGACAATTTAAACCACATCTGGTGAACACTAGTCTGCTTTGAGGCACTTTCCATAGGGTACAAAATAGGGTCAGATGAAGTGAAGAATACTTTTTCAGTAAATGGTACATAAAATGAAGATTGTCAGTCTCAGAAGGTCAAATTACAATTTATATGAATGGTGTATTTTACATGGGATTTCTATTTTTTTCAACCCTGTTACCAAAGATTGGGACAAAAGCTGTATAAAACAAATATAGCTGAATGGGTAATAATGGTGCATATTTTGCCAATATTAATCTACCACTCAGTAAAGTGGTTTAGGATGACTTCATTTCCCAATACCTAAAGAAACATTATTTGTATGATCGTTATTCTCACAATAGTTTTAGTAACAGGGTTGTATGCTTACATTTAATGGCTGCTATGATTACATTTTGTGGTAATTTACTTGTCTTCATGTCATGCTGTAGAAAATGGTGAATAAAATTCGTTGTATTTAAAAAGATTAAACTGAACTTCATTCAACCGATTATGTAAAATTATTACAGTTGTATCCTTTTAATTGTTGGATACATAATATTCTTTCAAAATATATAATAATTTTTTCCACCAAACATGGAATATATGCCTAAAATGGTTTACAAAAACATAATTAGACACCAAAATGTATCCTTTTTGTGAGTGTTGCCCAGTGCGCTTAAAGCTAAGAAAACTTAAGATTTCTTCCTTTTCACAGCCTCTTTGCTAACTCACACCTTATAAACATAACACACACATGGCTAAAAAAACATACAAGCATATATAAATTGCTTTTGACATATCTGTATTAGCAACAACGTCAGTGGAAACTTCCTTTACCTCAACTATAGATCAATTAGTTTCTACCTGAGATGTGTCATCTTCCCATTTCACAATTGTGCTCCTCTACAGGCCCGACTAGCTCTCCAGCTCAATATTACGGACAATAACAGAAGACTCAACCAAAATGGAGAAAAGCAACCATGAATCCTGGGGCCATATCACAATCTCTCTTATTTACACTCGTACAACAGGAAAACCAGCTGCAAAAATTTCTATTCATGATGCTACAAACTTAATGCTGTAAAACCCTTGCTGGGACCAAAATGGAGGATGCATGCTTGATTCATCCTTTTCTTTCCTCATGTTGTTGTGATTGCTTCACCTCTATAGACTGCTTGAAAAGCTCCTGTCAAGCAGCACACCAAACACAGAAACCTTACATCCCCAGTTAAACAAGACACATTGATGATGGAGAACGGCAGGTTACTAATATGCTAAGCTAACAAACATTTATGGCAGGGTTCCTCAAATCCAGCCCTGGAGTGCCACTGCCCTGCTGAGTTTAGATCCAATCCTACTCAAAGACACCTGAGCAAGCTAGTCAAGGTCTTCGGAGTTACTAGAAAATTACAGGTAGGTCAGTTTGATCAGGGTTTGAGCTAAACTCTGCAGTGCAGTGGCCCTTCAGCACCGGATTTGAGAAACCCTTATTTACAACCTCTGGTCCAAGGTGAATCAGAGGTCCTGGGGGACCCACCTGGTGTCATGTAGCCCCTCGGAGAAGGGGAGATGTGGGTCGAAGGAGGGGGCGGTGGAAAGTGCTTATGGTGGTTGTAGTCCTTCTCACTGCGAGTGCGGATGCGCTCTAAGGCCCGCTCCGATAGATCAGAGCTGGGCCATGCCCGCCTGAAGTTGGTGCTGCGGGTCTTCTTCATGCCGGCAGGTTACCCGTGGCGGGGAGAAGGGGGGAGGGGGAAGAGGGTAAGGGGAGGGAGGGGGTGGGGAGTAACCTGAGGTTCAGTCCCTCCCCCACATTGGCAGGGGACACCCCAGTCCAGGTATCAGGCCAGAGTCATGGTAAGGGCGCTCTCGCACATGCACCCGTGCATACGCATATACACACATACGCGCACGTACGCACGCGAACAGGGGGTGACACGTGGCGGCGCAGGCGGGCTTGCTCAGTGGTTGGAGGTGGGCGTGGGAGCGCTGGGATGGGCTGTCCTCTGAGGCATCACCCTTGGCTGGAACAAATCCCGCCAAACCCCCTGCCAAACATCCGGATTCGTGTGCCACGAAGGGCACATTACATCGCCAGGCACTGCGGGGATGGGAGAAGTGGGGGACGGCAGGGTGGGACAAGAAGGAAAACGTGAAGCAGCGCAAAGACAATTACGGACAATGCGTGTGTACCAAACACACATATGAGTTTAAGCAAGGTGCATCACGATGAAAGGATGGAGTGATGAAGGAAGATAGAGGAGGGAGGGAAGATAGGGTATAGTGAAGGGAGGGAGGGAGAGGGAGAGAGAGAGAGAGAGAGAGAGAGGGGCCTGCCTGTCCAACAATAGCCCAATTCAGCACGACGGCGGCAGCCCCTCGGACTAGTCTGCTGAAAAACAAAAGGCCTGCCTGGAAAAGAGAAAACGCAAAGGGGGAGGGAAAAAAAGAAGAAAGGCGAGAACGGCCTCTGAGGTGACCTCAAAGCTTTGGTGATCTCAGTCCGCAGACAAGCCCTTGTCAGCCTCCCTCGTCTCCAGCTCTGCCACTAGCCTCCGTCGAAAACGACGACACGCGCGAAGGGAAGGCAAAAAAACAGAACGAGGGGGAAGGTGGAAAAAATGGAAACTGCAGATGCAGAAGAATGGTCCTCCTCTTTTGTTCCGTAATTCCACAGTGAAGGAGGATGGCGGCTGCGAGGCTACATGCTCATTCACCCGACTACATCTTGTCTCCGAGGATCCCTCCTCTTTCAATGCTGCTGCCGTCGCTGCTGCTGCTAACACTGCTGCTGCCAGCACCTTATGAAAGGGGTGTGTGTGAGAGTGAGGGGGGAGGCAGGAGAGCAGCAGAGCAAGCGATCGAGTGTGTGAGCGCACAGCAGAGGCTCTACGTGAGCGTGCGTGTTTCGAGTGCGATTGAGAGTGAGTTAGCGTGGATGGAAAAGAAACATCGGGAGAAAAAGAAATAATAGCAGAGTTCATAAAGGAAATTAAAGACTGAATGGAAAACACATGCAGATCATAGCAGGTGTCCTAGAATAACATGTAATATAAAAAATTTTAAAACAAGTGCGTATCTTCTCCATCTTCCCCACGACCTGCTTTAGTTCTATGCTAATTGTACAAGAGTATTTGTTCTGTTCAAAAATCGTTACAAAACAGAGAAATGTGTAAAACTGAATAAACAAAGAATTGTGAAACTCATCCACTAACTCCATCAGGACACAATTTTATTTATTTAGACATTGTAATGACATTAAAGGGATACTGGACCCAAAAATGAAAATTCCCTCGTCATTTACTTACCCTCATGCCGTATGACTTTCGTTCTTCTATGGATCACAATCTCTCTTTTTGAGTTTTGAGTATTGTAAATGGATACATTCGACCACGGTTGATGAGTCAATGTGTTCCTGAAGCAAAACGACAGGTGTGGGAGAAAAATACTGATATTTTAAACGTTAATAACTGATAAACAATCGCTTCCTGGCAACTGTGATACATGTAAGCACTTGACGTTTACAGTGTAAAAAGTTACAAATATCAGTATTAGTCTTACACAAACCAACAACTGGGGTCATATAGATTACTGCCATGTTCATTTAGCATTGTTTTTGAAGAGTCAACCCATTCACTTGCATATGGACACAGAGATGGACATTTTTTCTAAAAATCTCTGTTTGGGTTCCACAGAAGAACGAAAGTCATATTCATCTGGGACAGCATGGAGGTAAATAAATGATGAGAGATTTTTAATTTGGCGTTGGAGTATCCCTTTAAATGCAGAAAAGCTGGAGAGAGCTAAATGACCAAATGCCTTTGAAGAACATAATTTGTGAATCATTATGCACTCAAATGTATCATACTTAATATAAAAAATATGCTTAAAAATCATGAAATATCACATAAGATGAAGACTCCAGATGTCTCAGTAGTATAATAATAAAACTTTATTTTACACAGTATCCTTGTTACACGTTACATGGACTCACTATAGTAATTAGATTGAGATTCGTAAATTATTTACTTTAGATTAGTAAATTATGCATAATAACAAACTAGCCTCAAACAAAACCCTAGAGTAAGTATAGCAATTAATATTACTCAATACTTATGTGTAATTATACTGACAAGGGTACCTTGAAAGAAAATGTAATCCCAAACAAATTATTTTGCATGTAATGGGTCATCTTGTAGAGATCACATGACCAGAAAACAACTCCCTTTATCTTGGTAACCCTCTATTGTTGGTGACTTTCACTCTTTAAAAACTTTAATCATGACTGACACTGAATATTGCATTTCTACAATGGCATAACCACAAACAAAACATACCTATTACGATGCACTTAAGTAACTTGGTATTTTTGACAAGCCTAGTTGATATACCAATTACAATTGAACTTGAATGCAGGAGACTCATGATAGCAGCAGGGGATGCATGTATGGGAGATGTAGTTTTGTGTTGATTTAAATCAAGAGGAGGAGGAGGAGGTTAGAGGCCAACTAAGCATGACAAAACACCAATGCCTTCCCTTCAAGCTGCTCCCACCCCCTCTGCAATTAAAATGAGAGAGAATGTGACCACCACAAAACTTCGTACAAGAAGGTGTTACAGAGGTTAAAGGCTAACAACAAGCAAGAGGGGGTGTGACACAACATGCTGTGAACATGACCTCAGTGAGTCAGCATTAAAAGTTGGAGGGACTCATTTTACAGTAATTTACAGTAGAAAGTTAATCTTCTTCTTTTTAATTAAATGTAACACAAGCTTCTAACCTGTGCCTCCCCAGTTTCAGAATATTAACTCTACAGATGGTTTTGTTCTAGTCATGTATTTATACCTACCTACCCAGATTTAAATATCACAAACACAACATATGTGTTTTCTTGTAGTAATAATGGTAGCACTTTATTTTACATTCCCCATGTACATACTATGTACATATTATAGTAATTATAATAACTGTGTAATAACTAGCTAACCCTGAACCTACCCCAAAACCTATCCTTAACCCATGTAGATACCTTATATTACCCAGTTCTTTCTTAGGTAATTACACTGTAAGTACATGTAAGTGCATGTACTGTAAAATAATGGGAAACTGTAGCAATGTAGCAAGAACATAACTGCAGAATATCACAATAAAATCCACAACAGCTGATACATTTAAGATGATACAACGGAGAGAGTCGTTTTGAAATTTCTGAACTTGTTCAGAAAATTATTACTACAAATACACACCTACAAACAATATATTGTCTACATACACATATTAAAGTATGGATAATGTCTAATTTTTCTAATCACTGATATTTAGTTTTGATCATTTTACAATGAGTATAATCCTAACATACCATCTAGTGGTACAATAGTGCTACTATGAATCTCAGTTCAATACATGAAACAAGTCAAAACAGGAAAATTGTTCATCTTCTAGCATATAAACACATGACAAGTATTACTAGTCAAACTGGCTTGTATTTTTTGTACACTACTGTTCACAAATTTATGGACAGTAAGATTTTTATTTATGTTTTGAAAGATTTCTCTAATTTTCACTAAATTATGCATTTATTTGAAAGTTTTTTTTTATTAAATTTTTTTTCCGTATTGTAAAATATCATTACAATTTAAATTTTCTATTTCAATATATTTTAAAATGTAATTTATTCCTGTGATGGAAAGGTGAAATTTCAGCATCATTACTCCAGTCTTCAGTGTCACATGATCCTTCAGAAATCATTATAATATGCTGATTTGCTTCTCAAGAAACATTTATGATTATTACCAATGTTAAAAATGTTGTCTTAAGTTTCTTAAATGTCACTATAGATTAATTGAATGTATCATTGCTGAACAAAATTAAAAATAATTGTAAAAGTTTTATTAAATAATAAAGTACTAGCAGCATTAATATTAATATTATTTAGTGTTAGTGTGAGTATGTGTGGGCAATCCAATGCAATCGCCCGATGTCAACAAAACAAGTAAAATAGTAAATCTACTAGATAGTAAAAACTCCTCTTCCCTTATCGACTGAAGCCCTTCAGCAGGTTCAGCTCAGGTACATTTTAGGATGAAGCCCTTGTGCTAACCTCTTCCTCACACGTCCTATGCCAGTCTCCCTGCTCATCAGCTGAAATCACTAACTATCCTGCTTGACTGCGGACTGGAGGACGGGGGATTGGATTAGAGAGACAGTGTGAAGAAAAAAAAAGTGAAGGCGAAGCTGCTCTGGTTCATTCATACAAAAGGGAAAGGGGGGAAAAACACCAGCCATCTTATTTCTGAGCCGCAACAGCAGCCGTAACCATGGCGACGTTCCTTGATGAGCTCATAGGCTCTGCAGTAGGACATCTCTAAAAGGTGAATGATGGAGAGTAGACACCGCTGAAAATATGGAGACGGGCTGAGGAGAATTTGATTGCTTTTTAGGAGCTATTTTTAAATCAATAAAAAAGTAATATTATTGTTATTACCTATACCAACAAACTGCTCTCTCTCTCTCTCTCTCTCTCTCTCTCTCTCTCTCTCTCCCTCCCTCCCTCTCTCTCCCATTGATATAGCTCTGGAAAAAAATTAAGAGACCACCGCAAAATTAGCAGTTTCTCTGGATTTATCATTTACATGTATCTGTTTGAGTAAAGTTAACATTTTATATTTTTTCCACAAACTACTGACAACATTTCTTCCAAATTTAAAATTAAAATTAAATAATGGTAAATTAAATAAAAAATTGTCATTTAGAGTATTTATTTGCAGACAATGACAACTGGTCAAAATAACTAAGAAAAAGAGATGCCATATTTTGAATAATACAAAGAAAACAAGTTTATATACATTTTCAACAATACAATACTCATGTTTTAACTTAGGAAGAGTTCAGGAATCAGTATGGGAACAATGTCAGAGCAGAAAGAAGCATGTTTTCTTCCAGGAAAACCTTGTACATTGCTTGAGTCACTTGTCCTTCACAAAGACAGATCTGCCTGATTCTAAACTTCTCTGATGACTTCAGTTTTCAGCTGGTCCTCTAATGGTTAGACAGAGACCTGGAGAGGCCTACAACCTACAGTCTTTTGCACCGACGGTATAATTTGGTGGAGGATTGGTAATGATCTGGTGGTTCTTTAGTAAGGCTAGAATCAGGCAAATCTGTCTTTGCGAAGGATGTATAACACAAACCGCATACAAGATTATCCTGAAAGAAAAATAGCTTCTTTCTACTCTGACAATGTTCCCCAACATGTTCCCGCAGGACAATGCTCCAATCCACACAGCCAAGGCCAATCAATGTGTGTATGGAAGACAACCAGAACAAGACCCTGTCATGGCCATCACAATCTCCAGACCTAAACCCCACGAAAACATCTGGAATGTAAGCAAGAGGGTCACCACCAGCCATAAGCTGCTTGAATTTTTTCACCAGGAGTAACATAAAGTCGCCCAACGCATGAAGTTGTGATTGAAAAAGTCAGGGTTATTCAACCAAATACTGATTTCTGAACTCCTCCAAAGTTAAACATTAGTATTTGTTTTTTGATGAATTGTTTAAAAATGAATATAAACTTGTTTTCTTTGCATTATTCGAGGTCTGAAAACATGGCATCTTTTTTCGTTATTTTGACTAGTTGTCCTTTTCTGCAAATAAATGCTCTGTATGACAATATTTTTATTTGAATTTTCGAAAAAATGTTGTCAGAGTTTGAAACTGCTAATTTTGCAGTGTTCTCTTATTTTTTTCCAGAGATACACACACACACACAGCTTTTTTGTGATTTGTGAGGACATTCCATAGGCGTAATGGTTTTATAGTGGACAAACTGTATATTTTATCCCCTTACACTGCCCCTATCCCTAAACCTACCCGTCACAGGAGGCATTCTGCATTTTTACATTTTTTTAATAAAACACTGCTTAGTATGTTTTTAAAGCCATTTGAAATATGAGGACTCAGGAAATGTCCTCATAAATCACATTCAAGTTGTAATACCAGTGTAATACCCATGTCATTATACACATTTGTGTCCTCACAAATCACAAAAAACAAACACACACACACACACACAAATAAATCATAACATAAAATAGCTCAAATATAATTAAAATCACCTAGTTATTAGTTATTGTGTTGTCTCATTATTCCTCGGTTTTCAACAGTTTAATTGTTCCGTCTCAACTTGATCTATCATGTGTCTGAACTATATAGATTTTATTTTATATGTTTAATTGATATAATAGCTTTGTGAAGCTATATTAACGTGTTAAAATGGTTACAATATAATCATTAATAATGAACTAAAATGTAATTTTTACCATTTTATTTTTCAATTAAAATTCTACGTTATATATTTAAATATCTATATCACTCACAAGACAAACCTCCATGATTTATATTAAAACACTACTAGAGGGCTGGATGCAGATGGAAATTATATTCCATTCCTCTAGATGGCAGCAGTGCATCAATCCATATCATGAGCTTATTTCTGTCACCCAAGCAGGTGGAGCATACAGCTTGATCAATATAAATAAGCTTTGTATAAATAACAAAGTAAGACACTACACAAATTCACAGTCAGATTACTTTGTCATGTCACTTTTGACAAATCACAACAGTCATAATATTATACTATGAAGTAGTATGAGAACAAGTTACATTGTGATGTAATTGTCATGTAAATTAATTAAATGAAGATTTAATAAATTACAATAAAACTGCAATTATGCTGCATGTTTTACTTAATTACAAATCAATAAATCAAAATAGGATTGAGTTTGATATAAAAAAAAGTTTAATAAAGAAATAAATGAAAGAATGTAAATGTAATATTCTAAAACTCCACAAACAATAACACATTTCTTTCTGTCATGAGTGTCACTATAATAGTGCACACAAACAGTTCCACAAAACCATTCTAATCCAAGTTGAAATTCTTTTAACGGAGTGTGACCTTGACATTTGAGTATTACAAAGGCCTGCCCTGAACAAATACTGCACAAATGCTCCATTTAAATAGGGAATGAGACGGCAAGACTTGATTGCAACTCTATAAATAGTGCAGAAAAAAAGGAATTTAAAAACTTTAAATTGGGGGGGGGGGGGGGGGGGTGCACTAGCATGATATCAAACTTTTTTTAAGCTCCAAAACATTCAACAGGGTGTAAAATGGAAGCTTACTGAAGGAAAATTTAGGGTTCTTCATTAAATTATTTGTTTCTTGAATAAACCTATTGAGCCCCAATAAGAGAAGACACTAAGTGGCAGGGGCAGCTGTCACTCGACCTGTCACCCAACCCGTCACCGCTAGGGCCAGCTGCCACTCGACCCGTCACCGATATATGCGCCTGCCACTCGACCCGTCACAGATATATATGCGTCTGCCACTCGACACATCACCGATATATACGCCTGCCACTCGACCTGTCACCATTATACGCGCCTGCCTGGGGACCCACCACGGATATATGCGCCTGCCTCAGGACCTTACACAATATAGTAGGTGTTTTTTAAACGAAATGCAGCGCGTATCCCCTGTAGCTTGCGGGCAAGAATTGGTCAGTATTCACCATTAACTAAACGCTTTTCACCTGCCTTACAGCAGACAGTAAAATACTGCCCTTGTTTGCAACTTATCTTACGTTTTATTCGCTCTTTTTGTTCATAATGGAGCGAGCATGTCGGCTTAACCTAAGCGTCATGCCAGCCACAACTTAGCTTCGCGCCTGCCTCAAGATCTCTCACCAGCTACGTTTACAGGGCCGGTGATTGCTGTATAAACGAACTAGGCGATTGCCTAGGGCGACAAATGTGTTGGGGGTGCGATCATCCTAGGGCGCCCCCTCAGCCACACCTTTAATTACTTGTAAACCTGATTATTAGATTGAATTGCTGATTATTGTCGATCATTTCCTAATGGGGGATATGGGGGGGGGGGGGGGGTTGCTTTACGTTACGTTAGGCAAGGCTGCTGGCGCGTTGATCGAAAATGAAGCGGTCTAAACCCTCTGGTGCACAGGGACGAAAACGGAGAAAGGAAGAAGATTTTCCAGTATAGAGGTAAGTCTTCTCATCTCAGCCATTAAGGTGTCAAACTAAATGAATTTATTTAATATTGTGCATCACCTTATTGGACGTTTCATTGCTGTCACTAAGCTATCGCTAGCTAGTTACATTGCTAGTTTACTACGTATTATTGCAAACGTAACTTCACTGATAACCTACATGGATATAAATGTCAAAAGACCAGTATCTGGATAACATATGCATGCTAGTTATGAAAAGCACAGTTCTCTCTACATTCATTATAAATGCATAAGTTCTGTTTAGTGAGTTCACAACTAGCAGGTGCATACATACACACACAGTGACCATTATGTTGATAGTGGTGGTGTTCACCCTTCTGTACAGTTCTCCTCCAGCGATATACTAAAATATATATGTGTTGTTTGTTTGTTTTTTGTTTTTTTAAATTGGCCATGGCCAGATGCACTCAGGCAATATTTGCAGAGGTCTCAAGTAAAATACCATTTTATGATACCATCAACGAATCTGCCATTCGGAAGTCCAGACGAGTCAAATTTTAATGCTGCGTCAATTTTGAAGGTGAATAGAAATGCCAGAAACAACTGTTTATCTTTTATTATTTGAGATAGGAATAGAACTACAAAAACTGCAATCTTTTAATTTTTTAGTGGTATGTACAGTATCCATAATAGCACTTTTGTTTGAAGAGGGTATAGTTAATCCAGTTTATCGGTCATAGTTTGCTTAAGTGTCCTTACAGGTGCTTAAGAGTTTTTTTGCACAGTTTATGGAGTTAATCCAATGACTATAAGAGCATTTTTTTTTTGTTCATCCATTATTTTAGTCATAATCTGTTACATATTCTTTGTAGCATCATTGTAGCATTTTTGTATGTGCAATTTATAAGAGTGTAATTTGGGGGGGGGGGGGGGGGGGGTCAAAACTCAATCTCTACTAGGGCATACAAAGGGCTAGAGCCGGCCCTGTTTACATGGACACCTTTTGGTTCAATCGGAATGAAATCAATCCGACTGATGAATCCGAACACGGTGATTACATGAACGATAAATAAAGTAATTGGGTTGATGTGTGCGTTTATATGTCCCAAGTTTCAAATCGGAATAGATTTTTTGGCATGCGCACACTGAGTGAATATACTGCCGCTGTTCGCGCATAACTATTCTCCTCTATTGGTTCTTTATTTGTTTAAAAGCAGACTTAATGTTTATCCGTCTCTGGTCATGATTTGGAGACAATGAGCATATGAACCGTTTTGGCGTGCTGCTTATATTTATCACTTAGTGAAACCCCGCGCCCAAAACCAGTCATGTGTGGATGAGAGTCTGAAACAAGGACTGGTGGGACATTGTCCTGTTCCACGGCACAGACGCAGAGTGAAATGAGAATTTTAGAATAACGGGACACACATTTAGCTTCAGGGCTATATTTGTCACCATAGCTCAAAAGAGCACAGAATTTTTCTCCTTTGTCGAGAACTTTGTTCGTCGAGCCGTCACTAGCCCCATCGACGATGAAACCCTGATGAAAAAGGACGCAACGCTTACCAAACACCTGCCGATGGCTTACCTCCAGCTTAGTCCATTGGTGTTTGGGAGGTCGATGGCCTGGTGGAATTTGTTCCCAATCCAGAGAACAACCACCATCACCAGCAGCCGCAGAGATCACCCTTCCAGAGTCTCGTCCCGTCGAGACCACCCTTCTAAAACTTCACATCAGTCCTGCCAAGCCTGAGTTTCACGTCAATCCTGCCGAGCCAGAGACTGTTCACGTAATGCCTGCCGATCCAGAGACTGTTCACGTCAAGCCTGCTGAGCCAGAGACTGTTCACGCCAGGTCAGCCGTGCCGGTGTAATCGGAAAAGTTGGCCGCTCCGCCTGAATGCCAGACCTCTGCAAAGATGACCGTCGCCTGAGTCCTCAGCCACAATGACCACTGCCGCTGCTGCTTCGCGGCCTGAGCCCTCTGCCAGGATGACCGCCACCAAGTCAGAGCCTGTTCCTGTCCCAAGACACGTTCCTGTTCCCGAGCCTGAGTCTGTTTCCAAGCCTGAGTCTGTAATGGTTCCTGAGCCTGTTCCTGAACTCCCACCCAGCCTCCCTCTCCCACCTCCTCCCATCATCCCTTCCTCAACTACGCTGTCGCCACCTCCTGCTAGCCCCACAGCTCACCCACATGCCACCTTCAGTGAGGTGAGCTTGCGGGTCTACCAGTGTTCAGCTCCAGCATGGTCGGTGGATCCCTGCTCTCCGCCTCCGGCCTCGGCGACCAGGACTCCACTTCGGCCCGTCGGTCCATCAGCTCAACCTTGGCTCCTACCTCCCTCATCTCCACCGTGGCCCATCAGTCCACCAGCTTCACCGGGCTCCCTCGTCCCTCTAGCTCCGCCTTGGTCTTCGTTGGCCCCTGCCCTCGCCTCTGGACTACCCTCCTCTGGCTTCGCCTTGTCCCTTCGTCCCTCTAGCTCCGTTGGGCTCCTCACTCTCTCCAGCTCCACCTTGGTCCTCTGTTGCTCCGGCTCCACCGCAGCCTTCTGGATCCCCGCCTGGGCCGTCGGCTGTCGGCTTCGCCATGTCCTTAGGGATCCTCTGCATCGCCCTGGCTCGCCGGCTCTCCGGCTCCATCCAGGTCTCCACTTCCACATGCTCCGCCTCCATCAGTAGGCCCCCTGGAGTCGTCAGGCCTTTCTCCACCATGGCTCCGCCTCCTCCTGAACTCCCTCCCTCCACAGTTTGTCTGCCTATGGCACGAGGTCGCGCCTTCCGGGAGGGGGAGGTACTGTCACGTGTCAGTGTTTGTTTGGACTTTCAGTTTGTATTTTGATTGGTTCCTGTTCTCCTTTGCTCTTCTCCTGCCATTCCTTCTTATCCATGGTTACTGTCATTATCAGTTCAGTTGTGTCACCTTTTTAGTCATCATCGTCATCTGTATCACCTGTTTTCTATTAATCAGTGTCATCTTTGTTTGTATTTAAGTTCCATATGTTCAGTCAGTGTTTGTCCGATCTCCATCTTATTAAGTGTGTGTGTTGCTACCTGTTCTACCGTCCTGTGTTTCATTACAAATAAATCTTCGTATTGGAAATATATCCTCGTCTCTGTCTGCCTTCCTGCAACCCCACCGTGTCAGGTGTGGGGTTGTTTTTCAGGGGTTGGGCTAGGCCCCGTAGTTCCAATGAAAGGAATTGCCAAGACATTTTGAACAATTTCATGCTCCCACCTTTGTGTGAACAGTTTGGGGATGGCCCCTTCTCGTTCCAACATGACTGCGCAACAGTGCACAAAGCAAGGTCCATAAAGACACGGATGAGCGAGTTTGGTGTGAAGGAACTTGACTGCCCTGCATAGAGTCCTGACCTCAACCCAATAGAACATCTTTGGGATGAATAAGAGCGGAGACTGCAAGACAGGCCTTTTCGTCCAACATCAGTGCCTGACCTCACAAATGCACTTCAAGAAGAATGGTAAAAAATTCTCATAAACACACTCCTTAACCTTGTGGAAAGCCTTCACAGAAGAGTTGAAGCTGTTATAGCTGCAAAGGGTGGGCCAACTCCATAATAAACCCTACAGATTAAGAATGGGTGTAATTAAAGTGCATGTAAAGGTTTTCCCAATATAGTGCATTTCAGTCGATATTTTCAGGGGTCTCGGTCCGCTTGTTTGGTGCGCACCAGTGTTCAGATGGCAGCATTCACACTTGATCAAATGAACTGCAAACCTGCCAAGTATGAACACACCATAAACATAAAGGTTAAACCAAAGCCTGGATGAGTAAGAGCCAGAAATTTATACCAACAGTCTAATGTAAAATAACAGAAACTCCTATTAAGTATTACAAATATTTAACATTCAGATATTCAAAGTAGTCACATTTTCATACAATTTGAATGATCTCAAATGTGTTAGTGTGACAATTTATAAAAGAAAATTTACATGATCAGAGATGTTTTAAAGTTACTCAGCAGAACATTGTGGAGGAATATAGAGCCTCAGCTGACAAGCCCATTGACCCAGGTCACAAATCCTGACCAATATAAGAGCTTGAAGGACCCTAATTAATTTTAGAGGTGGGAAATCAAAGATTTAATTGACCACTATCACCTGTTTAATTGACCACTATCACCCGACATCACCAATGGTAAACAGCTTCTTATTTCAATGTTTGACACAACACTTGGTTAATGTCAGTTTAAAATGATTGAGGCCCAGATCTGTTAGCAAAAAGTGTGTTTAATAAAAAAAAATACAATGAACACACAATTTTTCTGATCAGTTTGACATTTTCAACAACAGTAGATACTCCATCTGTCCAAATATTTGCTTGCATTCAAATGTCATCCACTGTGACTTAGGACATGGTTTTTCGTTTACGTCCATTGAGTACATGAACGTTTCAGATGAACCATCAATAAACAAACCATTAAGAAACTACAACCAGTCCAGTACTTATCTACAGATCTTTTTATGAGTAAATGAAGTATATGAGTGTATATGACAAAGAAATCAAATTCATGCTGGTTTTACATGGTTTTAAAAAAAACTTAAAGAAAAGTTTCAATTTAAAGGTTTTCAAAATAGAATAAAATGCCATTTTCAGCGATCATTCTCACTAAAACTCTGAATACATGTGAGTGCACATATCTTAATTGTTTTCAAAAAGTTTTTAAATATATTTTTCTAGGTAAAAACTTTGTGGACAAAACGTTAGTAAGTTATCTTTTAAATAATAATAAAAGACTATGCCATTATCTTTTCAAGAGTTTCATTCTTTTAATGAGGCTTTTATCTTCATTATGATTTCAGGAATTTGTATCACCTTGACATAAATTATTAGAAATGACAAAGAGTGTCATGTCAATGTCAGTGACAATCGTATAGATAACATATCCAATCTGAGGATATGCACTAACAGTGTGATCAAGTCTGCTAAATATGTGTCAAAAATTATTCCTATTGCTTTTGAAACAGTAGTATGACACAAAAATATATATTTTTGTATACCACACCATTAAAGCCTTAAGACTTAGCATTTATCAGAGGAACACACTAAAATAAGTGTTGCTGACTATTGTCTTTATCACAAGTAATTTCCCCCTTTCAAAGCACTCTATAAATGTCAGAATAACATTTCAAGTGGCAACTTGCCAGGTTGTAGAATCTCCACAGGCTGTCCTTCCTAGTACAGGTTTGAATGAAAGGCATGGCTGTAAAATGGCTTTTTACACATGAACACAAATTTATTTATAAGAACGCAAGAAGAAAGCATTAAAAAGGAGGAGGTTTAAAGCATGAATGGGCTAAAAATAATACTATCAAAGCACTAGCACATTTATTGTGTTGGCTGGAACTTTAGAGAATGACTGCACCCCTAAAGCAAGACATAGCAAACAACTGTGACATGAACTGAGATGGATTTGTGTGAAACTCCTCAAAGTTCCCAGGGTCGCTTGGGAGTGACTCTACACACAGAGAAGATTGATAAGAGTGTGCAAGAATCCACACTCAGCAAAGTTCTACCAAGGTGACACATGAGGGAAGTGGGAGCGGGAGAAGGTGAAGAGTGCAGGTTAGGCTCCAGGCTAAAGGAGAGATCACAGAGATCACTCTTAGATCTCCTTACAGGCCAAAGATCAAAGCCACAGCTGGGCTTTCAACCGGAAAATTCATCAAAAGTCTATTTGCCCAAAGTGCAAGCTCAGATATGTACTGACATGCTAAAATACAGAGTAAATTAATGAAAACAAAACTTCAAATTATAAAACGTAACATTGTTTGGCTGTTTCAGGACCACTAATCTTTATTTGGCGAATTTATGCTGCTAAGTGTCATCAATATCAAACTGTCAATCCAACAGTTGGATGAAATGTTCTGACGAATAATGCTACCAAACTAAATTTGCATTTTTATAAGGGTAAGTTTAGGGCAGAGGTAGGTATGGACGTTAATAAAGCCTCAAAGCACATGTATATGATGTTGGTGACACAATCTGATAGTTAGCATTTTTTGCTATCGAATTGTGCTACCTACTCTTTTAATAGGACGAGTGAAAGAAGTAAACATGAAAGAAGTAATAGGCTAATTCACTTAATTTCACTGTAATTGTAATTTAAAGTGTGACCCTGTGTAATTTAACTACAGTATATTATAACCTAAACACTAAATTATAAATTTGAATATTAAAGTAAAAATGGAAGTCAACCACAGAAAATTCCCGTCACATGTATATATGGATATTTACGGTATAATGGGATTATTTGTAAAAATAAATAAATAAATAACATTAACAAAAATGTTCAGCGTTAATGATATTAACATTAATTACTTATAATATTTTTAATAACCCCAGAAAGAGACATTAAAAATTAATATCTACTAATACAAATTTGACTACCTTTTTATTCATCTCTGTGACTAATGGTTTTTCAGTTTTTGCTATCCTTAAAATCATTAAAAATTGCAGCTAAGGTCGGAGCCATAGCCATGTGGGCAAGTGCTCTGATATATGGTGCGGTTGCACTTCGGGCAACCCGAATACAAGTCCTAAGCTTAAAGTCCTTTTAAACAATTATAATGACAACGTGTTCGTTCATTGTCCAAAGAACTACTGGCCCCCGACTGAGCCTGGTTTCTCCCAAGCTTTTTTCTCCATTCTGTCACCTGATGGAGATTGGGTTGCTTACCACTGTCACCACTAGCTTGTTCAGTTCGGGAGACGTAATATTCAACAATTTTATTGATTTGACTGCACTGACACTATTGGATGAGAACTGAACTGAGCTGGATTATGTCATCCCTATTTTTCTGCAGAACTGCTTTATAGATGAAATTAACTAATTTTATAATTGATAACAGAACTGAATCAACACTGAACTGAACAATGACACTATTTTCTTTTAGAGCTGCTGTATAGAGTAGACTAAATTAACTCTGCTAGCATCATTGAATCATTTTCCTGTTATCACTGTAAAACTGCTTTGAAACAATCTGTATTGTATAAAGCGCTACTAACCTTTTGTATTTGTATTAAATAACTTTTGCACAAAGCTGGAGCCACCTCACTAGTTGTCAATGTAAGTCCAAGACGACTGTCATATCACAATGCACACAAAAAATTACATTACTGAGTGCACCTAATGTTTTTTATGCACCTAATTTGAAAACTAGTGTAGAAGTAAACTGAGCAGTTTAACATGAATGGAAATTTGCGCATCTGTACTTGCGCCAGGTTTGGTGTTGAAGATAGAAGTGGTAGATTTACAATGAGGTGTTAAAAGTGAACCAAATATGCCAAATATGCAGTAAAACACCACAGAGAGCACAACTCAACATGACTTCCTGCTGGCCTCTCCCACACAGACATGCACAAAATGATTTACTCTCTTTGGATGATCAGGTGTTATCAACACACCTGATGACACATCTAATAAACCTTTACCCCTCGGGAGCTGGGGAACAACAAGCAAGTGGAGGCACACAGAAGGTCAATGACACAATTTAATTATTTTTTATTCTGGTATTTTGTTTTCCCTGGTATCTTTTTATTACATGAACATTATTATACTTCAATTTATTTTTTTAAACAAGGATGTTTTATTTGCTGCTGTGCCTTTAAACGTCCTCTTGACATGAGAAACAGTGCTTATTTGAGACATAACTCATTATATTTGATCCGATTCTGTGAAATGCACCAAACAAACAGATAAGATTGGAGTTAAAATGATCACTGACATTGTAAAATAAACTTCTCCTCTTTCTAATGTTGGGATCCTTCTGTATGATGTGTAGAGCGGCAGGTGCTACACAGCCATGAACATTTAACTGCTTTTAACTCCTATTGTTAGTTAGTCTGCTGTTTATCCTGCTTCCACAACACCTTGGACTCACTGTTTAGGCAGGCATTTGTAGGAAACAAAACTTTTTTGTACATTTGGGTAGATGCTGAAACATACAATATGGACACACTAGACATACTTACAACATCTAAGATGAAAGCAGTATTAGTATAGCTGACAGAGCTGCCAGGTCTTCCGCAAGGTGATGCCATAGGTCAGGGTTGATGTTAAAGACATTCATGTCCTGCTTGACGACAATCCTTAAAGCGGAGCTTGGGTCGGCCACGAGGGCGGTGTCCCACAGCTAACTCCCCATTGAAGATGAACTTTGGGAGACGTTCATCTGGCATACGACGTACATGGCCGATCCATCTGAGACGCCTCCTCCGGAGCATGGTGTACATGTCACTGCTGTTAGTGAGCTTCAGCACGGTGGTGTTCGGGACCCGATCCTGCCATGACAGGCCAAGGATCTGTCGTAGGCAACGGAAGTGAAAAGCATTAAGCTTGTGCTCCTGCCGCCGGTGTGTAGGCCACGTTTCGCTTCCATATAGCAGAATGGAGAGCACACCGTACTCATATACGTGTACCTTTATTTTGAGAGAAAGGTGGCTGTTGTTCCAGACGCAAGACTGAAGCCGCCCAAAGGTTGTTGAGGCACGACCGATCCTGGTATTCAGTTCAGCATCAAGGGTGTTGTTTGCTGTCAAGGTTGAGCCGAGGTAGATGAATTTCTCAACAGCCGACAGCACTGTGCCATTGATGGTGACGTGAGGGGAAGCAGGAACGTTGTGAGCCATCACCACTGTCTTCTTGAGGCTTATGGTAAGTCCGAACTCTGTGCAGGCAGCGGCAAAAGAATTGCACATCTCCTGAATATCTTGTTCAGTGTGAGCCACGAAGGCAGTGTCGTCTGCGTAAAGCAACTCGCGCACAAGGACGCACTCCACCCTGGTTCTGGCCCTCAGACAAGCCAAGCTGAAGAAGTTGACATCATACCTAGTGTGCAGCAGAACCCCAACCGGATCAGGAAACGCCCCTTTTAAACAGTATAAAGAAATGCAACAGACAAACAAAATCAAAATAATTTATTCCAAAAATGGGAAAAACTGTTTTCGATATCACTAATGTAAACCTTTGTCATAATAACCCTTCTTGAGGTGGCAAATTTAGAATTTTTAATAGGTGTGGGATTTTAAAGTTTTTAGTAATTTCTCTGAAGTAATGAAGATTGAGAATTAGCCTTGGCTATAAACACTATGATACCGACATGTGATTACTTCGAGAAGATAATTTATGTTCACTGAATTTGTCTCTGCCACAATAAACTATAAATAAAAATTAAAAAAATGAAGATCATTGAATAAAGACTTAAAATGGATCTGCTCCTCACACAACATAATCAGATTCTAAAGATTTATAATTACATTGGTCGTAAATGCAATATAATCAACCGATTAATTCCATTAATTAAATATACAAAGATTAAATGATCCGTAAACATTTCTACATATTTAAGGTTGTTTTTAAGTAAATGATTTACGTTTAGATGCTGTCAGCACATCAATATTGCACTTTTTTAGTGGCAAACGCAAGTACATAAGTATATGTGATCAAAGCACATTTCATTGGAATTGGAATTGGCTTCCTTAACTCAAAAGATAAAGTAAAATGGATTCCTCGTGATTTATGGAACACGTACAACAAGAATGAAACCATAACACTCTTGGATTAACTGTCAACAACAAAAAAAACTTTAGTCTGAAAATTTGACGACTGAGCCAGGCTCTCCACACATCTCTACATGATGCTGATTTGCTGATCCATTGGCTATTTCCCTTCATTCTCTTCAGCACTCCTCCCTTTCCTCCTATTGAAGACAAGGCTTATAGGGCTTGCCACAGAGTTCCCTTTCCTGTCCCCCAGCCTTCCTGCCACCACAATCCATGTGTATACACGACCTTCAGGGACATTGTACTATCACGGTCCTTGTATGTTTCCGCCCTGTGATCTATGGACAGTTGACCATATTCCATTACTGTCAGATGCTAAAAACTGAACATGTTTAAAGAGGGATTCTCACTTTTCAACAAATGATTGCTGTTCTGCAGACGCCTCAAGAATTTGGTTACCTAAAGACTCTAAGTGGTTAGTGTTTTGTGAAATCTAAAACCTCACGGTCTCTGGGCGACCTCCAAGTAATACAAAGACATCAGAGGTAGCCATCCTAATTTACCCAGAGTATATAAATCTTCAACCCAATTCATCCTGACATCCAGAAGAAAATATGGAGCTTTGAGTTACACACATCTCGAATTTCTAATAATTTAGAAGAAATAATTGCAGGCTATGTTTTTCACACTTTGTAGAAACTGTCCTTATTTTGTTTATGTTGGAAAAATGCACAGCTAAATTCTCAAAAGTAGTAGAAATGGATTTGTCTGTTTATCAATATTTTTAAGATGCAGAACAACACCATTAAAAAAGCACTTTTATCGCTTAGCTGCTATTAACTTTTCCTTTACTATTTCGCTTATATCTTTTTCTTATGCAGCTAAATATGTTCCATCTTTGAATGTAAAAACACACAGGCTGCTTACTTCAAAAGCTTTGAGATAAGCTTGAGTCAAACTTCATGTCTGCAATTAAGTTTTACCAGACAGTGTTTAAAGATCTGAAAAAAGTTTCCTCACATAAGTTGAGTTTATGTCAGATGTATCACAGAGCACAAACATCCTCCCCACCACTCACACAAACAGTTATGAACTCTACTTGACACTACTTGTTTGCCATGCTTGTGATAATCACACACCTTAGGGGACCTGTGCCATGTCAAGACATTTTTAGCACTAATGGAAACTTTTATAACTGTCTAGATGGCAGTGTTTGCTGGCAGGGGTGATGTCTGGGTTATAGATCTAAGGAAATACATTTTTAACTTTTGAGTCTTCGCTTTTGTTGGGTCTGTTTCACTGCATGGGAGGAAGAAAAACAACTCAAGAATAAAATATCTATAAACCTGTCAACAATTAGTTTATTGATGAGCAGAATATTCATGTTAAATACCAGCAAGGAATAATTTATTATTTATGTTACAGTACATAGGGCTTGTAAAAGGGGTTGGTTCATGTATAAAGCTGTGTAAAGAAAACATGCTTAATCTAAGAACTTGATAATATGATAATAACTACATAATCTTATAATATAGGTACATAAGACCTAATGTTTGTGTGTATTTTTGCATGCCTAGGAAACCTGACCAAAAAAAATTTAATCATTAACTATAGAAAGTTAATTAAAGAATGTTAAATGGTTAAGACCTGTCTATTTGGCTGTCAAACGTGGATTAATATGAGGGATGATAATCAACAATTATCCTTTTCGCATGACAATAACTGCTTGCAATATTTACAACATCAGTTGTTAAAAAAGATCCTATC
Source organism: Siphateles boraxobius (assembly GCF_051911475.1). Lineage (NCBI taxonomy): Eukaryota > Metazoa > Chordata > Actinopteri > Cypriniformes > Leuciscidae > Siphateles > Siphateles boraxobius. The sequence continues at coordinate 11,841,558 of NW_027508908.1, read as the reverse complement.
TTCACAAAATCAAAAAAAAAGAAAGAAAGAAAATCCAAAATGAGTTTTTTGTTGCGATCCCATAGCTCTATTTTTTGGTTAATTAAAGAACCTTCAAGTGAAGAGTTCTTAAAGGAACCATCAATGCGAATAGAGAAATTTTCTTTTAAAAAGAGTAACAACAGCATGTGTCATTTTTTTCAGGATTTTTAAACATTTAGTAAATAAATGGATTTATGGGCTTTTCGGGTAATAAAATCAGACCACAAACTGAAAAATAACCAGAGTGAATGCTTCTTTTAAACTAAATACACAGTCCAAACCATTGTAAACATTCAAAATGATGAATCAATCATTCTATCAGTTGGAATGTAGATTAGCCCATTCAAGTCAAAAAGTCTAAACTCAAATCACCAAATACTAGACATATCACCACATTCCAAAACAAATTATTCAGTATCAGGCAGTGGAATGAGAAGAATTCTCCTCTGACCCGACAGTTTGTTTTATGTTTGCATTATGTGTGACTGGCGGCCCAATCCCTCATAGTATCACCCTTGAAAATATATTCAGCCTTGGAGACGTACAAAGAGTCCAGAAAACTTCAGGTGGAATATAAGTACGTTAATGGCATGTCGTAATTACCATAACGATTCTGAACTGTAAGAAGCCTTCAAGTGCTTGTAGGATGTGTAATTACAACGTTTAAACTCGTAATTTTCTGGAGCTACGACTACAGATTTAAGGTGTGTTCATCTTGAAGCAGCGCTGTGCAGACTGATCGGTGTAAGACAGGATTACGAAAAACCGGTCCAAAAAAGGGCAACTGCCCTACAGAGTTTAGTTCCATCATAATAAAAACGAAATTACAATTGAGTACGGCCCTGAAAACGCATTCGACCGGATTGCTGATATGGTCGTACAGCTGCAAAAGACTGCCTACTCTCCGTTTACTGACGTAATGCGTAAACATTATGGGAAGCATGCTAGCCAGAAGGGATTTAAACTTTGTGCTTGGTACGTTTTTCGACTCAAGTCAACAATGTTCTCTCACTTTTCCTGATTTCTAACACAAACTCATTCACAGGCATTCGACGTCGTCTTGCAGCTATCAGAGCAGAAATGAAAGCTGATGCTGTCTGTGTGTTTTCCCGTCATCTCTGTGTGCGTTCATATGCAAATTGCGTGAGCATATTTTGTCCATTACATCGAAAGATCTGAAAAAACACATACATTTACCTGCTTACAGACCCTTCCCTCTAAGCAATCAGGATAGAAGTGGTTGAAAGTGGACAAAAGAGACAGATTAAAACACCAGGTGTAAACGGGTATGTGTCTCCCTCGACCAAAACACATCTTAATACCAGGTGTGAACAGGGCTTGAATCAATTTGTTTTGCTAAGAAATTTTGGACAATTTTGGGAGAATAGGAACATTCCACAGAGATAAAGCATAACTTTTCGTACTTCATCTCTGAATGATGGACAATCCAGTGGAAAGTTTTAACTTTAAACCTTTTTCTCCTTCAAGTAGACGTCAAGATTTATGGGAGTGTTAAAGCAAAGAATGGGTGAACCCTTTTGAACAAGGGGTTTGAAAGTAATAGCAACAAGTCTCCTTGTTCATGTTGTTTATGCAACAAGAAAATCCTCATCAAATGTGTTTTAGCATGGGAAAGCATTATTAGATTCAATGTAATGTTTAGGTCATTGACATCATTCAAAGCAGCTTTAAAGACTTTATAAAGCCTAGTTTTACAATAAATCTAACTGTAAATTCCAGTTGTCAATTTTACTTGTCCAAGATTGACAGATTTTAAAAAAGGAGAGTTTTTTTCTGACATGACAATGATTAAAGGATACGTAAATCTATGTACGCAACTGGTTCTAGCAAACTGGCAGCTGTCAACTAACTGGCAACTTTTCCCACACAAAATACAGCTACATATTTCAAGCATTACCAGGTTTCTGCATAATTTATAATTCCTTACTGTATGTGTCATTGAATAATATAATGTTAATATGTCAGCCTATTTCAGCTATTTAAAGTTAATCAAAGTGGCCTCATTTATACTCAATTGTATAACTTAAACACAGAGCACAGCATAACACAGAGACAAAATACCAGAAGGTCCCTACAATAATACTATATGAACATAACAAAATGCAACACAAAACACACTAATGTACATTATTTTAATAACATTTTTTTTTAAATTTGATGGTTCACTTAAGGATTTCTGGGAAAGTACTCATTACTTTTTACTTATTATATATCTCAAAATAAAAGTATAAAAATATAGCTATAAAATAAGCCTTATTTAATATAACTTTTCTTCATAAATGATATGGTATTTCATACTTTTTTAACTTCTAAAACACTTTTTACAGTAAAATGCATTGTCTTTTAAATAATACCATTTGATCATAAGGTAACTTTTACCTTATCATTTTTACATTCTTCTTAAAGTTGCATGTTTACAATGTAGATAATTTAAGCAGATAAATAAACCTCACATGACAGTTAACTTGTGCATGGTGGGGAGTCTCAATACACACTGCAATTTGAATTTGCAAGTGCACCTTAATGGCATGTTCAATAATATAGGATACTTCTCAAACCTATGCAACTACACATCACTGTGTTGAAATACTTTACTGCAAAACAGTGGTACTACGTTCGCCCACATAATTTCTCCAACAAAAAAAAACTTATCTGCTTCCTTCCCTGGCTGTGTAGCAAGGGTCCCCGTGTGATTCCATTTGGTCAGGCTTACCTATGCACTTGATCTCAAAGCCCCTCGGTGGTTTGAGGGCCCTCCGTGTCCATCCTTCCCTCAGGACCTCCAAATGATCCTCCTTGCCTTGAATGAGCAGAACATGTTCATCTATCCAGCCCAAGAAGAAGGTATCGGATATGGCTTCTGTGACTTTCTTATTCCAGAAGTGCTGCATGTTCTCCGCTTTGAAGTCGGCGAATATCTCATAGCCGGTGTGATGGTGCTGAAGCTTCTCCGTGACTGCGGCGGCTGCTTCATCTTCCGTGCTGACCCGTGACAGCACTATGGCCAAGGAATGGGGCGCTATCTGCAGGAACTTCTCCATTCTCCGGCGCGTTTCACACACAGGCCACGGCGTGGATTGCGACCCTGTCCGATGCTGTCCGGCACTCACACGGGGTTTTATTGCGCACCTTATTGAATTTCCAAAACGAACACATTGCACCGTATTTCAGTTTATTTCCAGGAGCCGAAGCGCTGCGCGTGACGGCGGAGGGTCCACCAGCATGATACGCGCGAGAGACGCAAATGTCATTTATTCATCTAACAAACGCTTCCAACCCCGCGTTCCGTACGGTGCGCCCATAGCCCGATGCCAGCAGTCCGTTGGGCAATATTAAACCAGGCACTGCGATGATGGGCAAAGCAGCTGAGCTGAATGATCAATGGGACTGTCTGTACTAATAGATCTCAACCTGCCTCTTTCCACACCTCCCCCGCGACATTCTGCGCATTCGGCCAAAAGCAAGCGAGACCGATTCGTCCACCATCGAGGCCTCTTGAGCGGCGGGTTGATCGATCACTGCATTCATCGGTGATGTTTGCTGGCCATAGAGAGGAGGAGATGACTTCATTCCTTCTTATTCATGTCTTCATTTGGTGCACTCTGAGGTTGCCTCCCAGTCGGTCTATACACTATTTGGGGCGTTTATATAGACCGTAGGCTTTCTGGTGTCACGCTCGCAGCCGTTAACTCGTCTCGGAGGCGTCGGGCTCTTGTCCCTGACGCCGTGCGCTTGGTGTCTGTCCGGTGCGGCGGATTAGATTGGACGTGTCGACAGAGAGCGCGCGGATCACCAGATGTTTTCCTGACTCCACCTACAGGCGGCCTTCAAAACATCGCGAGTGTAGTGCACGAGCCTCGCAACAGGTGAACATGGGAAAAGCAGAACGAGAGCTGGCGGTCACAGATTAGCTCAAAGAACTGTTAACACTTTACAAGAAAGAAAAATGATGGGGTGGACTTGAAAGAGTCCATGAGAGGATAGGCTATGTTTGTGTTCTTTGTTTGTTTGAAGTTTTGTACTTCTTCAACATCATCATTAGTTCTTAATTTTTGTTTAGTTTGTCTTATTTACGACATTTTGTACTTTAGAATATTTTTATTCATGTATTTAAAACATTTTTTTATTGATTTATTGATTTTTTTATTTTATTTTTTGGTTGGCGGTTCGAGTTTGTGGACTGTTATCTGAAAAGAATTTGGCCTTGTTTGCATTTGTGTGAGCTTCTTTTCTCCAAGGCCTTGATCAATTATCTTGAACACAGAGAACAAGGGCACCCAGGCATTGGTGTCAGCTTTCGGTTCCCATGTTCCCAGGGTGTTTCCTCTTGTTTATTAGTAGGCTATCACTAGAAAGAACAAGACTGAATCTTTTAAAATCCTGAACCAGGGTTGCAATTGTTTAGATAAAAAGGCATTTCTTTACACACTCCCACAGGCCCTGGTAACTTCAGTATTGAAACTGTGTTGCATTTTACGGTATTTCGTAATCAGGATTACTTATTAACGGACAGCTGAATTCATAGATTTTGAAAAGCTAACTTAATCATGGGTTATAGAGTAACCATGATTACTGTGTAACCCAGAATAAATATACATTCACAACTAATGATCACCATTTGTAAAGCTTGAATGGGCTGCAGGTAACCAAACAGCACAATGCTTTGTTGAACTAAATATGCAGGTTCTACTTTAAAACCGCATTTTAAGAGTCTTCTAACAAAATATGATCTATTTTTTCAGACTACTTTAAAATGAGCTGTTATTTTAAAACACTTCTGTTGTTTTGAACCTCAAAAAAAGGGTTCTGAAACAAAACCAGCTGAGAACCAATGATGCGTTTATAGTGACATCTGTTGGCCGGACTTTTATTTATACGCCACAAAAAAACTGAATTGCATGATTTGATGTAGTCTACGATTTGCATGCATTTCTTCTGGGGGCAGTTTCATACAATGCTTCAATTAAAATTATGAATGGTCTTTATGTCTGTCTGCTGCACATATATCTTTTTAGTCGATTTTATCAAAATTGTTAAGACTAAATCACAATCTTTTAAATAGATATTTCTACTAACACCTCACCATAAACCTCAAAAAAACAAAACAAATATTACCTTACCTCATCAGCACAGCAATAACTTGTTGCAAGGACCTTTCATTAATAGTTTCTTTACCAACAGCTCCTTTTTTAATTATTTAATTGGACTTTCAAATCTAAATTGAAAGATAAAGAACAAGAAATGAGAACCAAATTCTGCCATTAGCATAATATTATTGTCTCTTATATAGTGTTGGGTAAGTAACTAAAAAAAGTAATTAATTACTTCCTAATTACATCTTCAACATAGATTACTGTACTAATTACCATCTAAAACGTATTGCATTACGTATTTCTAATTTTCTAAATCCCACATCAACCACCAGTTGAACCGTATGGATAGACATGAAATTCTTTAGTAGTAGATAGTCTTTTAATTATTTAAATAAACAATATAAAATCGAAAAAAATATTAGTAAAATTAACAAACTTTTTAAAGGGAGGTTACATTAAAAACATACATTTTGACATTAGACATTAAATCTTGATGTTGAATCCTCGTTTTTACATAGAATTTCTCTATAGTCTATACAGTATTTACTGAAATAACACCAGAAGCAACTCTAATTAAATTACAGAAAACATTAAGAGTAGCCCCTTACTTTACTTTTTCAAGGGAAAAGTAATTAAATTATAGTAATAATTACTTAGTAATGAGTTACACCCAACACTGCTCTTATATACAAATCAAAAACTTTGACACATCTACTCACTCTTTATTCATACAATTTTCCACATTTTAGAAGAATAGTAAAAACAAAACAATGAAATAACACAAATAAAATGTTAAATTTCTCTTCAAATGAATCACTCTGTCTGGATTCCAGCTGCTGTGATGCTTTCATAGTTAAGAAGCTCCTGTACACTTCTCATTCACTATTTTTTTAATTATTGTTACAATTTTGGTTTTCTTAAAGAAATGTATACATATGAATGATTTATATTTTATGAAAAAGCCTTTATCAAAAGATTTTTAAAAGGACAAACAAATTCAAGAGTGCCCAAGATTCTGCCTGGTAGTGTAGATTTTCTCTAATTGAGCAACTTCTTGATATGCAGACCATATTGTCTATATATCTGAAATTATTGATATCATCCATGTGACAAAAACAAGCAGATTAGAGACATAACAAGCACTGATTTATTTAAATAGAGGAAACTTAAAAAAAGAGAGAATTTAACAAAAACATCACTCCAAAAACAGTAACAAAGAAAATGAATTTGCTCTCTCACTGGAAGACATTTCAGAGGCGTGTTTTCATATATATTTTCTAAAATGTGGAACAAAAGAAGAAATGCATAAAGAAAGGTGTTGATAATGTTCATCAAACCCTGTGCATTGATCACACTCCTCTTTTTTAACAACAAGTGTTACCCTGGACCGGGTGACCTCCAACATATATAAAGTCTTGAGGCTTTCTGAAATCAACAATTAAGAGGAAAAAAGGCTTAGAGAGGAACTCTTCATTGTCTTAGGGACTTTAGTGGCAGTATCTTACACGTCTGTGATTCCAGGGTTAATAACATATGTTGGTCATTTTCCAACCTAATGCAAAAGCAACAACAGCACCTGTTTGGAAACTTTTCAGCTAAGTGCATGAGGAGAACCTTTTAACATAAATTAAACACAAAAATCGCCAATCCCCCACACAGGCATATTTTCACTTAGACAATCTTCTGTAAGGCACTACCTGGACCTCCTTTCCTTCTTGGCCCTATCTGCACTTTTTTCCATAGTCTTTTCACTGTCACCCCTGCATTTGGGGCAATACCATTTACCCTTGGGCTTGTAGGTGAGTCCAACACAGGAAAAATGGAACCACTCAATAGGACATTGCTCATTGTCGCAACCAATCATCTCCCCATAGGACACCTGTTCACAGAGGCAGTAGGTGGGCTCGTTGGGATCGATGGTGAACTCCACCGGCGATGCCTCTCGCTCTTGCTTGGCCTTGGAGCGCTTCTTCTTCTTGGCCGACTTGGACTTTTTCTCACGGGGCTGCTGCGGAGGCTCTTCTCCCAGGTCCTCCATGGCACCATTGGCACAAGTGTCACGGCTCTCGCTGTTGCGCTGACGTCTGGGTCGCCGCGTCGAAGAGCGCTCAGGCAGAACATTCGCGGAGGTGCTTGCAGGGTCATGCCTCACCTTCTCCACTGGTCGCTCTGTGTCTGCCGGCTCCAAGAAGCAGGGTGAGTGGGCCTCGATCTGACGCGAGCGGTTTTCCACCACCTCCATCATCTGGGTGACCACATGGATTTTCTCATCTCCCAGCTCCTGACTGCTGATGAGCGCCCGCTGTAACTGAATCTGCAGCCGCTTGCGCTGCCCACTGTCACTCTCCTTTTTGTACTTATCATAGATCTCATCCACCTCCTTGAGGACCTCTGAGTGGCACAGGAAGAAAAAAAAAGAGAGAAAAAGATTAAGTGAGGTGGCTTGTGCACACCGCATGCATTTTACCAAGCCATTCTTTATCATACTACAATGGAAGCCCATTTCAATTACAAAAGAAGAAAAAAAATCATGCTTTGGTAAATCTTAATTATGACATAAAACGGTTTCTCAACTAGTGGGTCTTCTGAGTGGATCACGGAGCGTGCAGTCAAAGAAACAACAACAAATGTAATTCAATGTTTTTCTGAAGCAAGACTTTTATTTTGAAAGACGTGCATGAAAGCTATTGGTACTTCTGTCAGACGCAGTTTAAGTAAGGAGTGCCTGACAAAAACGCATTGTCCTGATTCAGTATCCACGGTCAGATGAGATGCTGTCCGGCTATATGTCAGTGTCATTATTCTAATGTTATTTTCAAAATAAAAAGTCTCTCACCTCAGAAATGTGAACTTTCTTGTATATCACTTTATTATAAATAAAGCTCAGTAGAAATTACATGCATGCAACGTCGTTATGTCAATTAGTAAGTCATGAAATTACCAAAAAGTATCAATAAATTACATAACTGGTACTTTGTGTGTTAGGGAAGGATTTGCATGCAGGTATGATGTTCATTCTATTAATTTCGAACGAACAGAACAGGTCACTTTATTGAATTAACAAAAACTATTTTGGGACTGCTATATAATATCCTTACCTTATACTATATATTCATCAGTTTTAGTCATATTCAGAAAATTATGTGTATGTTATGTAAAATGGGACAATACTTAATTACCATGGGAAAATGTGGGTGCCTTGGCCAAACCAGTTGAGAACCACTGCCATAAAAAGTCATAATTATGACAAAAAGTCGATATTAAGGCATATTAATTCGACTATAACATACTAAGTAATAATTATAAGATTAAAAATCCAAAATATGACAAAATTATGAGAAATTGACAAACTAACAATTAAAATCTAAATGATGACCAAGACAGTTTGTCATTACTTAAACTTTTATGACTTCCTACGTCATAGTATGTCCGAATTTAGTCTTTTATGTCATAATTATGAATTACAAAAGCATGTTTATTTTTCTAATGTTGCGGAAATGGGCTTCCACATAATACAGTCGATTGTTTGGTATTCGCGATGCATGCATGCCAGGAGGGTTGTGGAACAAAAACATACAACCAGTCTACCTGCCCAAGCACACACAGTACGTGCATCTCGGTTTTATCAAAATATGAGGAACTACACGGTGCTTTGCAACGTGAATGAATCGTTTACCGTTGCATATAAATTAAATATAAATTTGCCCGGTAACCTTCATTTGCAAACTGTAAAGTAAAAGCTCGATGGCTTTACAAGGCGTCGGCATCGAGCTGTAGATGTTTCGGCAACATGCGAACAAAACACACGCCGCTGAAAGCACCATTACGTCGATACTATGGCAACTAAAGCGATGCGTTAAGAAGGAGCACTGCCAAACAACAGTACAGAGTATGCACTAGTCAAAATGGCTGATCACTGGTGGTAGGATAGTGTTGCTGGAACAAACATAGTTGAATGTGCTAAAGACAAAATACAACTAAAACACAACGGGCGTGGACAGCATCGGAAGCACCGATAAAATGTTTAACAAAATGTATTTGATGTTACTGTGAAGAAATTAAACGAAGCCGGTCTACACAGGGTAAAGTGCACACGATGTAACGTTAAAATGTGCATTAATATACATCATACCGCATTGGCACCTTTCACAAATGTTTCGCTTACCTTGATACTTGGTGTCGATCTCTCGTAACAATGAAACATTCCTCTGTATATCCAAAGGCAGCGATTCGACACATTCCAAATAATCCTCCACGTAGTTGACAAGCTGCGATTTTTCCACGTTTGGATAATGCCCTAACATGATGATAGTAATGCATCAAGCAGCTATGCGCCTTTTCGAGAATAACCGCGTCTTAAAAATAGGTGCTTTTCACACATAGGTTCCTTTAAAAATGTATTAGTTGGCAACCTCGTAGAGAGCTACTCTTTCCGGACAAATACAGTCCAGTCTTCTCTGGCTACGAGAACTCCTTCAAACAAAACTATCAGATGTGCGCATGCGCAGGATCAACCCATAAAATGCCGCGGTTTGCATTTTCAGACGGTTTAGCCAATGAGAGGTGGCGTTACTGTGATATGGGCGGATCCGGGATCAGCTGGGCGCGTCCAGACCAGAGTTCTAATTTAACACTGGAGGTTCGATTTCATTAAGAGCGAGATGGATCCATACGAGCACAGCGTTATGCTACGGTTAGCAAATATATTGTTTATAATGAGATGATGTAATGACAAAAGAACATCAGCTGTAGTAGAGTCATAAATGAATTGGGGCTTTAGGGCGAAAATGCTATTGATAGTGACAAAAATTCAAATTGTGGAGACTACGATTAAAGGTATTTTGGTATCCCCTGAGTTCTGAAAAAACTGACACAGAACAACATTATAAAAACACAATAGGCTATATGACCACAGACATAGCCTATAAATACATATAAAATGTATTTATAATATGTAAACTAAAGAGTTGTAAATTAATAGTAGACGCCGCAGTACAATAAGAAAAAAATTTACACCAGAAGGACAGTCAATAAGGCAATTTAAACAGCAAAAATGTCCCTGTAATGAATTCCTCTTTTAAACTTTTATCATTTGTTTATATTTCTTAACATTTTATCGTTGGCCTAGTTATACAATAGTATAATTTGATAAATTACACATTTTCAAATAAAATATGAGTTGATGATGATGTAATTTGGTTACCCAATTATAATTTATTTAAAATTCAAATATTCAGAATTAATAAAATTAACGTAGGCTATTATGTTATTAATTACACAAAGGATTTTAATATGGTAAGAATAAAATGCTCTCATAAAAAATCCCTTGAAAATTAGCTCGAGCGGAAAAACAGTCATCTTATAGAAGTGAAATAACTGACTGGAATAGGTTTTCATATATATATATATATGAAAACAATCAGTTTTCATGTCAATATCAATTGGCAGTTTCAAGAATTTGAGCTTCAAGATTGACCGTGTAAAACTTTGCGCAAGCTGAGAATGAGCCCCGTTCTGTAGATGTACGTGTGTACTACACTTGTGTAACTATTTCATTGACAAACGTGGATTGCAAGCTCCAGGCTCCGTCACTAAGGACATCTTAGCTTTGATAGGCTGCGCAAACCGTCGCTCTGCGCTGTATGCAGGACATCTCTGCCCAGTGTCCGGGGACTTTCCCCTAAGCAATGATGGCGAAACCAGGTTCCCCGCAAGTGGCTTAGATTACAAGTTTTCAGGCATGCGCAATAACAATGTTAACGGCCCCGGATTTATATAGAGTGGATTTCAGCGATACGTTTGCATGATGGTGACACGGTGGCTTTATTGCTTTACATTCATTTCAATAGATTGTTTCACAGAATACTGTGCTACACCATTAAAAAGACAAACGATATATTGCGAAGCACGTATATTGCAATACATTGAATTACCTGGTCCTTAAGTGAGAACTGAGACGTCATGTTAATGAACCACATACGTCACGTACAAAAGTCATGCGAGCGTCTCTCAATGGCTTTGGGTGAGCCTAAACAAGTTTTTATTTATTTATTTATTTTTTACTTTACGATAATATCTTAAATACTCAAAATATATAATACTTTCATTAAAAAAATTTAAGTTTTTTTTTAGTTAATCAAATACACGTTTTCCACAGCCTATAACAATATTTATGAAGCTACCCTACTAAAACATTGATGGAGGACAAACAAGAGGAAAAACAAATATCTTATATTATTTTTGATCTGCATAGGCCTATGTTTCATACGAGTTCTTTGCGCAATGTGGGCAGACATGAAATTTGATCCGTAGAAGGAGTGCAAAAGGGTTAGCCTATAATTTACTAAATTTGAGATGTTTACGCCCCTGAGTTATGTAAGTGTAAAACAACAACCTTACATTATTTCAAGCGAAGGAACACCGATCGTGTAACACGTCTGTTATTTTAAAGTTATTTTTTAAAACGTGACGTCACACGAGAGGTAAGTAACTATAGTAGAATAGTGATTGTACATCAGCATAACATGTAAGTTAACATAACGATATAGAGTTTTTGGCGATTATCAACGACGAGGCGTATGGTATTGTTTAGGATATTTGAACATTTTAATTAATTAAGATCATTAAGGCGCGACTGTGGTAGCCTACACTCTTCTGACAGTGACACTAAAGGCAAAAACTGTTTTTTTTTTCCATGCATCGGTCAATTTTGAGATGTTGGGCTATTTGGCTAAGTGTTGTTTCAAACTAGTGGATAGAAAACATCCAAACACGTTTAAGTGTTACCTTTATTGCACTTTATCTTTTTGCGTATGTAGATTTCAATTACAAGGATTAAAGGATTTTCTCAACAAAAAAAAAATTCTCAGAACTCTTCACTTTAGCATAATTTACGTAGGCTATACCAGACTTTACAGTTTTATTCCTATCTATATTCTGAAGTTTTATACAGAAGGGTTTGCTCATATAGCTATATAATACGCCTGATTTTATACTTTTTCTCTGTTGAGTTGACAGTATTTTCAAATTTATGGAGTGATAAAAACAGAAATCCAAAATCCCCTAATATGTCAACAAAATTAAACAAAAATTGTAAACCTGGCTTAATTTATATATATATATATATATATATAAATGTGTGTGTATTTAATTGGATAATGGCTCGTTGTATAATTTGGCTTGGCTTTTTGATTTTCTAATTAAGGTGTTTTGCTTTGCCGCAGGGAAAAGAAGAAATGAAAAGCTTCTACATTTTACCACTTCTAGCATTCTTGCTCCATTGCCATGTGCACGTTTGTGGGTCACGCTCAGGTTTGGCATATGTTTCAAATCCAGTTCCCTCAGCAGTGTACAGTGATTCCCATCGGGCCGTATGTAGAATGCGCCCTAACACTAGACTAGCACCTGGCATGCCTCGTGTGTATGGACACATTCTTTTCCTACAGTCTAGCCCAAAGGACAAACTGAGCGTGATTTTCAGGCTGTATGGTCTCCCTGTCTCCAGTCAGCAGCCCAGGGCGTTGCACATTCACGAGTACGGAGACTTAAGCAAGGGCTGTGGATCTACAGGTGGGCATTACAATCCCCTCAGCGTGAACCATCCTCAACATCCAGGGGACTTTGGGAACTTTGTGCCTGTTAATGGGAAGATTCGTCTCTCCCAGGACTCCAATGCAACACTCTTTGGGACACTAGCAATACTTGGTCGGTCTGTTGTCATTCATGAGGGGCAGGATGATTTGGGCAGAGGTGGCAATGTGGCAAGCTTGCTGAATGGCAATGCTGGAGGGCGACTGGCATGCTGTGTTATTGGACTGGGCAACCCTCAAATTTAATAGAAAATAATATATAATTAATTTTTGAAGTATTTATCAATATAATTTCTGATACACTTTGAAAATGGAATTGTATAATTGCATTAATTGGTCAAAATGTCTGGTTGCTATTATATCTTTAACACCAAATAACCATTAAACTGAATTCTTGAAACTTGATCTATGTTAAGTATTTTTTTAGCTTAATTTTGTGACATAACCAACACAACAGATGCAAAGAATAGATACAAAATAATAATACAAAAAGAATAACAATAATAAAAATGAATAATACATTTTCATAATTAATTAAATAAAAAACAGAATTAAAGAACTATAGGTGTATTGAAGTCTAACTAATCACTAATTCCAAAACAAGCACAAACGCCTGTAAAATGGAAAGAAAACAGTAGGCCTATATAATTTTTTTTTGCTGTGGTGCTATCGTCCAGTGTTTCGATAGAGGCCTACTGATAAAGCTCAAATTTTGGCCATCAACATTTCTTTTTGACCAACAACATTTATGAATATGATGTTTACCTAAAATAAGGAATAAATTACGAACAGAACAAATGTTAGTTTCTAAAGGTTTGTCATGAATATAACTTACGTCTTTAAAACATAAAAACACATTTATCTAACAAAAAAATCAGCTCCAGAACAATTTAGTGCAAACAGTCAAAGAATGAGAAATACTCAAATTACAAAACACACGTCAAATCAATATCTTATTGTTTTTATAACCTGCTGAAGTTTTAACGTCGTTTCGCTGCTAAACAGCAGCGCCATCTAGTCTCAACAGAGTGACACTATTCTTCTACATCTTCGAGAAGAATGGAGGAACTTGCTATCAAGCTCATAGCGGATGGCGTTCAGAAAAAAGTAATCTCTCCCGGCAAAGGAGAGCTTTCAACGTTTCCTAATGGAACAAAGGTAATGAAACGTTCAGGTGACATTTTGCAGTAATGAAATGTCGAGACGGAGAGTCAATGTATTATTTTTAACGCGTCGAACTCTACGGATAACGAGCTAGCTAGATTCACCCGTTTTGAGTGTACTATGGGCTTGAATTCCCCCGAAAATAGCCCTGTCGTGAAGTGGGTTATGTTAAGTATATATCGCATTAGTACTCTGATAATTTTCACTGTTTTATGAGCTGTTTTTACAAGGAGGCCCAATGTATTCAGATTTAGCCTTTAGCTAAACATCGGAATGGGTACCTGATGTTACAAGCCATCAAGGAGGACTCGCAGACAATATGCATGTCTTTCTGTTTGCATTTTTGGCACTGACAGAGGAACAAATATTCCTCCCTTCTGAATGACATCTGAAAGCTAACGTTACGTAACGTTACCCCTTAACGACAGCGTTTTAACTGCAATATATTATGTAACGTTAGCCACTGGCTGCATTATATGAAGTATCAATAAAGCCTGACATATGAATTAATAGTCAGAAAAATGAAATGGAATCAAATGTTTGAAAATTGAAAGAAAGATAGAAAAAAGGTTTGCATATGTGGGCAATAGTAAGTGAAAAATAAAATGTAAACACCAGAGATGTCTGTTTTTGCACTGAGAGCTTTTTGGGCTTAAAATGTTGGAAATATTTAATCCAGGGGTAGGCAAGTTCAGTCCTAGAGAGCCGCAGTCCTGCAGAATTTAGTTACAACCCTAATCAAAACACACCTGAACAAGCTAATCAATATATTCAGGATTACTAAGGCTGTTGGCAGGTGAGGTTTTTTAGGTGTTGGAGCCAAACTCTGCAGGACAGCGGCTCTCTAGGACCGAACTTGCCTACCCCTGATTTAATCAAACAAATATTTTTTTCTCTCGAAAGGTCAAGTTTCATTACCGCACTAGTCTTTGTGATGGCACTGTGTTGGATGACTCCAGGACAATGGGAGGTCAGAGTAAACCTATGGAGCTCATACTGGGGAAGAAGTTCAAGCTTCCTGTGTGGGAGCAAGTGGTTACCACAATGAGAGAGGGTGAAATTGCTGATTTCACCTGTGATGTAAAGGTTAGTGACTTGTTAATTATTATCTGCCTCATAGTAATGTAAATATCTATGAATAAATACGTGTTCTTTAGAACCTTTATTTTTTGATTCTTCGGCTCAGTACTGAGTTGTTTTTGTTTCCACTGTAATAGCACACAGCTCTCTACCCCATGGTTTCTCTGTCACTACGCAACATCAGCCAAGGAAAAGACCCACTGGAAGGACAGAGACACTGTTGTGGAGTAGCTCAAGTTCACTCGCATCATTCCATAGGTCACCACGATCTGGACAAGTTGCAGGCCCATCCTCAGCCTCTAGTTTTTACTCTGGAAATGCTACAGGTGAGAAACAGTAGCATGGTATCCATTTTAGAGGTGTTAACTGCGCTATCATAATAAAACTGCCTAATTTAACAACAAAAATACTTGAATTACAAAGTGGCTTTTTCATGATTCTCTGTGTAATCATGTTCCCAAGGTCTTGCCCCCCGGCTCCTTTCAGTTGGAAATATGGGCAATGACAGATGAGGAGAAACTGGAGGCCATACCGCAGATCCACGAAGAGGGAAATGCGCTATTCAAGAGTGGAGATATTGCAGCAGCTGCTGAGAAGTACTACAATGCTATAGCCTGTCTGAAGAGCTTACAAATGAAGGTTAGTCTTAATAGTTGCTAAGCATTGAAGTGTCATGAAACCCCTGTTTTATTACTGGTCGTTAACACCACAGATTTGAAAAAGATTAAGGAAATGGGTGCGCAGAGCTGTGGAAAAGTGGGAGTTTAGAGGGTGGGAAGAAGGGAGAAAACCACCAATAAAACACAGACCTACAACACACTCATTAAACAGACAAATGAATATTAAAATATGAGCGGATAAAGAAAAGCACAACAGAGTTGGGGACGCCTTTATCTATTTTTAAAAATATGATCCTATGACGACAAACTCACAAAAGTCTTATCATGAACAATATCATTATTATCATTACTAAAAACTATCATGAACAAATCAAATATGTTTTGATAAATTATTCTTAGCAATATGATCAAATCAGCATTATAACTTTGCAGAGCGATTGCTCTATATCAAAAATGAGGTAGAACATTAAAAAATTTCATTACGTATACGAGCACTACAATATTTTAAAAAATGACACGCATCAGTTTAATACAGAAAGAATAAAGGTATAGTTAATTTTTTGTCCATTCCTCTTTGACTTTTCGGCTTTAAGTTTCTTCAGTGTATAAGAATTAGTTAATGATCAGAAGTGCCACTGTATCAGTGTCTTTATTTGCATATATATCCACAAGTTTCCTACGTCCCATGAGGCCTTGCGACAAAAGTGGCCCGTCTTCTGGTTCGAAGTAAATAAGCGAGACGTGACATTCATTCAACAGTTGATAGTCATTCAAGATGTAACGTTAGCGATCAAAACTTGCTAACGATGTGGGAATATAACCTCAACGAAATTAAAAAAGGGTGAAATAGCAGTAACTTAGGCTACTAGGGATGGGCATTCGATTACTAGGCTAAACTAATATTTATATTAAAATGTATTATTATTTAACTTTTTATAAATTAAAAATGCAATAAAAATACAAAAATACAGCGTGTTTTTCCACGATTAATTCTTTATTGATTGAAGATCAACTTGTGGCAGTTAAACTGGACGTTCAGTTAGGCTAAACTTGAAGATGCGCTGCTGTGCTCTGGAACCTGCCGCTGCGAGCCGGCGTTTCTTAAACAGAGACCCTCGTTTGTTCCTAAATAATAATAAAAATACAATCATGTTAAATATGCTTCAATATACACGATATAAAACCGAAATCGATCCAAGAACCTGTGTCGCGTGTGTGAAGGGAGAATTTCAACTCCCAGAGTTATCCTTCCCGTCCAGATCCAATAGGCTATAGCATATCTTTAAATTACTATTAGTAGCCTATTATTTGAAGTTAACATTATACAATACAATACCACAAAAAATGCATTTAATATATTAAAACTTCTGTTTATATATCATACTCCATTAATAAAGGAGCCCAGACATTAGAAAAATATAACGCATGCATTTTACATTTAATATGAGGGAAATACACATGCTTTTGCGTATACATACACATGGACGTGACACAAACAATTCTTAAATTTTTAGGTGGAACATTTTTTATTTTTATTTTATTCTGTGAAATGTGTGAATTACACTGCGCAACTTAAAGTAATACTACCCACTGGATGAAGAAGGGTTGGCTCTCCACAGAAAATAAAATATTCATTTTATTTTATTTTTCGTGTTCGCATTGAGGAAAAAACAATGTTACGGACGTGAGAGTTCCCTGAAAGTGTTAGCCTACTAAAAGACTGCATTAAAACTTTTACAGACCTCAAAAAGAAGCACTAAGCCGACTTTATTGTTAATTTTGTTTTGTATTAATTGTATCTTCATTTTAATCAACGTTTCATCAACAAATTACCTGGATTTAATAAATAATAAGTAAATATAGCAGACAATAATATCACCACACGGAGGCGTCGACGCCTGAACTGCAGCTTGTCTCATAAATGAACCGAAACTCATCATAGTCTACTTGCCTTACAGACCTGAGAAATATATATATTATCTACAGAACGCTTGAAATGTCTTAAACAGAACAATTCAAAACGAAAGAAAACTATGTAATCCGTATGAAATGTGCATTTTTCTCCGGCGCGTTCGCTACTGTGAAGATCGCGAGTCAGCATCGACACAGAAAACACTTGTTTATTAATAAATAGCCTAATTAAAATGTATCATTGCTATATTTTACATATTCATAATCATTAGTTTTGCCGGATCTTTGTGACAGCTTTTATGTTTTATTGGCAGCGCCACCATTACATGTTACATGAACACGTCTGCATCAGCACTGAAAACATGGAGATGTTTATATAATGGGATAATTGTAGGCTATAGTAAAATTGGCCACAGAATTAGCACATGTTGTCCATGAGCTCCGTAACTACATCTCTCATAAAGGTTTGCAACTTAGTTTATATAGTAAAAAAATGATCCGAAAAAAAGAAAACACCTAGCCTCTTCGCTAAATAGCTCACAAAATACCATTGGTATGCTACTTCCGCCGCCTGACCGGAAGTTGCACCCACTTTATTTTTTACAGTAGCGCCCCCCGGAAACAGGTGGATACAGTAGACAAACTTTTTAAGTGGATCAAAACCTTTTATTAAAGTTATACATGAATTTTGAACAATACCCATTCTTGTCTTAGGACAACTTTGATTAACTTTTTTGATCCACTTGTTGGCCCACAAATGGCGACCACTTGTTGGTCCACAAATTTGATCCACAAATGTTGACTTCTGTATTAGAAGAGACATTTATGAAATATGTGCATAGCAACTTGAAACACACTTGCTCTGGTCCGAATATGAACTGTGATCCGCGTTGCGAGTGTTGTTACATATCGTTACAGTCATATTTTTTCATGTGTTGGAATTCAAACTGCAGCTCTGACCGCATTGTGGGAAAAATGCAAACAACACTTTTGTGTTGCTGTACCGTGAAAACAACCCCTTGTGTCCGAACTTGAACAGGCTACATGAATGAACAGCTCTGAAACTCTTTTGTAACATTTGAATTTACCGTTGTAATGCGATCTCATGCATAATACAGCGCAGTGATTGGATTAAGAGTTCATACTGATGAATAAATGCAGAGAAAAACTCTGAAAGTGATGACGTAGATGCGTACTCTACAGCCAATCCCCACTCCCAATTGATGCATATATACCTCACTTATGACGTTGGTTCAACTTTGCTTTTTAAACCAGCAGAAAAAAAATGGCTCCAAAAAATAATCACTTTTTCCTTAATAATAATTTAAGCATGTGTGCTATTGTTGTTTTCAGTGAAGTGCAACTGTACATATTTTAACATCTCAAAAAATGTTGTACGGTTTCATGACCCTTTAAAACTTACACATTACCCTTGTTGAAGAACAAATGTATCCTTGAAGCATTGCATGCAAGATATCAGGGGTGGTTTTTGCACAGAATGAAGCCGTTTGAAACCAACACTTCGGCTGCACGTTTAATGGTATTTGATCACAAATTTATAATAATAAATATTAAAATAATTATAATAATAAAAAAATTTAATATAACCACTTAATAAAAGTGGTAAGATTAGATATACCGTGTAGTTGACCGCCGTGACCGTGTATTAAGGGTTAGTTCTCCCAAAAATGAAAATTCCATAATTTACTCACCCTCATGTCGTTCCAAACCCGTAAGACTTTTGTTAATTTTCTAAACACTAATGAAGATCTTTTTGATTAAATCTGAGAGCTTTCTGTCCCTCCCTTGACAGCTACACAACTACTTGGATGCTATAAAAAGTTCATAAAGAGATCGTAAAACTAACCCATATGAATTGAGCAGTTTAGTCCAAATTTTCACTTTAAATGATGAACTGATTGAATTTAGAATTTTAATTCTATTCACATTCATCAACTCTCATATCAGTTGTGGTAAAGGGAAGTTCAAGCATGTTCGTTTGACATGCAAGAACCAGTGAGGTTTGTTCTCGCACGTCAAGCAGGTTCGGTTGAGCTTCGTTTTAAGTTCTCTGATCAATGTTTATATGTGAATAAAAGCTTAAATTAAAACTTTTTATCATAAAAAGCAAATGACTTTAAGAAAATATGGATTAATTTTACTATGTCTTTATGAACTTTTTCAAATGAACACTTATTTGCCCAAAAGTGGTAGTTGTGTATCTGTCTATGGAGGGACAGAAAGCTCTGATTTCATCTTAAAGATCTTCATTTGTGTTCTGAAGATGAACAAAAGTCTTACGAGTTTGGAATGACATGAGGCGGAGGGTAATTAATTACATATTTTTCATTTTTGGGTGAATCATCCCTTTAAGATTAAACTTTTACTTAAAACATATATTCCCTGTTCAAAGGAACGTCCGGGTGATGAGCAATGGATCAAACTAGATCTTATGATCACCCCTCTCCTCCTCAACTACTGCCAGTGTAAGCTTCTGCTGGGCCAATACTATGAGGTGTTGGACCACTGCTCTTCTATCATCAACAAGTACGAGGGTAAATATCAAAACAAGTACAATCACATGTACTTTGTATTCACAGCTAGGCACTTCCCCCCCCCCCCACACTTTTAGGGCAGTGTAATTTCTTTGTCCTAAATCTTTGAGGGAATTAAAAGCTGCAGTAATATGTTATTTAAAAACAAGCTACAGTTAACTTGAGTACCATGAGAACTGTTTTATTGCATTTCAGATGTCTTGTCTTTCTCACAGATAATGTGAAGGCATATTTCAAACGAGGGAAAGCTCATGCAGCGGTATGGAATGAAGCAGAGGCAAGAGCTGACTTTGCCAAAGTGATTAGATTGGAACCATCACTTAAAACTTCAGTTGCAAAGGAGTTGAGAGCAATGGAGGAACGCATTCGGGAAAAACAGAAAGAGGAGAAGGGACGCTACAAAAACCTGTTCAACTACAGCGACAAAGCCACTGCTGCAGCTACCACGGTTAGTTTCATCTCAAATGCGACCTATGAAGAATCTAAATTAGGGTGTATAATATTGTTAAACAGCAAAAAAAAAAGCTGCTCCATTAAGTAACCTGTGCTATTTTCCTCTTTTCAGGGCTGAAACAAAGATGAATGTCCAATTCTCCATTTATAAGGAGAAATGCACTCTGATAAATGTATCCCTCACAAGTTTATTTAACACATCATCCCCTTATTTGATCATATTTTATTGGTAAATTGACATACAAATGAAGAGTGCATCCAGTGCATAGCTTTGAATGGCCTGGCCATACATTTATCCCTGAGAGTTACCCATCATTTGTTGAAGAATGCTCATTTTCATTATCAATGGGATCTGCAACCCCTGTGAACCAGGAATGGGTAAATACCAGCCTTGTATATTCACTTTTTGGATATTGCTGATGGAAACTTCACAACCCAATGCATTATGGTCAGTGCTCTTTAACAAGGGCAGTCTGAAAGAAACAAAGCTGAAAGACAATCTGATGATGATAAAATGGGATTGCTATGACTATATATCTCCCCCCATTTTTACGTTATTCTTTTGTATTTATCATGTTTATTAATTGTATTGGTATTACCTTTATTGTCTTTGTATGTATACTACATTTTAATCTTAAAAGATAAAGGAAATAAATATGAAATGTCAGGCATTAGAAGGTCTGTGAAATATGTAAGTGAAAGACAGATTGTTAACACTGTGATAGCACATGTAAAAGAATATTCTTCCCCCCCCCATCAGTGAAACAGAACACATATACTTGTTCACATTTTTGTGTAGTTAATAATTGTCACAGTTAAACCTATATATGTCACTACAAATAAAAAGATATTTTCAAAGTGCTTTTTAAATACATGTTGCTGCAGCTAGTGTGCATTTATGTTGTGACCAAAGCCAAATAAAATTACTCACCCAATTTTTTAAACAAGCACTTGCTCGCAGTGGAATTAAAAATCTGGCAAATTGATTGATTTCTATTTTTTTTATTTAAATACAGATTTGCAAAAATTGGGCGTAAAAAATTTCTATGCCAATCGCAGTGACACTACATGAGGTGTACATCTGGGAGATAGCTATGCGTGATGGACAAATGTCGATAAGAAAGATAGAAAGAGATGGTGTTGTAAATAGCTTGGCAAAGAGAAGGGGCATGTCTGTAAGAAACAGAACAATGAGGAGACAAGTACCGGAGGGAGGGTGTGTGTGTGTGTGTTATGTGCGAGCACTTCGCTCTGTCTCCGCTAGACACTCCCTGACAAGAGCACGTGCGTGGATGATACCTAAAGAAAGACAGAAACACATATCAGCCATTTCAACGGTAAATGTTTTGAAGCATGACAGACCATTTGCTAATGAACCACGCAGCAGATTCTATTCATAGTAATTATTTTATCCTTGAAAGAATTTATTTAATTTTATTAAATATACAAAATTACTACATGTCAGACACTAGATGGCAACTTTTATATGTAATGCAACTTCAATAATTAATCTGAACAAAAGAAACGTTGCAAGCCTCATCCCATGTGAAGAACTGAAAAACCGAGTGAACTATCACGCCTGCCCTTTCTTACATTCCTCCGGGGGCTAAACGTCACTGACTGTTACAAATGTGTTGCATGCACTTTATTCAGAAGGGTGTGGTGTACCTCTCTTCAGTCTCTCCATGGCACTTTTGCTGCCAGCGTAGGTAGGACGAATTTCACGGCTCATCTCCTCAATGACAGAGAGCAGCTCACTATACGTAGATCCCTGGGACACTTTAACTGGCTACAGAAAAACAGTTATTTAATTTGATTGGTAACAGTCCTATAGTGTCGTATTATTTTAATTGAATTTATTGATCAAATTTAAGAATTTAAAATGAAAGATAAAGCATACATTTAATAAGATTAGGGGGGGAAATGCCCTCAGGGTAAATATCACAAATATTCATATTTAAATGTCAAAGCTGATAGAACACTGAGAATATTGCTTCAAAATAAATTATATTAACAACACAAAAATCATATTTTTTTGCTTGGACACGTTAATGACCGATTTACAAGCACTTGACAAGGCTTAATTTCGAGCCTGAAAGATAGGTGTGCAGAAATCTGAGCGATACCCTCTTTACTAAAAGGTACATATACACTAAAGGTTTGGAATTAAGACTTTTTAATGTTTTTGTAAGAAGTATCTTATGCTCACTGTTTATTTTTATTATAAATACTAAAAGTTTTTGCTATTTAATATTTTTTTTAATAGATTTAAAAAAAGTTTTTGAATGAAACCTGTTCCTTAAACTTGCTATCACAGAATCCTAAACTTTTTTATAGCCACATTTACACAAAAATATCAAGCAGCAAGCTGTTTACCATTAATAATAAGAATCATTATTAATACATAATTGAGCAACAATAATTATTTATACTGATCTGGTGCTCAATTCTTATTATGCGATTACGTGATACTGAAGACTGGCTTAATGGCTGTTGAAAATTCAGGAATAAAGTACATTTAAATATATTAAAATCTATTACAATAGAAAATCTTTTAAATTGTAATAATATTTCACAATATTGTTTATACTGCATTTTCCCTCAAAAAAATTCAGTTTTGGTGACCTATTTTAATAACACTAAAAAAACTTAATTATCCCAACTTTTGACCAGTAGTGTTCATGTATATAAGTGTGTGTGTATATATATATATATATATATATATATATATATATATATATATATAATTTTTTTTTTTTTTTTTTAAACAGACAAGATCCTCTGGGAATAATTTCAAGATTGCAAAAACAGGAAAATCCCACTGTTATCATAAACTTAACTTACTTGTACAAAGCCCATTGATGGTGGACCAAAGTCACTAAATGCTGGTCTAAAGTTAGAAGAGGAGGCCAGAGATGGAGATGAGCCACATGATCCTAAAACCAGAGAGCAATAGGAAGGCCAATCACAAACCATGAAAATGTCAAAAGGCCAATTTCAACCAATGACATCTCGCCACCCAGTGTGAGTATGGAAGGAAGTGAGGAAAGATACAGCCAAGATCGGATGCACTGATGTGATGGCATGGCACACTCACATATGGGCAAGACAAGACTTAGATTTTAAGCATAAACGCGGTAAGTTGCGGTTAGCAGCACACTATTCCACATCTATGTAATTTGCAAGACAGATGGCTATGGCTCCTTTAACTCCTCCCCCTTTATCCGTGCCTCTGACCTCTTTTACAGTAGGTTCACTGACCCCTTTCCCCGAAATTAAAAACGGTTCATTTGAAAACGTGGTAGACACAAATTACCCCAGATGCGAGTAAAATGTATGCAAAAAAAATCATGAATGAAGAGAGAGCACAATGAAACTCACCTGGTGGAGTGTGGTTGGAGCCGGTGGGTGCGGGGGCGATCGGCTTGTAACTCATATTTACACCGCCGTCGACTGTAGCCTCGCTTATGAAAAGTTTATTCTTATCTTCTGAATGTAATCTCGATGGGCTTTGGTATCTGAAGCAGGGACGATGCTGACCTAATGTAAACACAAAGAGCAGATATACAGAGAAGTATAAGAGGTGGGAGACATGGTAAAGGCTAGCGGACAGAAAAGACGTTCCCCTCTTAACTTAACCGGCTTCAAGCCCTGACTCTATTTAAATCGCTTGTCATTGATTGACTTTTCCACTATTTACTGCTAGGGTAGAACAACGACCACTTTCAAATAAGTGCGAACATTTCTGTATAATAAAGAGTGGAGGATGTCTGTAGTGGTGAAAGGTAAATTTAACTATACCCACCTCTTCCGCGAAATCGCTCGACAGCGACACGCGCTAAGTATCCAACAAGCCGACAAATGAAACAAACAACAACCGTAAACACTTCGCGATATGTTGGACAGTTAAAGATGGTTTCTGGTCGCCAGTTTACACTTGTTCGAGGAGGTAAGTGGTAAATATAAAACCGGGAATAGTTTCGCTACGCGGAGGTGTCGGTTCTTCTCCTCTCTTCCTGCGCGTGCTAGCCTGCTATGTTATTTTCCCATGATACTCGGCAAAAAGAGTGACTGCGTCATCAGGCACGCGCCTTTGCCCTCTCTTTCTTCCACAATGAAGATTCCATTCTGGAATTTTCTTGTTGAGGTGTTTGGAGAGAGTGTGCTACAGTAAGCCGGGGAAGCGTTTGAAAAATGCCTGCCCCTTTGTATTATAATATTTTTTTTGTTATTTTAGAATAAAATATAGCCTAATACAATGGCATAGTGTTGAGGCTGCTACCTGCCTAATACTAACTCCACCCACACACCTAATCCTAAACCTAAACCCTGGCAGTGGGTCAGAATTATGGCACAACACAACACCTCTATATGCAAGTAGCCTACTGCATGCATGTACAATAGGCTACACTGCATTAAACAACGTAATGTGCCATGTACATTTAAAAAGTTAGTTGAAATATTAGAATACGGTTATTTTAAGGAGATATATCGAGTACTCTTACAGTTGTTTAAAAGAAACTGTTCTTTATTGATGGATATTTTAGCTGTTAATGATCTCTTCTTCTCTTTTGTCTGAACGGAGTTGCTGTTATGTGCTGAGTTGGATGGATCCATGGTCATCTTATTTGTGTATTTGTGTGTTAGATTATGTACTGGGGGAGATCTGTATGATCTTTAAAGCTTTAGTGACAATGTGTTAAAGTCTTTTCTTTGCCCTACTAAATAGACAATGCCTGAATGATGTTTTCAAACGGACATAGTTGTCTGACTAAGATTTTTTTTAGATGAGGTTGTCTGTATTGACTTGTCTGCACATATAGCCTACCTAATTTGCAGCCTGTTATGGTGACTGATTTGATTGACATTGATGCATTGGGAGTTTGGTCTGCAGGTAAAGCAGTTGAGAACCACTAATAGGCTACCTTAGTAAGTGCCAGATTGCAGAAGTCTCTGTCACCCATTTAAGCACCTCCCCTAGCCACATATAGATAGAAAGCACTTACATGCTGAAATCAGATCTGCTTCTAAATGATTAATGGTGCATTCTGTAGAGTCCATTATTTGCTGTAATATTGAAGTTTATTCCTGCTTGCCAGATAAATTGTTGTAACTTATGTTATGCATCATCTAGTTTAATCTGTAGGGAAATAGAGGACACAAATACAGCTTGAGCTTATCTTAATGTAAAGTAATGACCAATGTCGGTGAGGTTTGTTTATAACAAGACACAGAAGCCATTCATTCAAATAATTGCTGTGTCATTACCACATATTCCACTTTACCCTCATGTTTTCATTGCTGAGATCATCTGGGCATTTTCAAACTTGCTCTATGCAGATAAAGCATAATTTTGCTGATATGACATTTAACTTATAGGCCTATATAAGTTAATAGCCTGTATCAAGAGAAACAGGAAGAGGTGTGATACAAAAATTGCAATAATAAGCACATTTTAAAATCATCTTAAGTCAAGGACAAACACAATCAAACAGCAGTGGTATGATCTAATGGCTGCAGGCCACTTTTAGTTGTTTTATTGAATTTGTGAGGCCTCCTCCAATGGGACAGTCTAAAGCACAACTGCATCAGAGCTGCTGATTCTGGAGACAGTCCTTCGTGCTGCAGTTCACTGTGCGGGACAGGGGAGCGTTTGGATTTCGTCTCCGCACATAGCCATGGATCTTACAAACGATACATTTTCTTCCATCCGGAAGTGTCTTTTGGTAACACTACTATTAATTTGTTCATTTCAACTGATTCGATCAAAGCGAATAATCAAATGTCCTTCAGGGTGCACTTGCACGACAGATTCAGTCATTTGTGTCGGTTCTTCTCTCATCCCCCGGACTATACCGAGTGACATCAACTCTCTGTAAGTGCAATATTATGTTCTCGTAACAATTTTTTCAGCGAAAATCCTTATAATTATACTTAATCAAACATAAAGATGGTGCGACATCAAAGCCTATAAAATATGTGTGTTTTCGAAACTGAAGGCGCACGTAGTGTACAAAAACAATCAAAGTGCAATATTTATTAATTTGTTATTTTAATTTTTTTTAGGAGTATTGTTAATTGCAGTTTCCCAGACATCAAGGAGGCTATGTTCTCGCTCATGCCCTCACTGCAGTTAATGTAAGTGACTGCTGCATCACTTTATTAAATGTACCTGTTTATCTGCATTAGAAAACACTATGTATTAAATTCAAGGCATGCTTTATGTTGGAAAATTTAGGTAATTTCTGTACTATGGGACGGGTATTAATTGTGATAGTTTATGCATCATGGTAGGCTATGTCCTGGTATCTTTTTTCTCTCTTCTCAGTCTCCTAAGTTCTAATTCATTTTCTGAAATAAAGGAGGATGCATTCTCAGGGCTTCCTCATCTTGAGTATTTGTAAGTATTTGGACAGCTTTTCTGCAGTTAGATTTATGATAAAAAGTGATCACTTTTTTACATTATATATTACTGACTAAATAAGATGCACACATTTGTTGGATATCTGGATCATTATCCCTGCAGAGTGATTGACTGAAATTCTTGGCGATGTATATTTTGTCTCATTTGATTTCTCCAACCAGATTTATTGAGGGCAACAAAATTGAAGAGATTAACAAATATGCCTTCAGAGGACTTCGGGATGTTACACATCTGTGAGTATGCAGCAAGAAAAGGCTAAGACATTGCAGAATGCATATTAATTTAGATTACATAGATTTATGGTTGGCATCATATATAATATTTAATTAAGTAGGTCATATATTTTTTGTTTAATATTTATTTTATTTTCACTACATAATGTGATACAGAAGGCACATGCCTAATGCATTTTCCTAGTTGTATAATAAACCTGGCATTGTGTACTACGATTGTTGGCTCTTTGATGAATGCTTTGTTCCTCTTTTGTAAGTCACTTTGGATAAAACTGTCTGATAAATGTAAATTATACACTGCTGACTGATATTGTCTTGAGTATTAATTATAAGGTACATTGGTGCTTAAAAATCCTGATTTAGCTTACATAAGTATAAACTATAAATGCAGTTTTTTGCCTGTGTGTATTGATTCATTTCCTCTCTGTTTTTATAGATCATTAGCAAACAACAATATAAAAACATTGCCCAGAGGTCTTTTTTCTGATCTGCGCTCTTTGATTGAACTGTGAGTTCTTCAGTTCTCTATTTGCAAACGGCACGTGTAATCAACCACTTTTGCCAAGCAGATAACTTGCGTATTAATTATTTAATGTCTAATAAACAGAGACCTGCGAGGGAACATGTTCCAGTGCGACTGTGATTCCATGTGGCTGATGCTGTGGTTGAAGCGATCCAATGCCACAATATCAGATGTTTACTGTGCCAGTCCATCTGCCATGAAGGGTGTCCTGTTAAAGGATGTCCCGGAAAAACACAGCAAGTGTGTCTCCACAGGTAACTCAATTTCTGTTGCTCAGATATCTCAATTTCTTTCTGTTGAATTTTTAATAAATGCTGTGAAAAGGAAGTTGTGATATCCTTTTCTTCATTATTGTGAAACGAATTTTGTTTCTCGAACAAGAAAAAATTTAGGGAGGGACCAGGCTTGATTTTGTCCATCAGGAATTGATTTGATTGTTGGACTGTTGTGGTTTGCCATTGCTGTGATGTCATGTGAGTGAGAGGTGTCCCGCCCTCTCGCCAGTAAATGTCATCAGAGAAGAGAAGAGTCTCTGCAAGAGGAAGGGGAATTTATTTTGATTAAAGATTTAATCTTTTAATATAATTTTTTTTTAAAGATGATGTGCACAGATAAATCATTCATAATAAATGCTGCAATATTACTTAAAAAACATGAATTGTCCATTTTAATTTCATGGTGACTTTAAAGAAAATGCTATTTGATCACATTTGTTTAGTGACAATGAATGAATGTGCTGCATTATGTCTGTTTCTTTTCCATTTTTTGTTCAGATTTTGTTCAGCATCAGATAGTGAATACTCAATCCATGTCAGCAGACATCTTCTTTCACAAAGATGATATATATGTTGCTATGGCAGTTCCAAATTCAGACAGCTGCATAATCATGGAATGGGATCACATTGAGACAAATTTCAGGCCTTTTGATGAAATCACAGGTTTGACACTGTTAACTTCATAATCATTTGTCATATGTCATAACTATGAAAGAGTTTAGAGGTTTATTAAATTTTTTTAATATATTATATTTCAGGACGGTCTGTTGTTGGGTGCAGGTCTGTTCTGATCAACGAGCAGGCACTTGTCATTGTCTCACAGCTCTTCGATGGCTCCCTTGTCTACAAATATGACCAAGCACAGAATAAGTTCACCAAGTTTCAAGCAGTTGAAATGCTTAATGTGTCCAAGCCAAATGACATTGAAGTCTTCCAGATTGGAGATGACTGGTTCTTCCTTATGGTGGACAGTTCCAAAGCTGGAATGACAACTCTGTTTAAATGGAACGAAACTGGTTTCTACCCATATCAGTTCCTTCATGAGTGGTTTCGTGATACCGATGCAGAGTTTATTGATTTAGATGGCAAATCTGTTCTCATTCTAGTGAGCCGCTCCCAGGTTCCTGTTATCTACCAATGGAACAAGAGCACCCAAAAGTTTGTTCTACATGATGAGATAGCAAATATGGACGACATTGTCAGTGTGAAGGCCTTTAGGATCAAGGACGTTCTCTACCTTGCCCTCGCCTGCTACATTGGTGACTCAAAAGTCATGAAGTGGACCGGCAAACACTTTGAAGATGTACAGGGCTTCCCTTCACGTGGTGCCACTGTATTACAGCCCATCAAGTTCAAAGACCAGCACTATTTGATTCTGAGCAGTGATTATTCTTTCTCCCAGATCTTCAGATGGGATGAGGAAAACCAGAGTTTTATCAAGTTCAGGGATGTGTATGTTCAATGGCCACGCTCATTCACAGCACTGTCAACAGACCAGCGTGATTTTGTGCTGGCCACCAGTTTCAAAGGCAAAACCAAGGTTTTTGAACATATTTCAGTGGATTATAGCAAATGATGCATGTGCTGTTATTTGTTCCTTCTGGTCAGATGCTAAAACAAAACTCTATTCCTCAATATATACATACATTTAACCTTGATATTTATTAATGTAATGTTTTGTCAACAAAAAGGCTGAAACCCAGTGCACATCTCTATTCTCTGGTCTTGCAAAAGCAATTTATGCAACATTTTTGTATTAAAGTTTGAATAAATAATAATGCACTGCAGCTTAATTTATTCAGATGGTGAAAAAAATACCTGAACGTTTGATCATATCAGGGCCCTTTTAAATAATTTCATAGTTAAATATTAGGTTCACCAAAGGTAGGGACTCAGACTTCAATCCAAAAGACTGTGGACTTAAGCTTGTCAGCTTCAAGCTAATTTAACCTAATGAGCTGATTTGAATGTATGCAAGCATGTTATTGGTGCTGACTTGTGCTATTATTCAGTAGAGACCCTCAATGTTACTGCCTTGATGAATGAAAGCCTTACATTTATTTATTTATTCTACGGAATCTTTTTGTCAGTTTTATAACTGTAGCTGGCCGAGCAATATACTGAATGTAGATTTGAAAATATATTAATGATAATAAATAAAACAGCATCTTCTATTGATCTGCTCACTTATTCTTTTTGTTTCTCAGTCACATGTATGCATTTTCAGTTTCTCACAAAGAAGCCAACTGCATAAATGGTTTAGCAGCTTGTCATGAATGCATCACTGTTCCATACTGTCAATATAAACACAGAACATAATAAGAAATAAGCACATTAATATGGACATTCCAGATGACACTTTATTCCTTGACAGTGAGAAACTGCTTGTGTTCACAAGGATCACTTTACCAGCCAGTCAGCAGCATCGTTCTTTGTGACAGAGCCCTTTATTATAAGATATAATGTATATTATAAATAAGACTGCATCAGCAAAATGTCACAGATGTAAGCACAGAAATTACATGTAATGTAAGTTAAAGGCCGATATCTACAGTATATGATATGGTCTGCTGTGCATTATGTGCACATTAGTATTATTATATATAGGCCCCGCCTATAGAGAGAGGGCTATAGTTTAACCTTAATATAAGTGTTGATTTTAAAGGGATAGTTCACCCAAAAATAAAAATACTGTCATTCATTACTCATCTTCATGTCATTCCAGGACTTCGGAAAACAAATGAAGATCTTTTTAATGAAATCTGAGAGCTTTCTGTCCCTCCACTGACAGCTATGCAACTACCACTTTGATGCTTCAAAAAGTTCATAAAGAGATTGTAAAACTAATCCTTATGAATCCAGCGGTTTAGTCATTTTTTTCTAAAGAGACTTGATCACTTTATGGACAGATTTAATAAAAGGGTAACTAAACCCCTGGTCAAAGCCTGACTCCACCCACTGCCAATATTTGAAAAATGCTGGAAAAGTTGGCAGAGCCCAGCAGAGGGGGGCGTGCACCTGAGACGCATCTGTCTGTATGGAACTTGCCTACCTCACCAACAACCCCTTACATCACGAACCACCCCAAACATCCAATTGGAAATTCAACTGCAGTAGCCACCGTTCAACCTGAAGAAGGCAGCACTCAGAAGTTTTTACACCATATATTGTAGAATTAAAACCATAGACAGTAAAAGAAATGGACACAGCGACCCCGTTGTTTTCAACGGAGAGAGTTGAAGCCAAACATGGGCACTCACTTCCTGATAGCCAAGCGTTCTGCGCAGGCTCAAACTGAGCTTGATGACGTAGATGTCACGTGAGCAACCTGACTGACAGTTGTAAATCTTCTAGTAGCTGTGCCAAGGATATTTGAAGTGTATTAACAGTAGCATTATGAGCAGAACACATGGGTATGCAGTATGAACAATATAGACAGATATGTGCAGTTTAATAACAGTAACATTTTAAGAGTAGTGTGGGTGTGTGTGGTTGACCCTGTCAAAGCAGCCCCATGGACGTGGTTATAATAATTAATTTAATATAACATATTACGCTATATAATTACAATATGACATGATAAAAGAAGTGGCTAAAATCGACTTTAAAATAGCCTACTTTAGGATTGTAATCGTTTGAGTAGCCTATCTGCAGTTCTAGTAATTTTAGTTAGTTAGTTTAGTTTATTTTGAACATGTTTATGTATATATCTATTAGATTTAAAAATTTGGCTAGTACACACACACACACACACACACACACATAATACAATCAAACATAACAGATAAATAAATGCATGTAGGCTACAGCACAATCTTCCAAAATTATTAAAAATGATTCAAATATAGGCACATATGCAAATAATTTTTTCCCTTCTTTTTCGTTTCCTTCTACATCAAACAGAATAATAACCCATCCAAAAAATACTTCTTAGTATGAGCCCAGGAACCATATAGTAATGTCCCCTCGAGTCATTTTCGTATCCATTCAATATTACATGACCATATAATATTCCAATATATAAAGAATTGTGAGCTAGGTGTAAAATCATGTAGTTTTGGCTAATAAATCACGGTCACAAACACTTGAACAAAACCGTTTTTCTTTATTTCACGTTATGTAGGCATTTTGTACATATGGCTTCCGAACGGGATCACATTCATCTTCAAGCGTAGATGTGTAAATAAATAAAGGAACAACGTTAACCGCGATAGACATTGAGATGTTTTTCTTCTTCTTCCATTGCCTGTATAATTTCCTGATAATTAATTTCCCCATCCCCCGTAGGTGTAGTAGTAGATAAATAATTTAAAGTTCGTGGATAAATGTTACTTCATATGTATTCACTTGCCACATATCGAATTATTTCCAATTCCTCAAAAACGTTGTTTAAATATTTTGTCGCGTTGCTTTTATGGACTCCATCTATGCCATGGGCTGACTTTAGACAGTAAAAGACTGCCTGCGAGACTGTGCGAGCTTCTCCTCCTGTCTATACGGTAATGTCTCTATTGTGCGACATAAAGTCGGGTGGTTATGACGCAATTTTTAGCCTATTTTTACAAGAATGGCTTCTACGGGGCCATAACGTAAGATACAAAGTAATGGAGCCTTTTATACATTGTCGTGTTTCTTTAGAAATAAATAATGGACAAATGGAGTCTTTGGACACCTCAGATGTAAAGTTATTCGCTGTCAAAGTGACGCCAAAATGAATGGGAGTCAATGGGATGCTAACAGCAGGTGATAGCCAGCTACAATGGCGGCCCCCGGAGGCAGCTTCAACTTCCGGCTGATGGATTACCCCCTTGATTAAAACACTTTATACACAAATGTCAAAAAAGTTACTCGAATCAATGAACAGTACTAATAAAGCCCCATTCTTACAGTTTATTAACTAAAAAAAGGTTGGTTTAGGGTTTAGTTGCCCTTTAAGGGTTTTATTCACATATAAACATTGATCAGCAAACATAAACAGAAGATCACCGAACCTGGGGCCTGTTTCAGAAAGGAGGTTAAGTGAGAACTCTGAGTATGTTAACCCTGAAATGAGGGAAACACTGGGTTTTCTGTTTCAGAATGGGAGTTAAGTCAAACCTGAGAGAGCAGGGTAAGTCAAGCCCGTTTCTGAAAGAGAGGTAACTTATGCTCAGAGTCAGTTACCATGGTAACTTACTCTGTGAACCTAACCTGGTCGGGAGCAGGTTTACTTCCATAAACCCAGAGTTTATTTCGGTCTCCTCCCCTTTTTTAAAGAGGAAGCGCTGTTTAAACACCTCATTCATTCTTTCGGTACATTTATTCATTGCTGTTTTTTTCACCCAAGTTTTTTAATCAGATGAAGTCTATATTACTGGCAACTGTAATATACAGTATATTAGAGTTACATCATGTAGTTTCTAAACAAATTCTACAGAATTAAACTGTGAAAAACTACAAAAAATCACTGAAATGTGTTCATCTGTGCACCAGAAGTTCAGGGACCTTCCTCCTACTGTTCTTCCACACTCTGGGGACGGGGGAGAGATAAGAATATCCGTTTATACTTAAATATAAACTTAGATTATATAGGCTACTCCACATAAATAATGTGAAGAAATGTGAATGTGTAGATTGTTTGATGTGTAGACACATAATATTAACATTTCCTCTGTAGGCCTCTCTGTGGCAGCAGAAACTGTTACTTCATCCCCATCGTCCTGTGAAGATGAGCATTTGGTTGAGCACATTTTATAATACTATTTGTCATAATTTCTGGTGTATTGAGTATAATTTCTGGTGTATTCTGCTGTACAACTGCCTGGGTTTCTGTTGGGACAGGAGGCTCCAAAAGACAGATATTACCATCAGAATCTATTGGGAGCAACAAAAAACCCAACCCAAAGTAAAATATATGGAAATATCAAAAACAGCCTATATAAAAAATAACACATATGTAGACCTCTTACATTTTATGAAGGCACTTGAATCTTTGGGAGTGACTGGCTCTGATGAAGTCCCTCCAGGAATTCCCTCAGCCATTGGCCTTCCAGCATTCAGGCTCAGGGCCATCTCCATCTCCTCTTCATCTCCATCTGCATCTTCATCTCCATCTCCTCTTCATCTCCATCTCCTCTTCATCTCCATCTGCATCTTCATCTCCATCTCGTCTGCATCTCCATCTCCTCTGCATCTCCATCTGCATCTTCATCTCCATCTCCTCTGCATCTTCATCTCCTCTGCATCTCCATCTCCTCTGCATCTCCATCTTCATCTCCTCTGCATCTCCATCTTCATCTTCATCTCCTCTGCATCTCCATCTTCATCTTCATCTCCTCTGCATCTCCATCTTCATCTTCATCTCCTCTGCATCTCCATCTCCTCTTCATCTCCATCTCCTCTGCATCTCCATCTGCATCTTCATCTCCATCTCCTCTGCATCTCCATCTCCTCTGCATCTCCATCTCCTCTGCATCTCCATCTGCATCTTCATCTCCATCTGCATCTTCATCTCCATCTCCTCTGCATCTCCATCTCCTCTGCATCTCCATCTCCTCTGCATCTCCATCTGCATCTGCATCTCCATCTGCATCTTCATCTCCATCTCCATCTCCTCTGCATCTCCATCTCCTCTTCATCTCCATCTCCTCTGCATCTCCATCTGCATCTTCATCTCCATCTCCTCTGCATCTCCATCTCCTCTGCATCTCCATCTCCTCTGCATCTCCATCTGCATCTTCATCTCCATCTGCATCTTCATCTCCATCTCCTCTGCATCTCCATCTCCTCTGCATCTCCATCTCCTCTGCATCTCCATCTCCTCTGCATCTCCATCTGCATCTCCTCTGCATCTCCATCTCCTCTGCATCTCCATCTCCTCTGCATCTTCATCTCCATCTCCTCTGCATCTCCATCTTCATCTCCTCTGCATCTCCATCTCCTCTGGATCTCCATCTCCTCTGCATCTCCATCTCCTCTGCATCTCCATCTGCATCTCCTCTGCATCTCCATCTCCTCTGCATCTCCATCTCCTCTGCATCTCCATCTGCATCTTCATCTCCATCTCCTCTGCATCTTCATCTCCTCTGCATCTCCATCTCCTCTTCATCTCCATCTCCTCTGCATCTCCATCTCCTCTTCATCTCCATCTCCTCTGCATCTGCATCTCCTCTGCATCTTCATATCCTCTGCATCTCCATCTCCTCTTCATCTCCATCTCCTCTTCATCTCCATCTCCTCTGCATCTCCATCTTCATCTCCTCTGCATCTCCATCTTTGCGAGTCTCTTCCTTCTTTCTGTTGGCTGAGTAGAAGCCAAATGAGAATGTACATTTAATTGTGTTAATTAGACCCATGTCAAAAATGTTGCTGCACTGCAAGACACTGGATGCTATTTAGTTATTTAATATGTCAAATGTTTGTAAAGTCAGGTAGCCTACATCCATGATATGCTCAAGCCTTACCTGATTGAATTATTTTTTTATATTTCATTTTCAGCTGCTGCCATGTTCTTTTAATGCCTGCAGGATTGCACCTGAAAATCAAAATTAGGTTGAATAACATACTGTTCTTCCAGTTTCTTCTCTGATATTATAACAGTTGGGTAAGTTAATCTAAAATAGTTATTAATTACTAACTACAAATGACATCTTCAACCAGTGTAATTAGATTAATGTAATAATTACTATCTCCAGAAAGTATTGGTCTACTTATTACTAATTACTTTATAAATCTCATATCATCCTCAACCACTTGAACAATACAAAAAGAGACAATAAACTGCACTTTTAATGCTTTCAAATTAACAATATACAATTGCATGAATTATTCTTGAATTGATCAGAGTGTAGAGAGAGAAGGTTACATTAAAAATGTACCTTTTAAAAATGTTAAATCCACTATTGTTTTATACAGAATTGTTCTATAGTCTATGCAGTATTTAATGCAATGACATCATATTTTACTTTGTATTACAGAAGAATTAAGAGTAATCCCTTTAATTAAATTACAGTATTTAGATTACTTGGTAATTACACCCAACACTGTATAACAGTAATTAAAATGTAAACGTACGCATTGACTCGAGCAACTATTTTCTCCCAAACTAACTCTCTCGATCGCCGCTGCTGCCCTGTTGCTTAAAAAAAAAAGTTTACGTACTGCTGGTGAAAAATATGCAGACCTCTTTTTGTCTGCTTGGCGCTTTTACCATGGTGACTCATAATATCTGCGCTCCATTGATAATGGCTTTTTATAGTTGTGGTGCACGCGGTTAACTCAGAGTCAGTCAACTTAGAGTTGATTGAACTTACTCATTGCAGCTGTTCTGAAACCGAAAACTCAGAGTTTCTCATCTCAGGGTAAGTAAACTCAGAGTTCCAGTTTTAACTCAGAGTTGGTTGAACCTCCTTATTGAAACAGGCCCCTGCTTGACAAGCAAGAACAAACCTCACTGGTTCTCGCAGAAGCTCAAATGTGCTGCGTAACACACGATAATTAACCTCATTGGTTCTGCCGGAATCTCAAACATGCATGCTGTTACACACGAGAATTAGGGCCAGTTTTCGCACGTCAAGCAAATATGCTTGAGCTTCCGTTTACCACAGCTGATGTGTAAATTGATGAATGTTTGAATCGTGTCTCTAAGAAAAAAAGTCTGACTAAACCACTCAATTCATATGGATTAGTTTTACTGTCTTTATGAACTTTTTGAAGCGTCAAAGTAGGCTAGTTGTGTAGGCTGTCAACGGAAGGACAGAAATGTCCCAGATTTCATCAAAAAAGATCTTAATTTTTGTTCCGAAGATGAACGAAAGTCTTACGAGTTTTGAACGTCGAGGGTGAGTAGCCTAATTAATGATGGAATTTTCATTTTTGGGTGAACTATCCATTTAAACGGGTTTGGAACGACGAGGGTGAGTATGACAGAATTTTTATTTTTCAACTTATCCCTTTAAGAGGAGACAAATTTGGTCATCGCAAAACAATAGGCTACAACAGAAAGAACAAATTAATATGGCTTAGATAATTATAATCATTTACAAGTTACAACATTATGTAAAATTCGTTACAGGTTGCTTATGCAGCAAAACAGCAGTAACTTCACCAGGCAGGCATACATTGTGCGAATTTCGTCCGATTTTGAGCCGAATTCTGACTCGTGCGACTCTTTTTCGGGTTGGGCCGATTTTCAGCTTTGTCGTGCGTCGTTTGTCGTGCAGTTTTCGTGCAGTAGCTATACAAGGGGAAACGAGAGGCGATTAACCTCTCCCGACAGGCAATCGGATGGTCGGATGAATTTGTGGCATGTCAGAAATTTTGGTCGCTCCTCGTGACTATATCGCACAGTTGAAGCAGAGCTACGAACCGATTACCCTAAACTCAGTGTTTTATCCCTCACTGCGCCTGCGCGAAAACAGATTTTAAACATTTCAATCTGCAGGAAAAAAAAAACGAAAAGAGGGAACTCTTTAAGTTCTGTAGTTCAAACTGCGATGTAGCACCGTGCCTCTTTTATTAATTTGTTAAACAATGTTTTTGAAATAAACCTGTTTTTAATTTTCATTGATGACTAATTATTGCAGTGTTCGGACATATTATAGACTGTTAATATAATTATATGCCTATAATTCATTGTAGCCTAATCGATCTAAATGTTTTAGACAATTTTCAAAGAGGATTCTCATTGAAAATTGTCTAAAACATTTAGGTCGATTATAATGAATTATAGGCATATAATTATATTATTATTATTCCTCTAGGAGTAAGCTTCTATGTAATATTTTATTATCCTCACAGCGCATTGCGGCGATGTGCTGTGAAATTATTGCGTGGCAAATTAATTATAATAGCAGATCAATTTAATAATAAAATTAGCCTTCCCTAATACAATAATAGCCTACTAATAATAATTTAATACATAAATTGGAAGTGCTAAATCATCTTGATATTGAAAACTGATGCTTGTTTTGACAATATCTCTGGATACATGATATCGTCTACCAACCCAGCACGGGGGTTTATCGCACATATTTCACACGTACGTAGCAGTAAAGTGAGCAGTAAAGTCGCAGCTCGATGATCAGACCGTATAGTGTGAGCACATAAATCCTGAGCTTTGGCTTTAAATCGCATGCGATCTACTCGTTCAGTGTGAGTAGATACCTTGCTGAAATCGCACAAACATCGCACAGTGTATGCCCGCCTTTAGACTGCACTTCATGTGAATCGCGTCCTTAAAGGGCACGTACGCTGCCATACTGTTGGCACATCTTCCCAGCCGGAAATGATGTACGTGATATTGATGAAACCTGAAATATGCAATCGTGTCATCCTCGTCGCAATAGATGCTTAGGACGTGACAGTTGTTGTTAGTGACAGATTTTTTTAGAAGAATATTCTCTAACCGAAGATGAATCCTTCCAGAAGAAGCGAAAGTGATTGGCAGGGACTGGTGAATGAGGTAGGAAACGCAGACATATTGATGCCTCACGCTCCCCTGCACTCTATGAATCATACTATCATCAGCATTGCACTGTATAGAGGATGCTTAAATTAACCATATAATATGGTTTTCAATGAATTTACCGACTTGTCGTGTGTAACATTTAATAGCTTGATTTGCAAAATACGATTTGCTGATGTACAGAGACATAAAAGCACTTTTACTGTACCTGTAACGTTATTTTCATATTCTCTTGAGACCGCTTGTTCCTCTTATCGAATAGTAGGTAGTGTTCTCGTTACATCTTTAAATGTCTTGCATAATAATAAATTAAATAGCCTACGTAAGGTCTGACACAACATGATCAGTGGAGGGATTAACTTAAATCTTTATCCTCTTTCCTCTTCTCGTCAAGATCCATGAACGGCGCTGAATTCAGGGTAGACCTGGCATGCAAATGAAGCAAATATTGAAAGTAATGATTTTAAACTGCAATGTTGCACTATTAGGCCTACAGGGTGATATGAAATCTCCTTAGGCTACACAAATCATCATACACGCACAAAATTTAGGAGAGGTTGCTTTCAGAACATATGATGCATAGCCTAATTTCAAAGGATTGGTTGACCACAATGTTTTTTATTTTTTTATTTTTTATTTAAAGGTAGGACTTAATTAGTCCTTTATAACAGGCCATTAATTTCCTTCAACAAAACTTCCAAGGGGGTCCCGTGACTCAATTAATTAATCATTTTAAAATTATTAAGTCACGGGGCCGTTTTGTTGAAGGCCATTAATGACTATCGACCATTAATTCAACCAGTAACTGTTTGATACTTTAAAAAGTAACATCAGAGCATCTAACTACATTAAATTGTTATTAAAGAACCTGCAGTTCCTGAAACATCTAAATCAAAGCTCAGGTAATTTTGTTGAAAAATACTATAAACAGTGCAAAATCCCACTTTGATCATTGTCTTTTCTGGCAATGGTGACTAATGCATTGAATTGGAGCATTAAATACCCCATTGTTTTCGTTCTGTGCCTAGTTCCTGGTATGCAAGAGAAAACTGGAGAGTAAGAAGGAGGCACTGCTGATCTTATCAAAAGAACTGGACACCTGCCAGCAGGAAAGGGATCAGTTCAAATTGATGGCAAACCAGCTCCGTGAGCGCCACCAAGGGCTGAAGAAAAAGTACAGAGAGCTCATAGTATGTATTATATTCTATTTTATTCTATTCTATTCTATTCTATTCTAAATTGATTAAACAAACATGTAGAAGTATGAATTAGAAGACATACATTTTTTTGCAATTTATATATATTGTCATTATGATGAAGCGTATTTCTGTCATGACAACTCTGTCATGAGTGTTTGGAGGGTTTCTGAAAGCATGCTGCACTGCTATAGCAAATGCTGACCAAGTATTTAAAGGTTAAGCAGCAAGCTTATTGGCTACTGATACGACTAGAACCAATCATCTGTGCCTTTTAGAGAATTTGTTTCCATCACCCTGTTTTTATGCGCATTTAGAAGTATCGCATTATAAACGAGTGATGGAAAAGCCATATTTCGAGGGGGGGGGGAAATCCCTTCATTCGCAAAAAAAGGATTTACGCTCGCATGAGGTGGTTTTTGACTTGTGCGAAAGAGTTAATGCGAATAATGGGAGATGGAAACTCATTTGCTTAATAAATTCTGACAGTGAACATTAAACCTGCATGACTAATTAGCTGTTTCCGCTGATGGTATTTAATTTACTGTTGGTTACTAGGTACCAATACCACCACTCTCTGCTTGAACAACTTGATTGAAAAGTTTTTTTTTTGTGAACTTTGATAAAATTCGCTTCATGTTTGGATGGAAACCCAGCTACTGACGTGATTGCAAGCAAATTTAGTTAAGGAAATATCAGCCTGCGCCATCTAGAGTTCATGACAGAACTTTGTATTTATATGAACTTTTTTATTTTATTTTTTCATTTATAGGATGGTGACCCCTCTCTGCCTCCTGAAAAAAGAAAGCAGGTATGTTTGTTATTATCATCTATTTAAACATGTCTAAATACATATATCCTCTCTTAGATGCTTTTATGCTGAATTTAATTAATTAATTAATTCTGAATTGGCATTTAAGTGTCTTTACACAGACCTTTTAGCTGCTCAGCGGTGCATAAATGCATTTATACAGCAATTCCAGCTGTATGCTTTGATGCTAGGTTAGATCAGAGCAGATATCATTAAAGGTGCTCTAAGCGATATTAGGTGACATCACTTCTTGTTGACGTTCGAAGTATTGTCAAACAAAACAGAGGCTAGCTAGACCCTCCCTCCTCCTCATCCGCGCACCAACCCCCCAAATCCTTCTAGTCGGTTATTGGCTGGAACAGTTTGTTATGTTTCGTGGTGCGGGTTAGCCCAGTTTGTTTTTGTTGCCGTTTGTGGAGCCTGGGGTGTCTGCAGAGACCGTGTTTTTTTACAGTGTGTTCAGGGGACAGGCAGCTAGCGGATAGTGAGGAGATGTTTGCTGTATGTGACAAAAAATGTTTTGGCCTAAAAAACACATGACATCGCTTAGAGCACCTTTAAAGCTTGGCTTTTATGCAGCATTGCATCTTTACACAGAATTTTGAGCAGGCACAGAGCAGCCTTAACTTATCTCTGTAAAGATACCTTATGTATACAACTGAATTTTATGTTAACAAAACATATACTTAGTGAAGTAGTCAACCCAGCAGTATTCATGACTTTCATCTGATGTTATTCAAATAAATGGAATTTTGATGGATTACGTGTTGAAAAATCAAATGTGTTGTTCGACCTGTGTTTGCCACAGGTGAATCTGGCGCAGTTACTGAGAGACTCGAGAGAACAGAACAAACAGCTGGTTGACGAGGTGAAAGAACTGAACCAACGTTTAGCAGAAGTGCAGGGTGATAACAAGGTATGGGCTTTGCACACACACACAGGTCAGGTCATTTCTTTGCATGACTAAATCATATGCAGATGTTTTCAAAGTCAAATGAGTAGTCGCATGCTCGCAGGTTTCAACATTTAGACCACAGTCCATATATTGTGGTATAGCATAGATAATATGCAGTCTTTTCATCACACAGCTGCTGAGGATGACCATTGCAAAGCAGCGTCTAGGGGACGAAGAGGTGGGGGCTCGTCACTTTCCAGCCCATGAGAGAGAAGATCTTGTTCAGCAGTTAGAGAAAGCTCGAGAACAGGTGCATTGCCTTTGGCATTCTGCACGTTTTGGGTTCAAATCAAACTTAAAGTCCCCGTGTAGTCAATAACTTATCGCTTAAAACTGTCTTTGATAGCCAAAATGACATATTTAAATGTTTTTTCCTTGAAAAAAATTATTCATGCCTTAAAATAGCTTGAA
The DNA here is from genome assembly GCF_051911475.1 of Siphateles boraxobius. Lineage (NCBI taxonomy): Eukaryota > Metazoa > Chordata > Actinopteri > Cypriniformes > Leuciscidae > Siphateles > Siphateles boraxobius. The sequence goes on along the minus strand of NW_027508908.1, from coordinate 11,799,779 downwards.
TGTAACTCAAAAGGTACACCCTTGCCTCATTTAGTATATATGCGGTTCTATGAATATGCAAGTTAGCCCCGCCTCCACTCACTCAAACCAGCTCAGAGATCCACTCGCTGACGATCACACATTGACGTGATTGGTAACAAGGTGCTTTGTGACGTCAGAAACACCAGCGATTTCAAACCGTGATTTTGAGACTGTCTTTGGCTCACTGCAGTTTTAAAGAGAAAATGCTCAGCAATGATGTTGACTTATGAATTTGCGCATGGTTTGTCTTAAAGCATCTTAAAACCACCACATATAAACAAGATTAAATGCTGGCTTTTCTCCACAGGGGACCTTAAATTCTCAAGAATATCCATGTCTCAGTTTTTTGTCATAGATTTGAGTTAAAAAAAACAAAAACAAAGATACAGTAATATAGTTCTGTGTCCTTACCCTATGATGTTGTAGAATGAAGCACTGGAACAAAGCTTAAAAGCAGCCACAGATGAACTTCACGATGTGAGAGCAGAGCGTAATGTCTACCAGGAGAAAGCTCACAGACTAAATCTGGAAATTAACCACATCTTGGGTAGCAATGAGAACCGCATCCTGGATATAGATGCTCTTTGTATGGAGAACAGGTCAGTGTTGACATGTTCAGGATATACACACATTTAGCATTAGTAGTAAGAGATAAACACCCCACAAGAATTATCATACATATATAGAAATGTATTATTTAATATCCAAAATAATCCATAAACGAGTGCAATTTAGTTTTCCAGGACATTCAGTTTATTTAACAGAAGTGTAGAAAACCTCACTAACATAGTAAGGACTTAGTAATGCACAATTTGCAAACATGTAGGTTATGCGCTTGTTGCATGTGGCCGCCATGTTGGATTTCCGATCTAGCGAGTGTGTGCATAGACCCTTCCAGTTTCACCTGATGCCAGTGCAGAGAGCTGGAAAAAAACAGAAAATTATTTACTGTCCACAAAAAATGACTTGGACTCATGCTGCATACACATATGCCTACTGTAAATATACAAATATGTAAATATAACATCAGTTTGCAACACATCCACACCCATCAAGAAATATTTTATTTTTTGCATCACCCTTGTTCCCTTGACAAAAACCGATAGGATTTTTGCATTGGCTTTTAGACTATTGCAGAAAATAAACTCCTTGTTCAACAAAATTTTATGATTCTCTCATGTTTTATTCACCATGAGAATCTTCACAAATGAACACAACTTGAATTTTGAAGCCTGAATACAATTGGCAGAAGCAAAAACCTAAACATAGGCTATAAACAAACTACACCACAATCACTCTGCATCTGACAATTCATCCAGTTTTTATTTAAAAATTTTTTTGAGTTAGAATAGTTTAAGCATGAGATTGTGAAGGCGGACTAGTATCCCTGATGTTTAATGTCTCTGATTGACAGACTCTGTAGTCTCATTTAACCACTTGTAAGCAACTGCCTTTTTCTAGACAGTGGAAGTTTTTTTTTTGAATCACAAGGGTTATTACTTATATTTTATATGGTAAAATAGAATTAGAAAATATAATAATTGTGCTAACCGAAGACCTTATTTCAGGCATTTAACCAAAAAAACAATTTTTAAAAAAACCATTGACTTCAGGATTGGAAGTGTTAAAATGCTAACTTGTTTCCAGGTTTTGGCCGACAAAAATTTGGTTGTGTCCCAATTCTTGTAGTATGTATAGTGTGTACCTAAAATTCCCAAAAAAAGAGAAAAAGTGCACTCCAAAGGCCTGGATAATGGACGACTTTAACTAAAAAAGAAAGAAAGAAAGAAAAGTGCATAGTATAAGTACACTACATCATTACTGGTATGTCACCCCTGCTGCACTCATAATCAGAATTGGGGTAAGACTGACCTCTAGTGGTCTGGTGGGGATGTTACAGGCAGTGATGTGACCTCTGTAACATGTCCAGTTGGCTTTGTCATTGTTTAAATATTATCATTATCAATAGTGCTATTTTAGCTTATCATGTTGTGGGTAATTTGACAGTATATCATACTGAAGTCTTCAAAATATCTATTTTTTTTTTTTTAGATATCTACATGAACGGCTTATGCAGCTTCAGGAGGAAGTCAGCCTCCTCAAAGCAAATGTCATGAAGTATAAGGTATTTATTACACACACAACCAAATTTATATAAACACAAAAGATTCACTTTAATTGGAATATGTGTAAACTCATTCTGTATTCTGATGTTGAGCATATCATATACTCATGTGTTTTATTACAGAGTGCTTTGGAAAGCAAGAAGAACTGCAAAGTCTATGGAAAGTCCAACAGCAGCTCTCTGACAGGTGTCCTCTCTGCTAAACAAGGTACAACACAGCACTTCTATAGAATCCAAACAGTAACAATTGGGTTCTTCACAAGTAGTATTCTTTGATTTATTTACAATTCTTTGAAGGAATGATACTTAGAAGCTAAGCTCCAGCTCATGTGTTTCCAGTACAAGAGTTGTTGTTGTCTGAGGAGAATGGCTGCAGTCTGCCAGTCACTTCACAGTCCATTAGTGACCTGAAGTCCCTGGCAACTGCTCTGCTGGAGACCATCCATGAGAAGAACATGGTCATTCAGCATCAACGGCAAACCAACAAGTATGTTATGACACCTCATTCTCTGTGCTGAAAATCACAGAGGATCTAGTTTATTATTTAGGAAATTATCTTTTTTAGTTGTTTATAGAATCTCTTAATACTACTAAGTAATTTGAAACGCATGCTTGTATGAGTCAGGTGAATGACTGAAATTCACTTTACTATCCACAAAGAGAAAAATAACTGCATACACATATGCCTACTGTAAATATACAAATATGTAAATATAACTTAGTCAATGTTACTTTTAGGAATACCTATTTTATAGGAAATTAAAATTTAACTAATAGTTTGTGTATATTTTAACAGGATCCTGGGTAACCGGGTTGCAGAACTGGAAAGGAAATTGAAAACATTAGAGGTGTCTGGGTTGTGGAGTCTGCCAGGTAAACATCATGTCTAATACTATGCAGTTTACTTTAATGATTGTTTAATTTTAGTTTAGAACTTTACTTCTATGCAACATAATATAGTTTATCTTGCTTATTTACAATTTTTAAATAACTCTCAATTGCTCTCCTATTTCTGCTTTCCACTCTTTCTTCTCAACTCTCTGGAGGCATCACCTACAATGTGTCTCTTGGACTAGGGAGTACGTTTATTATTCAATATCATTTTTGCCTTTTATACCTTTCTGCACTTTTCTTCAAACTAATTCTATCTACCCTTGTTGTTAACCTAAATATATAGCTATCATTTATAATAGTTCATTAGTACATTTTGTTGATGCCAACGTTGTTTACAGGAAGGAAAGCTGTTATTGTCCTGAGTGACTCTCAGCATGTCCAGTCCACCACAGAACAGTCTGTACATCTAACACCAGAGTCAATGGGTGAGTTGTTAGTTATTATTACTATTACTATTTGTTTAATTAATCTAAATAATTAAGTTGGCTAAATTAATAAGCTAAATGTTTAGTAATATTGAATAGTTTTTTTTAATATTAGTGCTGTCAGTCGATTAAAAAAAGATTACCGAATTTAAAATTGTTCCTGTAATTAATCGAGATTAATCGTACTTAACATTAAAGTTTTACACATTTTTTATTGTAATAATATCACATTTAATCTCCAAACTAATGTAGAAACAACATAAAGATAGTAGCCTATAATCGCGCTTGAATGGTTTAAAAGCATTTGCGTGAATAAAAGCTATATCATATAATGTAACGGTAGCCAGAAAAACAGAATGATAAATGACGAAAAAACGGATGCTGCATTAATTGCATTAAATATTTTTTACGCATGCGATAATTTTTTTCAGTTCAACGCGTTAAATGAGGAATATTGTGACATGTACGTATGACCACAATCAAGTTCAGAAACAGTGTTTACTGATATAGAGAATAACTTCCTTTGAATTTGCAGTCGTTTTTCAAAGCTCAAACAGCAACATAGTTAAAAAAAAGTGTAAAAAGCATAATAGGAAAATAACATTTACAGAAACTTCAGAATCACATAAATCAATGTTTTAAACTGTACATTTTGGAATACATTCCAAAAATTACAAACCTCATGTGAATAAAACTGCTCGTATTATATTCCGAAAACATTTTCTGAAGGTAAATCACCTCTTTTCACTGGAAAAAAGGGGAAAATTACCTAATTTCTTAAGTCTATTTAAAAAATAATAACAACAGTGTTATTGCTATTTCTTTTTTAAAGTTAAACCTTTGATGATCAATCTCTCTCCAGTAGGAGATGAAGAGATTGTTACTGGAGAAGAGGTCACAGAGGACACTGGACTGGCCGTGGCAGTCGAGTTGAACCAAAAGGATGATTATTTTACCTGCCCGTATTCATTCTCACAAACACCTCAATTCAGTAAACCAGCAGAAAGTGTCCAGCCTGTGGGGAGAACACAGTGTAAAACCCTTGCTTGTTCTGACTCTGAGAAGCCTGTGTGTCCTGCTGAGAGGGGATCCGAAGAACATGAAGATATTACAAGCCGGGGATGTCAGTCTTTGAAAGGTTCAGAAGAACAGGCTGTGAAGAATGATCATCCTGTTGTTCTTTCTGAGGAGGACTTTGATATTCAATGTGTATTAGAGGACAGTCTGCCTGTGGCATCAGAGATCTTTGGCAGTTTGGTCTGTATTTCTGGACCTGAGCCTTGTACATCGGAACAGCAAACAGAGCAATCGGTCGAAAAAGAAACAGTGCATGCTTTCCTAGACACAACTTCTCCTGTTCAAACTTCATCACACCAGGAATGAATGTTGTTCTTAGTGATATTAAGAACTATGAGGGAAGCGCATAAAAACACCTCCATTCATTGAAACCCCACTTAAAACAAGTGTACACAATGAATAAGACTGGCAATAGAGTAAAAAGAACCTTTGAATGTCTAAATTAAACGTATTTATTATTCCAATTACGTTCAAAGCAATATAAAAAAGTTCACCATGGGGATGGCTGGTAAAATTAGCCAGCTAGCCAAACTCCTGTCATGAAAAACATATGAGTCAGAATATAGCTTCTTAGCTCCATTTAATAGAGACTCTTGTTGAGCATTAAGACATGAACAAAGGAGTGAAACTGAAAATAAGCACAAAAAATACACTAAGGTGAAATTGTCTCTCGTACAAATACCAACAAAGCTTAATTACAATGAAATATAATGTCTCAGTAAACAATCAGTTCAAGAATTTAAATCAAAGGTTTACACTCGTATATGGTTTTAAATAAACATGAAATCGGCACAAATCTATTATTAGAAATACTGTAAAACAGAAAATGTATAAACCACTTACAGGCAGTTTTTGCTAAGGAGAAATCGAAACATAACAGGATTATTGCAGCTGGAACAATCTTCACCATGTGCTTTTGACTCTAACTTCCTGATTCAGCCTGCAATACCATACTTGACCGCTAGAGGGTCATAATCACTCTAACAAGGATAATACCCAAAGTGCAGAACGATAAGCCCTTTCTGGAGGCTTTCAATCATCAACAATATCGAATGAAATCTTAGATCTGATATAGCTATGATGACACTACCAGCAAGTTTATTTTCTTTTTTTAGAGGTTATAGTGAAATCATTTCAAAGACACTTCTTTTATTTGGACCATTTTAAACATCTTCATAATTTATTTTAATCTTCTTGTAATTTGTCTTTATGAGTAAAACACAACATGCAATTCTTGATCCACATGCATAAGGTAAAGGTTCTTTTTACTTGATTTGTTTTCCCTTAATACACTGGATGTCATTTCAACAATAATGATTTGTTTCTTAAAGAGTCAGTATTTTTAGGCTATTTAATTTCATATTTGTCTTATTTATTATAATTGATCTTAATGATTGTAATAGTGTTTGAACTGAGAAGGTTGGTGTAAAACCATTCTCTGTAGATCACCAAATGTTATACTGTAATATAGTGTAAAAATAAAATGGGAACAATCATCAGCTTGAAAGCTTAAGTTATATTTATTTATGCAAAAAAGCACTGCATTTCAACACACTAGCGATGGCTATATAATAGGCCTGTTACTAGGCTACATCAGTTAAGTGGTTTGTGTTGACTTGACCTGTTCGGTACACCAGAAAATATTTATAATGACGGAAGGATTATCTCGTTGTTTACTCGATGTCCTCACGTCAGTGTTTTATTGAAATAAAATCAATGTAACATGCATGCTTACAAACATCAATGACATTTTCAGGGCACCGCCCCTATTTTGCAAATTGGTGCGAGCTGCCAGTTAATTAGTCACACATACTGACACAGGTCATTTGCAAATATAGGCTACAGGTCCCTACATTGAGAGATAAGCAGTAATACTCTGAAAATGTATCAGTGTAAACTGAGACAGTTTCGGCACTTAGCCTATTTTTGCCATTCACAAAACACATTGTAGCCCATAACATAAGTTTTTATGTAGCAACATAATCTTTCAGGTGAGTATTGTATTAAAATATTTTATGGCAGGCTTGGAAGTTTAAGCAGCTCATTTAGTTGGATTCCGTTTAGTGCAATCGCACTTTGGATGTAATTGGGTTCTGTTTCATATTAGCCTGTGTTATATTAGTGGATAATTGCAGCGCCAGCCAGGCTCTGTTTACACCTGGAATTTAGATGTGTTTTGGTCGATCGGATCACAAGTAGACGAGGGAGACGCATACCCCTTTACACCGGGTGTTTTAATCTGTCTCTTTTGTCCACTTCTGTCCTGATTTCTTTGAGGGGAGGGTATGGGAAAACATTTATGCGTTTTTTTTTTCAGATCTTTCGATCTAATGGACAAAATAAGCTTGGGCAATTTACAAATGAATCCGTCTGGAGATGATGGGGAACCATACGGAGAGCATCAGCTTTCGTTTCTGCTCTGACAGCTGCAAGACCACAGCAAACACTGTGTGTGTTATATCCTGCCAGGTTAGCATGCTTCCCATAATGTTTACGCATTAGATCAGTAGGCGGAATTGTGGCTATTCGACCACAGAGGATCTACAAAATTAATCCAGTGGAATGCGTTTTCAACTACCTCTGGAAATGGTTGAAGGTGGACATGCTCAAAACATTTCAGACTCTGTTTACACCTGTATTTAGGGTCATCCACTTGTGATCTGATCAACCAAAACATCAGGTCAGGGTTCGTACACCTTTTCCAAGGTCAAATTCTTGAATTTTCAACTTTCAAGGTCCATTTTAAAGCTTTTTCCAGCACCTTACACCACCGTAAATTACATACCAATACATAGTCAAAATTATTATTTTGTGTTTTTATCACATTAAAAGATATAATGCTACAAACAAATAATTGTGTTTTGTAATAGCAGAAAGATCAGACATTTAAGCAAAACAGGTTTTATTTTTCAAAATGTATCACTGTCTAGTAGCACTGAGTGGGGGTATTTGAGCCAAATGACATGTAGCTGGGTCATTCTGTGTCAAATCAGACAAAATCCAGGAAAACAGATGCTGCATCCTCCTAGATTTTGCTCTAAGTTTATGCTACTGTCAGTCTTTTCACACTTTTTTCCAAATCTAGGGCATGCCGTACAAACTTGTAATGGTTCAGTCATATTGACATGTTTGTCTTTCACCCTGCAAAGTTTGGGCTCCCTATGAATAATACTTTTCATTATATTAATGTCCAAATATTGTTTCCCGTAAAACTTTCAAGGTCTGAAAATATGAAGACATAGGATTTGAACATCAATATTTTACAGGGCTTGGTTTTGGGACACATTCTTGATATAGATAAGGTTTGAACCAAATCTGAGACAGTGCAACAACAACATGTAATTCCATTTCCATCATAACTATGCCAAACTGGCCGCTCACATGACGTTAAGCATTTTCTGGCGCATAATGTGAGGTTTGAGAACCTAAAACCCCTTTTCTCCCAGTTGACACAGCAACACATAACCGGCGTTCCCTTTCGAGAGGTCTCTCGTATTGCGTAAGGCTAGCTTACGCTATGGGAAAACTCCTTTACTCGAGAATATTGAAGCCAAATTTTTAAAACGCAGTGCAGCTGCACAGCAGACACGGATGAGCGGCTAGCACGGTCATTGGCTGTGCTGCGGTAACTGCACGAACCTATGGTGAGGCGGCTCAGACGCGGAACCAATCAGGCTGCTTCGCGCCATGGCCATGGCACGCCTTCATATTGGTCCATTCAGCCAAAGGTAGTCAGATTTTGTCTCCTTCAGCGAACTTCCAACTTCGCTGATCTCTGGATAAGTCTTCGCCACCGTAGAAAAGCCTTCAGTGGAACAAGCCACCTGCCTTGCAGCTCTGATGACGCCAGCTTCCTGGTTTTTCAACTGGACGCCACCTTCAGCCCGCTGTTCTGCTGTGCCATCTGGCGCGCTATATCCTTTTAATGCATTAGTGTGTTCGCCGCTGCGTCACACTTTTTCTAAAAGAGCAATTTCCGAGGCTTTGTTGCAAATGCCTCGTTCTAAAATGCGCCTTGTGCAGAGGCCCTCTGTTCGGTGGAGACCGTCACATCCTCTGCGCTTCCTGTCTGGGCCGGGACCAAATGGAAACTGCACTCGCTAAGGGCACCTGCCCTGAGTGTGACGTCATGGATTTCCCCACCCTGCAGGCTCGACTGGCTGTTTTCGCCACAGACGACCCCGCGGTTCCCGCTCCCTCTCTCCCTTTGATCGAGCCGTGCTAAAAGAAGCGACGGATGCCAGAGCGGACAGACACGAGCGAACGCATGCCGGGCCAGTCCCCACGTGCCTCGCTCTGTGTTGTGCGTCATGCAGAGCCCTCTCGACCTCTCTGCATGACCCAGACGGACACTATGAGTGAGTTTCGGCCTGGAAACCAGCCACGCTGAAACTGCATCTCTCATGACGGCTGTTCTTGGATGAGAACATGCCTCTCTGCTATGTGCTCGCGCTAACTGTCTTACGTCATTCCCGCCCCTGTGGCTCAGTGGTGGATTCCAAGACTTCCGCGCCAGAGACTGTGTTCGAATCCCGGCTCTGACAGCAGGTGAAATGGGTACAGCGCATTTTAACGTTTTATTTGCACGTCTTGTATGAACTGTCTACATGACCTCGATTCACGCTGGAAATGCATTAAATGTAGGTCATGTGCCCACTACGAAGTGCGCTGTAAAGCGCCCACCCCTGAACATGAGCACCGCTCGCATAACAGTGCGAACACTAAACCGCTAGGTGGCCAGGTCCCTATTACCCAGCGGCCCGTCCCCAGTTTTCATTCAACCCCTAGCTATGCGGGCCGAGGCCTGGCAAGCCATCCCCGGTGTATAAGAATGGGTGTTGAACATAATAAAAACGAGGGTACTCGCTACAGTTTGCTCTGAGACCCCCCGTGCTTTTCAGCCGTGGTCGAGACGACAGTGAAAAGAGACATGACTCACGTCCTTCGCACCGAAGTGTCGAAACTGTTAGAGAAGGGAGCTGTAGAAACAGTCCCATTATCACAAATCGAGTCGGGCTTTTACAGTTGTTACTTCCTCGTCCCAAAGAAGGATGGCGGTCTCAAACACGTCCTAGACCTCTGACACCTGAACAAATCGCTTATGATGCGACCGTTCAGAATGCTGACAACCAAACAAATCCTTGCGCAAATTCGCCCAGGGTATTGGTTTATCTCAGTGGATCTGATGGATAATTTCTCAGATTCGCCTTCAAGGGGCAGGCTTACCAGTACACAGTACTACCGTTCTGCCTATCACTGATACCTCATACTTTTACGAAGTGCATAGACGCAGCACTTACCCCCCTGAGACAGCAGGAAGTGCGAATGTTAAACTGCCTCGACGATTGGCTGGTTATAGCCCAATCAGAGGAACAATTGATAACTCACAGATCCTGGCTCCTCAGCCATATAGAAAACCTGGGACACAGGATCAACGTTTCCAAGAGCACACTGTCTCCCAGCCAGAGTATCTCTTTCCTGTGTACAGTGATAGACTCTATACAAATAAAGTGGGCCTCACATCAGAGCGCGCGCTCACTATTCCGCGCCTAGCGGCATATTTCAGAGCAGGCGAAATTTCACAAGAGATTTCAGAGGATGTTGAGTCTTATGACTTCAGCATCATCAGTACTCCAACTTGGACTACTGCACATGCATCCTCTCCAGCGCTGGCTAAAACCCTGTGTACCAACTCGCACATGGCGATCTGGCTACTTACAAATCAGAGCGAACTGTATCAGAGCCCTGGCTCCCTGGAAAGCAGACGACTGGTATCAGTCAGGAGTGAGAATGGGTGTGGTTACGAAGAGAAAAGTGATCTCGACAGATGCCTCCAATCTAGGTTGGGAGGGCCCTTTACTACGACAGGCCCGTCTCTGGCCTATGGTCAAGCCCGGAGAGGCGCCTACATATAAACTGTCTAGAGATGAGAGTAGTCGCTCTATCGCTGAAAGCTTTTCTCTCATACTTAAAAGGCCACCCTGTCCTGATCCGGACGGACAACGTGGCAGTGGTGTCCTATATAAATCGCCATGGCGGTCTCAGGTCAAGCAACCTGCACACCATGGCCAAAACCTCATCTTATGGGCTCAGCACAACCTGCGCTCCCACGTGCCCGGCATTCTGAACCAGGGTGCGGATGTGTTATCCAGAGACAATGTTCCCCCAGGGAAATGGTCTCTTCACCCACAGATGGTTCAGCTAATATGGAACATCTTCGGCTAGGCAGAGGTCGATCTCTTCACCTCAGAAGACAACGCTCATTACCAAAAAAAATTCTCAGAGAGCAGGAACGTGCTTGCCCACGATTGGCCGAGCCACACGCTGTATGCATTCCCTCCGGTCACGATGTTACCACTAGTCATCGAACGGATCAGGGAGAGCAAGTGTGCAGTGCTACTAATAGCACCTCTATGGAAGACCCCATTACGGTTCTCTGAGCTTGCACAGCTGCTGGAAACAGCCCCATGGCCGGTTCCTGCTGAGGAGAGACATCCTCACACAGGCAAACCGATTAATCTCCCATCCCCGTCCCGACTTGTGGGCCCTTCATGTATGGCCCCTCAACGGATAACCGGGTGTCTCCCGGAAAGGGTGCTGAAAACGATCACTGAGGCAAGAGTGCCGTCAACTAGACGCCTCAACGTTCAGAAATGGGTGGTAGTTCTGGCTAGTGCGCTGCACGGAGCCTGGACCCCTATTCGTGCAGAGTATCGAGTGTACTCTTCTTCTTACAAGGGCTTTTGGACGCGGGTCTTACCCCCTCCACGCTCAAAGTTTATGTGGCGGCCATAAAAGCTTTTCACGCTCTTGTGTCCGGCCAATCGCTAGGAAGACACAACCTCGTCGTACGCTTGCTTAAAGGGGTAAGGAGGCTGAACCCCCCGAGACCTCCTTCTGTGCCTATCTGGGACCTCTCCTCGGTCCTGGAAGCACTGAAAGCGGCCCCATTTGAGCCGCTGCGGACTGCGGACCTGAAGCATCTCTCGCTAAAAAACGCTCTCTTACTGGCGCTCGCCTCAGTCAAGAGAGTGGGCGATTTACAAGCACTGTCAGTAAGCGCTTCCTGCCTTGAGTTTGGGCCTAACGACTCCAGAGTCGTCCTTAAGCCAAGGCATGGTTATGTTCCTAAAGTGCTCTCGACTCCATTCAGACCGCAGGTTATTTCACTTGCAGCTCTTTCCTCGCCAGAAGACAAAAGAGATGCGGGTTTACTCTGTCCCGTTCCGGGCTATCAGAGTTTATTTGGAGCGTTCTGCCTCATTCAGACAGTCAGAACAGCACTTTGTATGCTTTGGTGGCTGGTGTGACAAAGCAGAGATTATCGCGCTGGATAGTAGATGCTGTCGCGCTGGCTTATGAGTCTAAGGGCCTGCATTGCCCCTTAGGCGTCAGAGTTCATTCCACAAGAGGCATGGCCTCGTCATGGGTTTGGTCAAGTGGAATACCCATGGCAGATATTTGTGCGGCAGCCGGCTGGGCCTCGCCATCCACAGTTATCAGATTTGTGTTTTAGAACCCTCGCTTGCAAAGCGGGAACTTCCAGTGTAAGTGCAAGCAAAAACCCCCCTTGGCCATAGGGCCCGATACATATCTGGTCCTGGCTAAACTCGGACTATGGTCCTTATATATTTATATACTTACATTTTAAGGATTTGGTCCTGTTAGGCCCATTTCCTTGCTTTCCTATACGAGGCTCGTCAAATGACTGGTTTCTATTGGGATTCATAACTTCACTCATCTATGGGCCTCAGGCATCTTGCTTTGGGCTACAGTATGGAGCGAAGTTATGCACGCACGGCGTTTTGAAGGGGGTTCCCATAGCGTAAGCTAGCCTTACGCAATACTCGTTCCCTCTTCTCAGGCAACCGAGGTTACATAAGTAAGCGAGACTTTATCAGAAATCTCCACTTTGGCAGGAGATTTTTGAAATAATCGTTTTCTTCCCTTCGTGTAAACGGGGCATCAGTCTGCGAATCCCTGGCTAGCAGTTTCTAGCATAAACAAATAGGTACTAGCGTAAACAAATAGGTGCTAGCGTAAACAAATAGGCGCTAACGTGTACAGTAGGCTACTTCAGTTGGCTTACTTGAAAAGTTTAGGGTGCTTTCACACTGGCAGTTTAGTTCGGAACGGAACGGGGCACGATTCGCATGAAAAATCACTAATGTGAACGCTGTCATGCGGACCCAGGTGCGCACTGGGGTACCGAACCCGAGACTGCCTGGAGGAGGTGATTGAGTTTGGTTGCACTCGAACCGCGGTTCGCGTGAATTTGAATACATCATGGACTCGGGTGCGCACTTATTCAGGAAGTAAAGTGACCTGCACATGCTTTTTAGCTGATTATGATGTATTTAGTTAAATAACACACATGTAAGGGATGATAGTGTTGATAATTTACCTTGGATAAGACGGGCGAGAGTGAGTATGCAGTGTATTCGCACATACAGTGCGTGGACTCAGGGCAACAAATTAATGGAAATCTTCTGTCTCCTGTGTTTGTAATCAGCAGAAAGCCAAATGCGACACACAGTAAACCTGTGTTGTTCACCAAATTAATAAAAAACACAATATATTGACCCACATTCTGTTTTCTATCATGTGTCGTGCACGTTTGCGATGATGTAAGATTAGGGCTGGACGATTTTGGCTAAAATCATAATCGCGATTAATCGAACAAGTTACCTCGATTACGATTATTGAACGATTATTCAAAAAAAAAATTCTCATGTGTCACTGGCAAGACTTATACTGTAAATATGTTCACGGTTATTTTTTTTAATGAAAGAATGCATAATCCTATCTTTGTGATTCTAAAATAAGGAAACACACAGATAGCTTTTAATGCTTACTTATTAAATATTTCAAACAATTGAATCAAACAAAGCATACAATGCTTGAAATAAAAACGTCTTATAAGTTTTAATGCAAAAAGAAAGTTTCCTAAAAATGTAGAAAATAGTTATTTTTGTAATCAAAATAAATTATTGTAAATATTGCCATCTTAAAAGTAAAATATAACTTGTATAAAACTAAAAAAACTAATCCTTTTCATATTGTGTAGCATTTGTAAATGCTTGTGTTAACGAAACCTGCTTTGTGGAGTGGAGGCACTTGTTGCTGGGCGTTTGTCAGTCTCTTTCTTTTTTTGCGTGTTTCTTTGGTACAAGCGGCTCCTGTTGCTGAGTTGACTCAGTGTTTGAGTTCCCTTTCACACAGAGATTCCGGAAAATACACGGATAAAGTGGCCCGGGATTTGACCCGGGTTCGCTTGACTTTGGTTCATTCACACTGCCAGTGATTTTCCGGAATCAAGAGAGTGCGTTCACACAGACACACACAACCCGCAAAGACACGTGACATGTCCCAGCGGCGTCTATAGTTTGCTTATGAGCTCCGATTTCTCTCGAGAAACCACGCTTGTGAATTTTTTTTCTCTGATTCGATCATAAACTAGCGTATGACGAACCGTTTCACGCTGGCGAACGATCCCGGCTTAGCGCCATCATTACGACACGGCATTCATTACGGCTTTTGTTCACACAGCGCGCGTTCCGGGACTGAACACGGCAATGTTACTATGTCCCCAACCTGGCATCAATCCCGGGTCGCGTTCACACAGAAGGTGTTCTGGCAATTTCCCGGGATCAACGTGCTGTGTGAAATTGGGCTCATGTTGCTTCAATGTCGCAGACTGGACGGGGCGGAGTTACTTGACTACACACGCAGTAATATGTTTTAAGGGGAAAGTACATTAACACACAGTGGGCGGAAATATTAATAGGATTAAAAAACCGAAATAACCGACATGGTAAAATTACGTCGCTATGAATTTCGGTTTCGATTATTTTTCGATTAATCATCCAGCCCTATGTAAGATGCACGCAAGCGCACCAGGATTCGATAGAACACTGCGGGGGGCGCCGGGAACAATCGCGCTCGTGGCTGCGGCAAACAAATTATTTCTCCATTTAATAAATGAAATATTCAGTCAGATAGGTATTTGTTGTGAAAGAAATAGATACAATTTCTGATCCTAGCAATGTGTGTTGTCAAATTATTTGAATTAGATCCCGAAATCTCTGTTTGTAATTTTTCTCATTCTCATTTTCACATTTCTCATAATCACTCATCGTGGTTGTATTCAGAGGTTTTCTAATTTTTGCAGTTCAAATGGCTTATCACTTCTGTCCCAATGAGCTTCTTCCTGAAAGTGGGCATGATCTCTGGCCATCATACCTGGGTGTTCAGCATCTGAAGAAAGCACTTACGGACCCGTGCCCGCATTGTACCTTACTGCCTATGCGGAGAGGCAGTTGTGTTTGGCGGGACAGGACCCCAACTGGGAGGCTAGTCTGACTTTGCGGCAGAGAGCTCAAAAGCGCCACGCTTGCTGCTGGTGCTCCTTGGGTTAAGAAGACATCTAGTTTTAGTGGTAGTCATTTGGCTGGGCAGCAAAGTTGCTTGCTATTCTTCAGACATGGTGGAGATGAAACGTCTTGCAAAACCTCCAACCAGCTGACCCAGTTCTTACTGCTGCTGCGGCTTCGACTGAGGATGCTCACTCACATCCATTTATGTCTACATGTGCTTCCGACACACATTTCCAGGATCATCTTCCAACTTAAGTTCCTGAGCTGCAGGACAAGCCAGTGGGATCTACTGTGGCTGTTGGTTCTGTTGAGGGCTTACTTCATTCTTCGGGGACTTCTCCAAACCTGGTGGATGACACATTGGAAGTGCTTTAGATGAAAGTGGCCTATCTTGGCCTTGATGAATGACCTGCACATCCTGTTCAGTCTAGTGTATTTTTCTGCAGACCTTCACCTATGGATTCCTTTGCTATGCCTCTATGTAAGGACTTCATAGCAGAATTTTCAAGTGCCCTCAAAAGACCAGGTATGGCCAAAAGGCATTCCAAGACTGCTCACATTCTGGATTCAATGGCAGGAGTGCAGAGTGTACCTGAAGTGGAACAACGAGTTGCTGCACTGGTGGTGTCACCAGACGAAGCACGGCGAGGGAATGTCCGATGCCTTAGTGCTCAGTGTGGCCGCACAGATTTCTTTCCTCTACAAGGCCTGAGACGCTAGGGCTGGTGATCAGACGTTTTACGACACATCAACTGAGTTACTGGGAGTGCACGGTGTCAGACCCTTGGTGATCCGGGTAAATAGTTTCTCCTGCAAAGTCCATCAAGTTCAATTCGATCACAATGGGTGACTCTCTGTCTCCGTCTCAGATGATGGATATCGAAACCTTCTTGCCCAGTTTCGTCTCTACAGTTCAGCCCCTGCAGGTTTGGAACAACCTCTTCCTGTTGGATTCATCCCAACATCAGCATCGACATATTGTCGTGACTCACAGTTCGTGCACCTCAGCAGTATACATCACTGGCCTTTTTGACAGCATGCATTCTGTTAGGAATTGTCCCCTCTCTTCACAACATTATAACAACCGACACATTCCTCATGGGTTGGGGGGCAGTTTGGAACCACAGAGGTATCAATGGTAAATGGTCAAGGGATTGGTCAATGGATCACATCAACCTATTGGAGATGCGTACCGTCATTTCTTTACGATTCTGAGGGGCCACCACGTGCTTGTACATGTGGAAAACACGTCAATTGTTTTCAATCTGAACCACTAGGAGGGCACATGGTCGGAGAGCATGTTGCGGCTCATTCAGAATATCCTCACCTGGTCACTTTCCACATTTTAAGTCACAGAGAGCAGTTTATCTGCCATGGGTAGTTAGTCAGGCTGAAGATTCTCCGTCCAGGAATTTGACGTTTTTGGCAGGAGTTGGGTATGGCAGGGGTATGTCTATTTTATTTGGAAAACAAAAATCACTGCCCGTTGTTGTTTGCCCAGATTGAAGCATCCAGTCAATTCCTCCGATTCCTCTATTGTGGAAGTCTCTTGCTCAGGACAGACGCAGGGTAGTTCTGATAGCACCACGGTGACTGTCTAAACCATATTTTCCCTTGCTCCTGACTTTTTTAATGGGCAAACTGAAGCAGCTTCCTTTTGGTATATGTGTTTCGACCTATCTGGCTGGCGCTGCGACTATCCATTAATTTAACAGTCTCTGGCGGTAATCCGGAATTCATAGAAGCACAATTACTTACGTAACCAGCGTTTTTCTCCTCGTAAAATAAATTTAATGACGATCATGTTGAATTTTTTACAAGTTACAACTGTCAGTAATCACTTTACGGATGTTTTTATGGATGTTTGGAAGCATAGTAACTGTTTTAAAAAGTCTTGTGAGAAAAGAATGTAGGCTACGTAAAAAAAAAACATTTTTTAACCCTTTTGCACGTACGTTCTAAATATTCAAACTGACAGCATTGTGTGAATTTTTTTTTTTCTGCGACCATTATGCAATGAATATCGTTCTAATTTCCATGGAGACGCATCAACCTTGTCACGTGACATTTCGCAGTCACAATGGCGAACACGATGGAAAACCGCCTGCAGGTTAGTAGTTTGAATGTTTCGATTTAGTTTTTATTCTAAACCTCTCAAATAATTTGTTAGCGTGTACAGACTATGGTTGATATGGTTATATTTGTGTGAGGTGTGACCATATATTATAATATAATAATTGTATGTATATGGTCACACCTCACTTACCATTATACAATATAGATATATAGGGAAATATAATTTAACGATGTTATAACGCTACAAATACCATGTAGCTTTTCTCAGCTTTGCTAGTGAGAGATATGTATAGTATAAGGAAAATTCTGTCAGCAATTACTCACCCTCATGTTGTTCCAACCCCGTAAGACTTTTGTTCATCTTCGGAACACAAATTAAGATATTTTTGTTGAAATCTGAGAGCTGGCTCACTCCTTCATAAGCTTCTAGGCAATTTCATTCTACCGCCCCAGAAAAGTTAGTAAAAACATTGTTAAAATAGTCCGAGTACAGTGGCTCAACCTTAAGTTTATTAAGCGACGGGAATACTTTTTGTGTGCAAAAAAACAAAAATAATTAAAGCTGCAAGCAGCATTTAGCGGTGTTCAAGCAGTTAAGGCCTTTAAGGCCGTTATTCACAAAAGCATCAAAAGACATTAAGTTTTATTTAGCATACATTTAACCACTGACATAATAGATGGAAAACACCATTTACAGCCAATACAGGCAATTTACCATGGGAAATATATGGTTTTAAAGCTTTTTAACAGTTATAGTGCCACCTATGGTCCGATCTCCATAAAAATTTGCATGCTTGTTAATGATGTTATGTCACATATGCTCATACATTTTTGTGAAGTTCTGAGTTTTCTTGTAGGATTTATAGGCTTTTGAGTGTATTTTGACACGCCCATTTTCTAAATGCCCCTGTTATAGCCACCCAATTGCAAAATTTCAACTTTTTTTCGATAATTATTGATCTAGAGAGTCCAGAGAATTGTCCTAGACTGGTCTGGTTCCGATCGGGCGAAATACCAGGGACTAGTTCGCAAAAGTAGGTTTTGGACAAAATTGGACGTAAACAGTTTTTTGTAGGCCCAAATTGAAATCTGAGACATACATCTTGAGCCAAGGATCACAGTGGTGTAAAAAGCATGAGGCCAGGGCCAACGGTCTAGTAGTTATTAGCAATTTAGTACTTTTGGTTGCTGTAGCGCCACCTATGGGCCAATCGGGGTCATACTCTGATAGGTTCTCCCCAAAAGTATGGCCTACCATCTGGCCGAGTTTCAAGTCTCTAGGCATTACGGTTTGGGCTGCACGATGCGTTTTAGGGCATTTTTTTTTTTTCAAATAGCAAATACAATAGGTTTTCAGCACTAAAGTGCTTGAACACCTAATGACTTTGTTCAACTATTAATTTACTTCTGTGTGGGCCTCTGATGTGAGTTCATGAGAGCGCCACAATGCATGCGAGAGAACTGAGAAGTTCAACGTGAGAGTAATTACTGACAGAATTTAAATTTTTCGGTGAACTAACCCTTTAAAACAAACTATTATACATACGTTTATACTTACTAATATAATTAGAAAACAGATTACAAATATAATTACAATTAAAGGTGCAAGCAGCATTTAGCGGTGTTCAAGCAGTTTACCATTTACCATGTTCCAGTATGATTTACCATAGTTTACCATGATATACCAAGTTCTAGTATGATTGACCATGATTTACCCTGTTCTAACATGGTTTACCAGAATTGAACACATTCTAGTATGATATAATATGATTCTAACATAGTTTACCATAGTTTACCATGATTTATCTTAGTTTACCTTGATTTACCATGTTATAGGATGATTTACCATGATATAGCACATTCTAGAATGATTTACCAGGATTCTAGCATGATTTACCTTATTTACTATGATTTACCATGTTTCTGGCGTTATTTACCATGATTTACCACGTTGATAGACATTATGTGAAGCATCAGAACAATTGAAGTGATAAACTCTGACAAAATATGATTGTGTTATAATAGTAATAGTTGTATAAGTGATTTATTATTGTCTATATATATGAATGCAAAAGCACATGTGAAAAGACTATTAATAAGTAGAGAGGGCAGTAGAAGACCACTTACTGACTCACTTTCATTTTGAACACACTTGATTTCACCAGTATTCTGCACTAAAACAAACCAGTTGTTAACTATATTATGCATGCTTACACACACACACACACACACACACACACACACACACACGGGATATGTTATTGTGAAAATCTCTTTTAATGGTATATAAGCATTTTGACAGTTATAGCGCCACCTATGGTCCGATCTCCATGAAACTCTGCATGCTTCTTCACCATGTCATGACACATGTGCTCATCAGTTTTTGTGAAGTTCTGAGTTTTTATTTATGATTTATAGGCTTTTGAGTGTATTTTGACACGCCCCCTTTTCTAAACGACCCTGTTACAGCGAACCAAAGGGCAAAGTTCAACTTTTTTTCGATAATTATTGATCTAGAGAGTCCAGAGAATTGTCCTAGACTGGTCTGATTCCGATCGGGCAAAAAACCAGGGACTAGTTCGCAAAAGTAGGATTTGGACAAAATTGGCCATAACAATTGTTTTTGTTGCTCCAATCGAGAATCCGATATATACATCTTGTCCGTCTTGAGCCAAGGAACACAGTGGTGCAAAAAGTTGATTCCAAGTCAAACGGTCTAGGAGTTATGAGCAATTTAGTACTTTTGGTTGCTGTAGCGCCACCTATGGGCCAATCGGGGTCATACTCTGATAGGTTCTCCCCAAACTGAGGCCCTACCACCTGGCCAGGTTTCAAGTCTCTAGGCCTTACGGTTTGGGCTGCACGATGCGTTTTAGGTGGGTTTTTTTTTTCAAATAGCAATTACAATAGGTTTTCAGCACTTCGTGCTTGAACACCTAATGAATTATAATCAAAATAGTATCATAAATAAATGAATATATTCTGTCTTTTTTTAGGCTTAATAATGCTTCAGTGTGTGGTACTCCTCGCCATGAAAATAGCTTTGAATGCTGACATGGCATTCAATAAAATAATCTGAATATGTGGTACTCCTCAAAACATGGGTCAGCACACAAGGGAGTGTTGCATGGCACACACATGTGCTTGGTGAGGAGCCTCTGCTTGCTCTTGCGTGTGCTAGAGAGGCAGACTTTGCCGTCTGGTCTTGCTGCCCTGGGCAGTGGTCTGAGGGACTTAAATTGGGAAATGCCTGGCTGTAAGGCACAGAGGAGTGTTCAAGGCAGGACGCATGTAATGTATGTATGATGGCCCGCAGCCGTATAATTTCGAACCTGCCAGACGTGAGAGGGCAAATGAGGAATTGCCAAGAACTGATGGCCGTCAAAGCCAATTAAACGCATGGTCCGAGGAGAATGAGTGGAGAGTTGGTGAAGTGTCCTGGTGAGTGGCTATCATTTAGCAACACAGCAATGAGCACTGGAGCTAGTCTACGAGCAGCAGTGCACAATAACGACACTTTTTTTTTTTGTTGAAAAAAAAAATCAATGTTTTCTTTATATCTAGTGGCAGTGATCATGACGTTAGTTCAGATAATTCACCGGTAACCTTTGTCATAGTGTCGTAGTACTGGTAAACTTTGTCATCTAGAGATAGAAGCCATCATGCTAGCTATCAGGGGGTTTCTAAGCGTTTATCACTTCCTCCGGTGAAAATGTTGTTGCAAACGTAACCGCCGCGTGTCTGTCGCTGTGTTTGGCAGGTGCTTGTTTGGGTGTTATAGAGAGAGATGGGCAGACAGCCAGATAGCATAACGTTAGCATAGATAGCAAGCAGCTAGATAGATAAATAGATCGAAATATATAGTAGGTAGATTGACAACGTAGAGTTGGTCGCACGTCAGAGGCGCCCGCGCCATTGGATGTGCAGTTGCCGCATATACTAGCCTATCTATCTATATATCTGTCTGTCTATCTATATATCTAGTCTAACTATCTATATCTATGTATTTATATATTTATCTAAAATCTTCGCTATCTGAATACTCTCGTCTACTTGTCTCTCTAGTCACTCTCAATGCTCTCAAAGCGGGCTTTGGTAAATTCTCTCCCCAAGGTGATGTAATGCAATGCATTGTGGGGGAAAGGAGAATCGTTGCAAACAGCTGTAAGATAGTACCTACTTTTTTGTATTATTCCGTTTTGTGATACCCAACAACATAAAATACAATGGATAACAGTTTAAATGTTTATTACCAACAAGCAAATTGCACAAATTCATAGAAAAATTAACTCTGCAACAAGGCCTTTAATTTCCAGCTGTGATCCATTTTCTTTGAATTCCACCTCCCCTTTTATCGTCTTTTTTTACAACATATTTTTATTGAAAACTAAATTCGAGTTAAATAAAATAGGCAACTTTTACAACTTAGATTTTAAACAGATAACAGAAAACGGCTCGGTTACTAACGTAACCTCGGTTCCCTGAGAGGAGGGAACGAGTATTGCGTAAGTAGCTTACGCTATGGGAAAACTCCTTTTCTCGAGAATATTGAAGTCTTTATGTAAAACGCATTGCAGCTGCACAGCTGACAGCAATGAACGAAGGCAGCTCGGTCATTGGCTGTGCTGCGGCAACTTGCTCGAACCAATGACGGGGCGACTCTGAATGCGCGACCAATGAGCGCGCTTCGCGCCCGCGCGCGTCAGAGCCCGCCAAGATGGGCGTGGCCAAGAGCTATATATTGGGCGCCCCGTCATGAGAGTTCTTTAGGTTAAAACGACTGAAGCGAACTAACCAAGCACAAGCACGGCAGCTTACGCAATACTCGTTCCCTCCTCTCAGGGAACCGAGGTTACGTTAGTAACCGAGTCGTTCCCTTTCGAGAGGTCTCTCCTATTGCGTAAGTAGCTTACGCTATGGGAACACCATGCAAAACGCCGTGCGTGCTGAACTTCGCCTTATGATAGCCAGAGGCAGGTGCCTGAGCTAAAAAAGCAAAGTTATCATCCAACTAGCCGGCAGAGGCGAGCTTTATATGTGGGAAAGAATACAGAGCGGCTAGAAGGCGCTCAGTGTGACACAAGCACATACATAATCTAGATACGAACTCGTAGTTCAACTAGCATCATGCTGATAGTACATTGGAATGCATGGTCGGGACCTGTAGGTTGTAGAACCTGATAAATGTGGACGGTGAGGCCCAGCCTGCCGCCGCACAAATATCCTCGATCGGTATCCCGCTCGACCATGCCCAGGAAGAAGCCACACTCCTGGTGGAGTGTGCTTTGACTCCCCAGGGGCATTGAAGTCCCTTAGCTTCATAAGCCAGCGCTATAGCTTCAACTATCCAGTGAGAGATTCTCTGCTTTGAAACGGCGGAACCTTTCGTACGGCCGCCAAAGCATGCAAACAGTTGTTCTGTCTGTCTGAATAGGGCAGAACGCTCCAAATACACTCTGAGAGCCCTAACGGGGCAGAGTAGATTAGCGTCGTGTTCGTCTGCTGGGGACGATAGCGCAGTTAGGGAGATAACCTGTGCTCTGAAGGGAGTGGTGAGCACTTTAGGAATATACCCATGTTTCGGTCTAAGGACGACCCTGCAGTCGTTAGGTCCGAATTCTAGGCAGGCAGCGCTTGTCGAAAGCGCGTGCAGGTCGCCCACTCTCTTGACCGAGGCGAGTGCCAGCAAGAGCGCAGTCTTGAGCGAGAGCTGTTTAAGGTGCACGGTTCGGAGTGGTTCGAACGGAGGCCCTTTAAGAGCGTCTAGGACAGTAGCTAGGTCCCAGATCGGCACTGAGGGGGGGCGTGAAGGGTTCATCCTCCTAGCGCCCCTTAGGAAACGAATAATTAGGTCGTTTCTTCCCAATGGACGTTCCATTACAGGGTCGTGTGATGCTGTGATGGCCGCCACATATACTTTGAGCGTGGAGGGGGCGCGGCCCGCCTCCAGAAGCCCTTGTAGAAAAGCGAGTACGTTCGTAATCTCGCATGTTTCAGGGTTCAGGCCCTTGGCATTACACCAGACACTGAACACTTTCCATTTCTGGGCATATAAGCGTCTCGTGGAGGGCGCCCGCGCCTCAGCGATGGTTTTTAGTGCTCCGCTCGTGAGGTTCCTGGGAACCCGTTGAGGGGCCATGCATGAAGGGCCCACAGATCGGGGCGGGGATGAAATATCATCCCGTTGGCCTGACTGAGGAGGTCTGGCCTCAGTGGAATCGGCCGTGGTGCAGATTGCATTTGCATCAGATCTGGAAACCATGTTTGGTTCTTCCAGAGTGGGGCTATCAGCAGCACTGCGTCTTTCTCCTCTCTGACCCGACTGATGACCTGCGGTAGCATCGCGATCGGGGGAAAGGCATATAAGGGACGGCTCGGCCAGCTCTGGGCGAGCGCATCCATGCTTTTCGTGAAGAAAAGAGGGCAGTGCGCGTTCTCCTTGGAGGCGAAGAGGTCGATCTCCGCTTTGCCAAAGGTTTTCCATAACCAGTGAATCGTCAGCGGGTTGAGAGCCCATTCTCCTGGGAGAATTTTGTCTCTGGATAGCATGTCCGCCCCCTGGTTCAGGGCACCTGGCACATGCGCTGCTCTCAGCGAGCGCAAGTTGTGCTGGGACCATAAAATGAGTCTCCTGGCCATTGAATGCATGGAGCTCGACCTGAGTCCACCCTGGCGATTTATGTACGATACTACCGTCATGTTGTCCGTTCGGACCAAGACGTGTTCGTTTCTCAGCTGTGGGAGCAGGGCTCTGAGAGCCAAAGCGACCGCTTTCATTTCCAGACAGTTTATGTGTAGGCGCTTCTCCGGGTTTGACCAAAAGCCGGAGACAGGCCTGCCCTCGTAAAGGGCCCCCCAACCTATTTTGGAGGCATCTGTCGTTATCATCTTTCTCCTTGTGTTCACACCCAGACTCACGCCTGACTGGTACCAGTCGGCGGCTTTCCAGTGCGTCAGGGCTTTTATACAGCCGTGGTTCGCTCTGATTAAAAGGTGGCCCGAACGCCACGCGTAAGTAGGGACGCGGCTCTTGAGCCAGCGTTGGAGAGGGCGCATATGCAACAATCCTAGCTGGAGTACGGCCGATGCTGAGGCCATGAGACCGAGCATCCTCTGAAACCGCTTGACGGGGGCGAGCGCGCCCGCCCTGAATGATGTTGCAAGGCGCCGGATGGTGAGCGCGCGCTCTGATGAGAGACGCGCTGTCATTTGCATCGAGTCTAGAACTATTCCCAGGAAAGAAATCCTCTGGCTGGGAGATAGTATGCTTTTTGCAAAATTGATTCTTAGACCCAGGCATTCTAAATGGCTGATAATCCAAGATCTGTGTGTTATTAACTGACTCTCTGATTGTGCTAGAATCAGCCAATCGTCGAGATAATTCAGTATTCGCACTCCCCTTCGCCTTAGGGGGGAAAGTGCTGCATCCATACATTTCGTGAATGTACGGGGAGCCAGGGACAGGCCGAACGGAAGTACTGTGTACTGGTACGACTGTCCCTCGAAAGCGAATCTCAGAAACGGCCTGTGATGAGGCGCTATTGGAATGTGAAAGTAAGCATCTTTCAGATCCACTGAGAGAAACCAATCTCCTGGGCGTACTTGCGCGAGGATATGCTTGGTTGTTAACATTCTGAACGAGCGAATCATTAGTGCTTTGTTCAGGTGTCTGAGATCTAGGATGGGGCGGAGACCGCCATCCTTTTTCGGGACGAGAAAATAGCGGCTGTAAAAACCTGCCTCGCTCAGAGAGGGGGGAACAGTTTCCACAGCGCCCTTTTCTATTAGTTTGCGCACCTCGGTGCGTAGAACATGTGAGCACTCTTTTCTCACTTTCGTCTCGACCACAGTCGTAAAACGTGGTGGTCTGCGAGCGAACTGGAGCGAGTATCCGTGCTTTACTATATTCAATACCCATTTCGGCATATCTGGAATATTTTCCCATGCCGCTGCGTGTACAGATATGGGCTGAATACAGGCTAGGGGCGGGCCGCTGTGACGCAGGGACCCGGCCAGCGAATCGCCTGAGCTCATAGCTCTCAGAGGCGCGGGCGCGCGCTGAGCAGCTGAGTGAATGGGCGCGTGTGTGATTACAGCAGCGCGCGCTGTGTCTGTAAAACTCGCAGCCTGGGCTGGGGTTGTGTTTGACACTGTAAGGACAGTGTTTATAAGTGGGGGTGCATAAACAGTGGTAGGCACACGCGTCACTTTTATAATGTTTCCCGCTTTTACTGGGGATGAATTTATAACTGTGTGAACAGTGCTTGTGTGTAGTGGTGCGTACATGACCGTAGGCACGTGATCTACATTCATGGGGTGCGCAGCTTGAGCTGGGAATGAATTTGGCACTGTTTTGACAGTATCTGGGAATGCACACCTTGTGGACATGTGAACCCTTAGTGACACAGGCAGAAAAAGACTCTTTTTGTGTTTTCTGTGCGTCGCCGTAAAAACGGCGTTTGTTTGCAGGTGAGCGAGCTCTGTGACTGGCCCATTGACTGCTGTATGAACATATCCAGCCGCCTGTAAGGGGACTGGGTAATGCTTGAGCTTTTGCAGAGAGAGTGGTCCGGCTTTTGCGAGACACGCACTCTCTCTTTTCATTCTTGTGGCTAGGATGGCTTTCGAGGCTCGGGGTTCAGCACAATCTTGGGCCGAGGACCCCGTCGCTCAGAAGGCGGCTTGCGGTTGTGAGAGCGCGAGCGGCGTCGAGCGTCAGCCTGAGGCGCGGGCTGAGAGGCGGTGGGGGCTGTTCTAGCCCGCTGCGGCTGCGGCGGCCTCTGTCTGCTCTGCGATTAGCTGGAGCGCTTGGGCAGGAAATGCCGCATAGCTTGTGAAGCATTCTGGGCCTCAGTGAAGCGTTCGGCGAAACCCTTAACCGCCGGTCCAAACAGCCCGCTGGTGGAGATAGGCGCGTCGAGAAATGGCGCCTTATCCGCGTCCTTCATCTCAGTCAGAGTCAACCACAGATGGCGCTCGAGAACAGTCAAATTAGCCATGGCACGGCCGATAGACTGGGCGGTGGCCTTCGTGGCTCGCAGGGCTATGTCAGTCGCGCTGCGTAGGTCCTTAAAGGCTTCGGGTTCGGGGCCAGACTCGTCCATAGAGCGGAGAAGCTTGGCTTGGAACACTTGAAGTACCGCCATAGAGTGAAGCGCTGATGCAGCTTGGCCGGCGGCGGCGTAGGCGCGACCGGCGAGAGCTGAAGTAGTGCGGCAGGGCTTCGAGGGGTGGGAAGCTTTGGCTTTCCATCCGGTGGTGGAGGGCGGGCAGAGATGATTGGCCACGGCCTCCTCGAGGGGCGGTGTTCCCTCGTAGCCTCTTTCCTTCGCGCCGTCCACAGAGGAGAGCGAGGAAGAAAAAGAAGGCTTTAGGCGCGCAGAGTGGGGGGCTTTCCATGACTTGGTGAGTTCGTCGTGAACTTCCGGGAAGAAGGGAGAAGGCCTTTGCCGAGGGGCCTGCTGGCGCCCCTGCAGAAACCACTCATCCAGTCGGCTCCGGGTTGGTTCTTCGGGAGAAGACCAATCGAGCCCGAGGTCTTCCACGGCCTTAGAGAGAACGCGGATAATCTCGCTATCCATGGTGGAGCCCCCGCTCGCGCTAGCTAGCGTCGACGGGGCGGGGTCGAGAGTGGAGCCCGGCCAGTCGTCCGATGCAGCGTCGATTGACAAGCTGTCATCCATTCCCCCGTCGTCCTCGGACGCGCCGAAAGTCACAAGGCCCACCGCTCTGCTAGAGGGGTGTGGGTCCGGCTGGGTGAACTGAACCGGCGGTGGGGAAGGCAAGAGCGGCGGTGAAGCACGCGGAGACTGGCTCGGCGTGACGTCACTGAGCTCAGGTTCAGGAAGCCTCTGTGAGCGGCGCTTTTTCTTAGTGCGCGGCTCGAACAGAGGGATGGCGGCGATGGGCTCGCTCACGGCGAAAGCGGCGAGGCGAGCCCGCAGTGCGGAGAGACCCAGGTCGTCACATTCGGGGCATCCGCCCTTGGTCAAAGCAGCTTCTGCGTGGTCCCGGCCCAGGCAGCGAGCGCAGATGATGTGACGATCCCCGTCCGGGAGAAGGTCTCTGCACGACGCGCAGGAAGGCATTTGAAACAACGCCTGGAAAATTTGCTCTTTTACAAGTGTCGCAGAGCGAACAGATGTAAATACTTGCGTGAGCAGTACGCCGGATGGCTCAGTAGGATCGCGTTAGAAGGCGGCTGAAGGTGCCGACGTCCTCGTAGCAAATCCCGCTGGTATGCTTTTCGACGGCGAAGCTTCAATAATCCGGAGGATCCAGCGAAGAAGGTGTTCGCTGAAGGAGATTAAATCTAAAGAACTCTCATGACGGGGCGCCCAATATATAGCTCTTGGCCACGCCCATCTTGGCGGGCTCTGACGCGCGCGGGCGCGAAGCGCGCTCATTGGTCGCGCATTCAGAGTCGCCCCGTCATTGGTTCGAGCAAGTTGCCGCAGCACAGCCAATGACCGAGCTGCCTTCGTTCATTGCTGTCAGCTGTGCAGCTGCAATGCGTTTTACATAAAGACTTCAATATTCTCGAGAAAAGGAGTTTTCCCATAGCGTAAGCTACTTACGCAATAGGAGAGACCTCTCGAAAGGGAACAAGAAAGGAAAAGGACATAACCAAACTATACCACCACCCTCCCACCCTGACTTAAAATCATATAAAAATATGAAATACAACAGGACTTAGTCTGGTAAGACCTGCAAGTCTGCAAAATATGATAGAAAGGGCTGCCCCCTTTTGTCATCTTACAGGTGAATGTTGCCATCACTTTCCTGTTTGCGCACACAGTCCCACAAGCTCCAGTGACAAGAGGTGCTGGAAAAGTGTGGGACTACTGTACTAGTTGTCCACATAAAGAACATGACCCTTTCTTAGGGAAGGTGCTAAAAGTGTCATCACAACAAACCCAGAAATCCCAAGTCCCATCCAACATTACGGATGTCACTGGTGGATCCGGAGTAAACGATCATGTCCTGCACATAACCAGTGAGCACATCACACAAAACAAAAAACTTGACCCCGAATCTGTGCCGTTTAGATGGAATGAACTGACGAAATGCCAGCCAGCCTTTTCACTTCATCAGAGACTCATCCACAGACAGATCCCTGTATGGCACAAAAATGCAAATGAAAGGAGGAGGTGAGAGCAGTGAATAGGTTTCTGTTTTTTTTTTTCCAGTGGGTCGTTGAAAACTGCTGTCGCATTGCTTGCGAAGTGAAGACAGCGGAGGAGCAGAAGGAAGTGGTCCTGTGAAAACAAAGACCCGAAAAATGGTGTCGAGCATGTGGTCTGTGCTCCAGTAATCACAAAGTGATGGTTTCTTGATCACCCCCATTAGGAGAACTGACACTAAAAATGTGTACATTTAAGGGACATTTGTTGGAACCCATTTAACAAGTTTTCAGAGGTATAGTTGTTTGTTTCCTCCACAATTTCTCCGATGACATCTGCGAGGAACAATTTAAAACAATTTACCCCACTGGGGGATTTTGCACACCACACAGCTGGTTGTCAAAATTGCCGGGGTCAGGATGATTAAAAAGGTTGGTTGCTTTCCATGATGATCAGTTTACTTGGTCTGCCTCATGACGTGGGTAAAACATGGACTGGTGTTGTCTCTTCATCGCTGTCAAAAATTCCTCATTTGTCAATTGCCTTCTATTTTCTCTGAAGAAGTTAAAAACTGGTGAATTTTATTAAAGTTGTGTCTCAAATTAGAACAAAGTTGAGTGTGAGGTAACGGTGACGTCAGCTCTACATCACTTGTCAGCAGAAAAATGACTTGCAATGCATGACAGTTAAAATCTTTTTTATACCAAATATTTACAAACTTGTTAACTACATCAATATATATATATATATATATATATATATATATATATATATATATATATATATATAGTAACTCCTAATGTGGTTTTAATACTTGAAGAAAAAGATCATTTTAGTTGATGGGTAAGTTATCAAGGGCTATGGGGGCTGCCATTGTTTGTTTACAACACTGATGGAGTCGCACTCGGAGCATGCTGGATTTACAACATGCAAGATCATGTCTCCCGAAATGACAGTAAGTGGGTGTCAAACTGTGAGCAAAACAGGGTAAGCTTTAGAGTTGTCTACACGATGTGTGTTTAACTTGAATAAAATAATATTAGCTACATAATGTGTGAGGTCATCTATGAAGATAAAATTATGACGAATGATATATCCACAAAAAGCAATTCACATGCGCAAAATAAAATTATATAATAATAAAATACATTTCACAAATGCAAACACAATTCGTAGATATACAACTGTGCACAAAAACCTTAGAATGTTTAAAATGTACGAGCGTGTCCTTGAATTTGAATGTGCAAATCGTCATTCACGTACGAATCGCCTTGTGTGTGTGTGTCTGTGTGTGTGTGTTTGAGACTTTCCTGGCAGCTAGCGCTAGTTCACACTACATGATTTTAAAACGTCGGGCTGAACTGTGCGGTTCACACTACATGACTTGCTCTCTGAGAAATCAGGAGTGTTCAAGAGCTGTTCACACCACACGACACAGCGTGATTGATCCGCAACAGGAGGTAACGCACTACACGAGTTGACAACAACTCTGTCACCCAACGATTCTATCTTGTCTACAAATCTATCTGTCTAATGTCTATCTTGACGCGAAACAGCACGCGCCAATACACAGCAAAGAACAACACAACACGCGAATATGGTCAGACAGAAACTAGTGCTGCAAACTGTTTGCGTGATGATTTGCTCTGAGAAAAAAAGAAAAAAAAGAAGAAGAGCATACATCATCTGCATACGCGAAGAGCAGGTCTGTGCTACAGAGAGAGTTGGAGGTGAGTACAGCATGTTTATATCGGAGATGTAGCTGCATGTTTATGTTTAGCTGATGGCAAAAATCACGTATTTACCCGGTGACCTCAACTCATGCCTTGCTGTGATTGGCTGTTGCTCATGACATCAGTGAGATTGAGTTGTGCGACAGCTCTGGATATCTAGAATGCTAGATATTTTTCTAGGCTCGGCGACGCGTCTGCGAGGGTCTTTGATGCGTTGTTGGCTCTTTCATACTAACAGATTGGGGAGCGTTCATCGCTCACTAATCCACCGCGATTTGCACGCGATAACACCCTGACCTGTCGGCGAGCTCAACGATTTGTAAATCGGGCTTAAAATCATGTAGTGTGAACTAGGCCGTAACACAGAGCGGTCGTACTCTTTAGCCAATCAGATTTAAGCTTATCAATCGACCAATCAGTATCACGTGAGGCCGGGCCATACCTGCATTACGTCATCAGCTTTCGACCAGTTCATGGCCGAATCGTTCATTTCTGTGTTAACTGAAGTTAGAGATCAGTTGAAGCAAAAGTTTATTAACTGCTGTTTAGTTCACATGTGAACATAAACATTTATTTTTAGTATTGTTGGATTTTCATGTCCTGTCCACCACACATTCAACTGATGATAATGTATGTAATGACGCCATAGGAGACATGTTTGTTTTAAACTGCATATATTATGTAGTTTTATTGTTTCAGATTTCCGAGACAGATGATGTATGAAGTTGCAGACAACCAGTACTGTGATCTTACCGTTCCTACTGTAATTCTTTGAAAACAGTCATGTTGCAAGCCATCCATTTTGACAGTTGTTTCAACAAGAGTTTTAAAGTGATGCATTGATACTGTATCTATTTGTCTCCTGCGGACTATATGTACACACTCTAGGAATACAGCCCTGCTATGCATGGATTATTAAATGTTCTTGTCAGAATTAAAACATTCAAAGACATAGTTCAATTTGATGTACACATTTTATTAATTTGAAAGTTTCCGAAATCCTTTGGGAATAAAATATATATAAAATGACTTGATCATGATTAATGTTCCTGTTACATAAGAAGATCATGAACTGACAGTCTTAAGTATGAAGCATAACATTCAGTACAGAGAAATATACGTCTCTTCCAGAGTTGTGAGATCCAGTCAGAGTCTACTTTGCTTTTAAAGTATTTAAATATAAGTGCAACACATCAAGTGAAAGTGAACAAATGAATTGTGTTCAATCCAGTCATCAGTAGACCTCTCTGTTAGGAAAGATTTTGTCCTGATATTTAAAATATTAAAAACCTATAGTACGAGAGGTGCAGACAGAGGACGTCTGAGATCAGGTGATGGTATTTGAATAGAGTTTACTGAGTTATCTTACTCGCATAAGCTTTCTATGATAAGTGCCTTTGTCTTATCAGCATAAAATCAGATTTGCCTATTTTACTAAGCAAAGTAAAATTAATGCTTCACAATATTGTCCTGTGAGACCTTAAGATGACAATAAAAAACCTTATTTAAAAAACTTGAGATGGCAATACAGCACAAAACATAAGGAAATGCATTTTGAATATATTGGTAACAGTCTACAATATGGTACAATAACTAAGTTAACAACTAACCATGAGCAATACATTTGTTGTGGTGTTTGTTAATCTTTGTTAATGTTAGTTAAAAATACAGCTGTTTATTGTTAGTTTAAATGTTAACAAGATTTTAATGAAGTATTAGTAATGAAGTATTAGTAAATGTTGAAATTAACATTAACAAAAAATAATAAAGGCTGTTTAAGTGCAGTTCATGTTAACTAATGTTAACTAAGGAAACGCTATTGTAAAGTGTTACCAATTAAGACATTAATACAAAAAAGGTATAAAAGAGAATAAAGAAGTAACATAAATTAAGATGTTTGAGACTGCTATCCAGATGTCACACCAAAGGTGAGTAATCCTGAAAAATACAGGCAAACAATTGTTAATTATAATTTAACAACATACACAAATGGCAAATAAACACTGTGTGCTCATTAAAATAGGTCTATTCACCATTTAAAGAACAATCTCGATGAGGCCAGTGCTAAGAGAGCTAGGGTGGGTACTGACCACCGATGATTGTTTTGCACTCATTAGCGTGATTGTTGAGGGTGTGAGAGCTGTCTTTACCTGCAGCTAAAATACAACAAAACAAGCATCATTCTTCTTCATTTTTGACACAATATGGGACATCTGATTACAACAGCACTTGCTTACATCAGTTAATAAACTATTGCTTCAACTGATCTCTAACTTCAGTTAACACAGAAATGAACGATTAACTGCACTTACCTCTGCTCAGCCATGAACTGGTCGAAAGCTGATGACGTAATGCAGGTATGGCCCGCCCTCACGTAATACTGATTGGTCGATTGATAAGCATAAATCTGATTGGCTAAAGAGTACGACTGCTCGGTGTTACGAGGAAAGCGCTGCCAGGAAAGTCTCAAACACACACACACACACACACACACACACACACACACATGCAAGGCGATTCGTACGTGAATGACGATTTGCACATTCAAATTCAAGGACACACTCTTACATTTTTAACATTCAAAGGTTTTTGTGCACAGTTGTATACCTACAAATTGTGTTTTGCATTTGTGAAATATATTTTATGAATATATATAATTTTATTTTACGCATGTGAATTGCTTTTTGTGAATTTTTATTTTCAAGCACGTGAATTTTTTTTGTGTGTATGTGAATTAGGTTTCATGCATGTGAAATTGTCTATGCATGTGTGAATCATGTTTTTTGCGTGAATTATATTTGAGACTAATCTGCTTCCATACTATTGTACCGAATTTTGGTTGTAGTTCCACCAGAGTTCCACTGGGGGGCGATCGTCCGAGTGCAAAATGAATGGGAGTCTATGGGGTTAGACGGCTAAATTTGTCTCTTTCACCCGATTGCCTTGACAATCTCAGATTTGAATGTAGGTTTTGCAAGTTCAACATGGGTTATAGGTCGAAAGTTAAATGAACGAGTACTTATGTCCTTTTGATTTCTTACAGGTTGAGTTGTTGTTGCCCATAACACGCTAGCATTCTGCTAATGGATGCTGATTGGTAAGTGAAGGACTGATTACGACCAGACATACCGCCTGGTGGCATCGTGGCATCCGAAGCGGGACCAGAATGTTAAAGGGTCATGAAACCCCCCTCTTTCAGCTCAAGTCTAGCTCACAATCTTTTTGAAAAATGCAACTTAAATGGGCGTGGATGGCTGTGAGAAGAAGGGAGGGAGTGGGTGTGGCACGACAGGGGAGAGGGGGAACTGTCATCAGCCAGCAGTGTTGCCAGATGTACGATAATTATCGTATTTGAACAATAATTTTGACCTCTGTACAATGTACGATAAATAATGAACGATAATTTCAGAGTTTTCAGTCGTTCGTCCAAACACACATCCTACCGCTTCTCTCTCTGACCCCGAATCATTTCGCAGGCTCGCCTGCCCGCACGCAAGCACGTACACACACACATACACACACACACAGGCACCACACGGTGTCGCCCGGCCCGTACGTCAACACTACACATTCACAAGTCTCCCGCATTAAGCATAAAATTGATATATCATCGAAATATCTAAAATTTTCATAACGACCTCTTATTTAACAAAAGGCAAGTAAAATGACCAGGGTTACATTTGAGACACACACATAGCCTACCTCTGAAGGGATAGAAAAGTCCTCAGGACTTGGTACCGCATTACTCGCAAGACTTAACTTGCATTGGTCATCGACAAGGCCAAAGTCCACCATTCTCCAGTATTCGAAGCTCTCTCGGGTAAAATGTTTGCGGCACACTGGCAGCATCGTGGGGAAATATATTCAATCCACTTTGACTTTTGCACCACGAAAATTTTGCGTCCCATGATTGTCTCTCTCCTTTACTACGCGATATCACAGTTTGACATGTCTGTGGAAAGATCCATGTGGTGTCATGAATAATTAAGAGACAGTGTCTCATTAATAATTATGAGAGACCGATGAGTCATCAACGCACTACACTGTGCTCTGCCACGTCACAGCCTGCGATGAAGATTTTAAACCCGGAAGACGAAAATAGCGGGGAAAAACTAAAATTTAACCATTTTCACCCTACTATTAAACTAACAGATGCTAACATTGTCTTCAATGGTGTTCAACACACATAGCTCTGTTAAAATCTCAGAAAATTTGGTTTAGGGTTTCATGACCCTTTAAGGCCAGAGTGGGGCGGGGTGGGACCAAAAATTTTACCGGGAAATTTCGTAGACCATCGGCCCTTGCAAAATTATTTAGAAAAATATTAAGAAAGCCACCACTACTGGTCACATCTATGGTTAGATTGATTTGTTTAGATCCAGGTAAGTCGTGTCTCATCAGTTTTTTAAACATTAAGGCACGGATGTAGCCTAAATAAATCTCCAGTTAACTAGCAGAGCATTCATTTAGTTCGCTATTAAATAAGAGATCTAGTGCTAAAATGTGTTGTTTTTTAACTCAAGCTGAGCGCTCGTTGCCACGGCGATCAGTTACATGGATACAGTGTTGTGCCTCGCACAATCGGATGCGCTCTTCAATCTATCGCCATTGTGGAGACTCTATTCATTGCGGTGAAATCACAAAATAAATGCACACAAACCCTGCGCACGTGTCCCTGCTTGATATAGACTGTACCACTGATGAAGATATTCAGTTATGATGAGAGAAAAAAAACCTATTCGAATGCGGATTAGAACCCGTAACCTCTGACCCGCCTGGCAAAAGATCTACCACTAGACCACCGCCGGATGATATTTCTAAGAACTTGCAATGTATAACTATTATCAGACCAGCCCTCACAGCCTCGAAACACTATCGGCCCACCGGGAAGAGTCCCGACTCTCCCGATTGCCACTCCGCCCCTGCAGCAATCCTGAAGTTCCACCGCCTTTTGTATGCCTCCAATTCATCCAGCTTTTCCCAAAGTTGTTTGTTTTCGGTCTTTAGCGATGTAACTTGATCCTTCATCACAGTGGAGTTTGTAACGGCAAGATCGGCCTTCTCAGAGTTTGCGTTCATTTCAGTTCCAAGTTCAGCGATGCGGTTTGAATTACAGGAGACAGAGTTCTCTTACGAGAGGTTCTCTCGTATTGCGTAAGTTTAGCTTACGCTACGGGAAAGATTCATCTTCTCGAGATAATGAAGTCAAGTCTAGTCAAGTCATCCTCATTTATATAGCGCTTTTAACAATGTAGATTGTTTCAAAGCAGCTTTACAGAGATAAACATATAATTTAAGGTAACAGAGATTGGTTTGGTTTTATAGTTGTAGCGAAGAACTACCTGAAGCTGCTAGGGCTAGTTGGATCGCAGTGAACCAGGTGTGTCGGTCAGAACACCACAGAGTGAAGTATCAGTTTGAACTGGATTTATTCTCACTGGTATGCAGAATTAGCATGAGAGGAGGAGACAGCCTTTACATAAACTTTAACAAGATATGAAAACTTGAGATCAATAGTGCAGTATACTGATGAGAGCAGCCTCCAGAGGGAATGGAGTTCCTTAACTGTGTTTGAGCATGAAGACGATTGCTGTTGCACATGCAAGGCTTGGTGGACAATGACACGATGTGAGCAGATTAGGCACACTTAGCTGAGACCTGGAGTACAGTCAGTAGGCCCAGCTTCAACTGACGTGGGTTTGGCTCATAAATGGGCTGAATAACCATTAGCTGGCATAGACATGTTTGGCGTGCTCGTAGTAAAGGATGTAGATGCTTGTATGTGTGTGTGTGTGGTTTCTCTGCAACACACAAAAGCAATACTCAATAACAGCAAAATCATTACAAATCATCATTCACATACTGACTATAGGCTGCTCCCCTCATAACAATGATACATAAACACTGGATATAATATCGTCCATCATATTTACTTTAACTATTTATCTACATTATTTACTATAACAGTCTAAACATTCTAACTCTAAACTTGGAAGATCGACAGATAAGTTATAAGAGCTGTTACGGATTAATCAACATCGTCAGAACTGTTAACTGCGTCATTACTGATAACGAGCATCAATCAGCGAACATTACGGAATAACACTCACTCTTTATAGGACGCACACAAACACAAGATACATCCACCTGAAAGGCAATAATGCTTCTGAAACCCGTCTTCAGCTGTTCGTGATTGCGGTGAACCTGATTACTAGCAGCGGCTGATGCAATCTGCCATTCGCAC
This sequence comes from Siphateles boraxobius, assembly GCF_051911475.1. Lineage (NCBI taxonomy): Eukaryota > Metazoa > Chordata > Actinopteri > Cypriniformes > Leuciscidae > Siphateles > Siphateles boraxobius. The sequence goes on along the minus strand of NW_027508908.1, from coordinate 11,763,685 downwards.
TGAGCGGAAGAGAAAGCTGCTCTTCCGGTCACTCCCTACAGAGTTCATAATAAGAGTCCCAACTAAAATAGTGCTACATTGCTCTAGCATCATCTTATTATTAAGGGGCCTTTTGCACAGCCGCCCCCAAATTGCATGCAATTTGCTCACTTAAAAGGCTCACCTTAAATTTGGACAGTAGAGGGGCATTCCTCATCCTCCTCAGCATCTGGAATGACTGGAAGAGTAATAAGCCGGGCAGCTGGCGGAGTATACACTTTGTCTTTGACTTGCACGTCCGCGGATCACACATGACCATTTGCACTCGGATGTAATTTAACCACTCTGCCAACTGGCCAAAGTGCCCTGGGGCACTGAGGGTCCATCAACAGGACTACCGAATTCACTGTCAGATCAGCTGGGACACCATGCCACTTCTGCCTGCATTGAAGGGTTGGCAGGTAACACCTGATGAACCTTGCCCACAAGTGATCTGCTATAACTTGGCAGTGTCGCCATCTCCGCCGGCTTAGTCCCTCACTCTTAGGATAGACTACTGGAGGCAGTGCTCCATCAAGCCCCCCCATCAAGAGGACATTAGGAGTCACGGTGTCCAAGTCATCGACACTGGATGAGGTATAGCCCAAAGGTTTGGTATTCAATATTGCCTCTACCTCCAGTAAGGTAGTATGTAGTACCTCCTCAAAGATAGGCTGAACTCCTAAGACCGTATACAGTGCAGCCTTAACTGACTTGATCTCCCTCTCCCAGGTTCCCCCGAAGTGAGGAGCTGCAGGTGGATTGAAGTGGAAGTCAATCTTCTGCTTGGAAAGGAGCCGTTGGAGGTCGGAAGACTTGTTGTCAAAAGACTCACGGAGCTCCTTCACTCCTGCCTTAAAGCACTGCCTGATCTCAAACCCTCCAGATGCTAGCACTTCCCTGAGCCGGTCCACCAGCTCCTTAGCTTCCTCTGCTGTGTGCACACTCTGAAGACAGTTGTCCACTTAGAAAAAGTGCTCCACTGAATGCCTGACTCCTTCTCCTGGACCCCCATGATCTCTCGCATGCATTTGGAGAGCGAAGGTGGCGCAACACGGTGAACATGCAGTGCCAAATGGTAAGACCTGCCACTCAAAGACATCAGGGGGGGTTTCACTCTTCATGTCCCTCCAGATAAACCTGAGGAGCGACCGATCTTCTGGTAAGAGCTGAACCTGGTGGAACATGCCTTTAATGTCACAACTGACTGCTACTACATGTTCCCTGAAGCGCAGTAAAACATTGGCGTCTCTCCAAACTTCTTAGGCTGGGTAGCACGGCTTCCTTGGGAGCTTGAAGAGGGGGAATGTCTCGTTTCCGTAGCAGAGGTGTGGCATATCTGTGGACGCCTGCGACCTGTACTCAAGGGGAAGATCCGCCAGGTGCTTGTACTTCCTATTCAAGCTTGCGATGGTGTAGGAGTGGTCTGCTAGACCCAAGCGTTGAGAGGTGAAGGCCTCCACTATCCGGAATGTTCGCTTAGGATTGGTAGAGGATGATATTTTAAATGAGACAGCAGCTCCCTTCAGGGTTTGAACTTCCTGCCTAATCGTGCGGAGAGCAAGGTCCTCAGGCTTCTTCTCCAAACCCAACTTATCAACGGCCTCGGGGAGGAGCATTGTGCGCTCAGAACCATCGTCCAGAACTGCGTAAGTGTCTAATGTCCTTTCCCTGTTGCGCAGGAGAACTCTGACGACTTTCAGCAGAACACGAGAGTGGGCCGATGGTCTGTCTAGGTAGAGAACTTCTGTACTACTGCTCACCAGACAGCTTTCAGCCTTCGGCGGCTCAGCCTTGGGGCGTGTGTTGGCATCATGCAAGACTCTCAGATGCTTCCCTTGACACACCTCGCAGAGTTTCTTGAGGTCACATTGCGTTGTCAGATGTGCTCTCCCGCATCTCCAACATCTCTCATTACCTCTGATCCACTCAATGACCTCCTCTTTGGTGAGTCTTTGAATGACTGGACACCTATTCAAGAAGTGCTCTGTGCCCTCACAGTATGGACAGTAGGGTTTGGATTTGCTCTTCCATTTCGGCGCAGATGAGTTCTGACCCTCTTGTCTCAATCCTCGGTTCAACGTATAGCTCTCTGCTCCGTGCAGCACCGTAGCTATTGGCTTGCTCCGTCGCTTCTCGGCTCGAGGTCCTGACAGCCCTTGGATACGGATGTCTGAAGGGTTGTCGTAACCTTGGCACCACTACTCGTATCGGAGCCACTCCGCCAGGTCGAGCAGCGTATGAGTGTGTCCGGGACGATGGAACATCTGACGTCTGAAGTTCGCTCTCATCTCTGTCGGAAGCTTGGTGAGGAGTCGTGCCACATGTGAGCCACATTTCAGCTCGACTTCTCCATCTGGGCCCAGTGTCTGTAACATACCCACAAGTGACTGTACATGCAGGGAGAAACTCTCAAAGGCAGCTACATCTCCTCTTCTGATCTCAGATGAATCCATCACTGCAGCGATCCTCTGCAATGCTACATGGTGCGGCTGGCCGAACTTCTGGGTCATGCCTGCCATGGTGTCAGTGTATGGCCTAGGCGAGTTAATAAAGGAGTCGACAACGAGACAGGCCTCCTCAAGTTTCACATGATCCACCAGAATCTGATACTTAAAAAGCTCTGAAGCGTCAATGGGTAGCAGATTGGCTAGGGCTAGTTTCAGCCGAGAGAACTCCATCGGGTCCTTATGGACGAAGAGAGGAATTTTCGGTGCGGGGCCCCTGTAGTCTCCTCCTCCCAGAGTCAGCGATGCTGGGGAGAACTGTCTGCCTCGAGCAGGGTGTGATTGACTTGTATCAGGCCTGGCTGGGTACTGAGTTGAAGATCCCGCATCTGTGCGATACATTCTGGGCTGCGGACGGGAGATGGGCATGTAGGGTTCTAGCACCCGGGTGTAGGACCGGACGTTGTGATGTTCAGGACCTCGTGTAGGTTGAGGGCTGTTCAAGCTACGAGGGGTAGAATGTAGCCGAGTATGGGCTGTGACATTGGAAGTCACACTGTCCCTCATCAATTGTAACTCGCTCATCATTCTGTCTATAACGGTGACCATACGCTGATCCTCGGCAGCCGCCGACGGAGGAGAGTAGTCAAACGAAGGCCATGGTGGAGGGGGAAGTCCCTCGTCAAACTCCTCCTCCTCTAACGCTAATGAGTCACCCGGTAATGGAAGGGGTGGCACTGGCCATCGCTCTGAAGACGGATCCCGCTGCACTGCTCCTAGCACTCTGGCCGAGGTTGTTAACTCACCCGACTCCCTTCTGGTACCATGAGGTGAGGCTAAACTGTACCCCAGGCTCTCTCTTTGTAACCCGCTCGGTTCATCCTCCGTGTAGAGCATAGGGGCATGTGGCCATCCTAGGCTCGTGTTGTTAATGCTCTCCCCAGAGCTCGTGGAATAATCATCCCGTGCATCGGGGAGTCTAATCCACTTTACATGAGGCTGTGAACTCCACTCTTCCCTGGTCGGCGCGTGTGGTAGCGGGCTGACATGCGAGTCATGTATCTTCGGTCGTGCTACACTGACCTCATAATCTCTCAAATATGATGGCTGCCTTAACTGCCGCCTGGGCCTGGTCGATGGGGCCCACACTGCTTCTTCACTTCGTTGCATGCTCCCAGCACAGCTGCGATCCGGCTCGAAGGACCACAAAATGTAGCGAAGAACTACCTGAAGCTGCTAGGGCTAGTTGGATCGCAGAGAACCAGGTGTGTCGGTCAGAACACCACAGAGTGAAGTATCAGTTTGAATTGGATTTATTCTCACTGGTATGTAGAATTAGCACGAGAGGAGGAGACAGCCTTTACATAAACTTTAACAAGCTATGAAAACTTGAGATCAATAGTGCAGTAGACTGATGAGAGCAGCCTCCAGAGTGAATGGAGTTCCTTAACTGTGTTTGAGCATGAAGACGATTGCTGTTGCACATGCAAGGCTTGGTGGACAATGACACGATGTGAGCAGGTTAAGCACACTTAGCTGAGACCTGGAGTACAGTCAGTAGGCCCTGCTTCAACTGACGTGGGTTTGGCTCATAAATGGGCTGAATAACCATTAGCTGGCATAGACATGTTTGGCGTGCTCGTAGTAACGCCATCAGCGTCATCAGCTATCGGGTGGTGATGGCGCAGTGGATAAGACACATGCCTTTGGTGTGAGAGACCTGGGTTCGAATCCACTGTGAGAGACCAATGTGTCCCTGAGCAAGACACTTAACCCCTAGTTGCTCCAGAGGCGTGCGACCTCTGACGTATCTAGCAATTGTAAGTCGCTTTGGATAAAAGCGTCAGCTAAGTGAATAAATGTAAATGTAAATGTAATTGTAGTGTAGTAAAGGATGTAGATGCTTGTATGTGTGTGTGTGTGGTTTCTCTGCAACACACAAAAGCGATACTCAATAACAGCAACATCATTACAAATAATCATTCACATACTGACTATAGGCTGCTCCCCTCATAACAATGATACATAAACACTGGATATAACATCTTCCATCATATTAACTTTAACTATTTATCTACATTATTTACTAGAACAGTCTAAACATTATAACTCTAAACTTGGAAGATCGACAGATAAGTTATAAGAGCTGTTACGGATTAATCAACATCGTCAGAAACTGCGTCATTACTGATAACGAGCATCAATCAGCGAACATTACGGAATAACACTCACTCTTTATAGGACGCACACAAACACAAGATACATCCACCTGAAAGGCAATAATGCTTCTGAAACCCGTCTTCAGCTGTTCGTGATTGCGGTGAACCTGATTACTAGCAGCGGCTGATGCAATCTGCCATTCGCACTGAGCGGAAGAGAAAGCTGCTCTTCCGGTCACTCCCTACAGAGTTCATAATAAGAGTCCCAACTAAAATAGTGCTACATTGCTCTAGCATCATCTTATTATTAAGGGGCCTTTTGCACAATAGTGGTTCTTGAAAAATGTTTTTTCCAGCTAAAGTTAATTTTGATTGATTCAATTCCGTCTAAATGATCATTTGTTATTAAATTAGGGGCCGCTAAGACGACACCGTTCTCTCTAAACAGACTTTAAACGTGAACCTGTGATAGACGCTGATGGCGTTCGCATGCGCATTAAGAATTTATTCTATAGTTACGTGCGTTTGAATATATGTGCGCAGGTTTTTAATTCCTTACAAACCATGCCTAAACAAACTACTTGTCTTGTCTATAAATTTTGATGCAGAATTTTATTTGATCTTATCACTTTGGGTAGGTACGCGAACCGAAAAATTCCACAACGCTTTATCTGTAGAGTGGTATAGGGATCCTCCATAGGGAGAGGCTAGTTGGCACTTCAGCACTGCATTGTCATCAGGTCCAGGCGAAAGTCCTTCGTCAGATCTGGAAACGACCTGGATCCGGCAGGCTGCGGGAAAACCTCGGGATAAACAAAGACACTAAAATTAGTGTAGATGCCATTCTTCTTATGATGTAACGAGTACATCATTATTTAAGGGAAGTGTTCCCAGTTCCGGCTGACCTAATCTAAGCAGCCTAATATTGAATTATAGAAGTCTATAGAGTGTTATGTGAATGCTAGGTCAAAGAGATGTGTTTTTAGTCTAGCTTTGAACTGACAAACTGTGTCTGCTTCCCGGACAATGTTAGGAAGATTCTTCGAAAGTTTTGGTGCTAAATAGATAAAGGATCTACCGCCAGCAGTTGATTTAGATATTCTAGGTATTATCAACTGGCCAGAACTTTGAGATCGCAATAGACGTGAAGGACTATAATGCGTTAAGAGCTCGCTCAAGTACTGGGGAGCTAAACCATTTAGTGCTTTGTAAGTAATCAGCAATATTTTAAAAATGTATACGATGTTTAATAGGGAGCCAATGCAGTGTTGACAGAACCGGGCTAATATGGTCGTACTTCCTGGTTCTGGTAAGAACTCTAGCGGCTGCATTTTGAACTAGCTGTAGTTTGTTTATTAAGTGTGCAGGGCAACCACCCAGTAGAGCATTACAATAATCTAGCCTTGATGTCATGAACGCATTAACTAGTTGTTCCGCATTTGTCAATGAGAGTATATGACGTAATTTAGATATATTTTTAAGATGGAAAAATGCGGTTTTACAGACACTAGACACGACACTAGACTTTCAAATGAAAGATTGGTATCAAAGAGCGCACCCAGGTTCCTAACTGACGACGAAGACTTAACAGAGCAGCCATCAAGTGTTAGACGGTATTCTAGGTTATTACGTGTGAATGTTTTTTGTCCAATAATTAGAATCTCTGTTTTTTTCAGAATTTATTAGTAGGAAATTACTAGTCATCCAATTTTTGATATCAACTATGCATTCCGATAATTTTGTGAATTGGTGAGTTTCGTTAGGTTTGGAAGAAATATAGAGCTTAGTATCATCAGCATAGCAGTGAAAGCTAATTCCATGCTTCCTAATGATATCTCCTAAAGGTAGCATGTACAGAGTGAACAGCAGCTGTCCTAGTACTGAGCCTTGTGGTACGCCATACTGAACTTGTGATCGCTAAGACATCTCTTCATTTACTGCTACAAACTGATAGCGGTCAGATAAATATGATTTAAACCATGCTAATGCAATTCCACTAATGCCAACAAAGTTTTCTAGTCTATTTAAGAGAATGTTGTGGTCAATGGTGTCAAATGCAGCACTAAGATCAAGTAACACTAATAGAGAGATACAACCACGATCGAATGATAAGAGCAAATCATTTGTGACTCTAATGAGAGCTGTCTCAGTGCTATGGTGCGGTCTAAATCCTGACTGGAAATCCTCGCAGATACCATTTCCTTCAAGAAAGGAACATAGTTGTGAGGATACTGCCTTTTCTAGTATCTTTGACAGAAAAGGTAGATTTGAGATCGGCCTGTAATTGACTAATTCTGTAGGATCAAGTTGCCTTTTTTTTAACAAGCGGTTTAATCATAGCCAGCTTAAAGGTTTTTGGTACTTATCCTAGAGACAAAGACGAATTAATGATGTTAAGAAGAGGATCTATGACTTCTGGAAGCATCTCTTTCAGTATTTAGTCGGTATAGGGTCTAACATACATGTTGTCGATTTAGATGAATTAACGAGTTTGCAAAATTCTTCCTCTCCTATGGCAACAAATTAATCAAATTTTACCTCAGGGAGACTATAATGCACTCCCTGATGTGATGCTGTAGTAGACGGTTCCATAGTTATAATTTTGTCCCTAATATTATCAATCTTATAAGTGAAGAAGTTCATAAAGTCATTACTGCTGTGTTTCTTGGAAACTTCTGGGCTTGAAGCTCTCTTTTTTGTTAGTGTAGCCACTTTTTCAAATAAATACCTTGGATTATGTTTATTTTCTTTTAATAGGGTTGAAAAATAAGCAGATATAGCAGCTTTTAAAGCCTCTCTGTAAGCAATCGAGCTCTCCTTCCATGAAATCCGAAATACCTCTAGTTTTGTTTTTTTCAAGTTGCGCTCCATTTTTCTGGCTGCTCTCTTAAGGGCCCGGGTGTGCTCGTTGTACCACGGCGTTGGACTATTTTCTTTAATCTTCTTTTAGCGGAGCAACTGTGTCTAAAGTGCTGGAAAGGAGAGAGTTAAAAGTTTCTGTTGCAATATCGAGTTCTTCTAAGCTATCTGGGATGCTGAGATGATGAAACTGACTAGGAAGATTATTGATAAAGCAATCTTTAGTGGCAGAAGTGATAGGTATAAGATACTTGTAACACGGAGTTGGCTTTGCAGCCTTGGCTAAATGTAATTTAAATGAGATTAGATAATGATCTGAGATGTCGTCGCTCTGCTGCAGAATTTCAACAGCATCAACATTGATTCCATGTGATAATATTAGATCTAGAGTATGATTACGACAATGAGTAGGTCCTGACACGTGTTGTCTAACTCCAATAGAGTTAAGAATGTCTTTAAATGCCAATCCCATTGCATCTTTTCCATTATCTACATGTATATTAAAATCACCAACAATAAGGACTTTATCTGCACTCAATACTAATTCTGATAGAAAGTCAGCAAATTCTTTTATAAAATCTTTATGGTGCCCTGGTGGCCTGTATACAGTTGCCAGCAGAATTCTCAAACTTGATTTATCGTTTACATTATATTTTTTTACATTAAGCACCAACACTTCAAAAGAAGTATGGATAGCACATCTAGGTTATAATCTGAAATCATATCATTAACTATGAGTGCTTTTGAAGTAAGGGATCGAATATTCAGCAACCCAAGCTTTATTGTTTTGCTCATTTGTATTATATCTATTTTTTATTTGTTGAATATCAATTACATTTTTAACCTTAGATCCGTTTGGACGTTTTTTGGATTTCCAAATTCGGGGAACAGACACAGTCTCTATATGATGATATCTAGGTGAAAGAGGCTCTATGTGATGGGATTTATCTGACCTTGGTGACGCGAGGCCGCTAGCAGACGGTCGGTTTAGCCAGTTTGTCTGCTTCCGGACCTGAGCCCCAGATTGTCATGTTTTGTCTCTAAGACTATGAGCCAAATTATTAGAGAGAAGAGCAGCACCATCCCAGGAGGGATGAATACCATCTCTTTTCAACAGGTCAGGTTTGCCCCAAAAACTTCTACAATTGTCTATGAATTCTATATTATTTTGCGGACACCACTTAGACAGCCAGCCATTGAGTGATGACAATCTGCTAACTATCTCATCACTCCTTTGAACAGGAAGGGGGCCAGAGCAAATTACAGTGCCTAACATCGTACTTGCGAGTTCAAACACCTCTTTAATATTAATTTTGGTGATCTCCGACTGGCGGAATCGAACATCATTAGTGCCGATGTGAATAACAATCTTAGAGAATTTACGATTAGCATTAGCCAGCACTTTTAAATTTGCTTTGATGTCAGGCGCTCAGTTCCGTGTAATAGAATCGCCAATTACGAGGGCACAATCAACAGAATTCTCAGTGGGTGTTTCACTGAGTGGGGCAAATCGATTTGTTGTGGTAATCGGAACGGAAGAGTGGTTTTTTGATCCGCGACTAGAGCGTTCCCTCACTGTCACCCATCTGCCTGGCTACACAGGCAATAATTCAGCCGGAACCGAATCATGTAAAGAGTTCACTATGCTAGGCGCATCCAAAATAGAATCGAAAGCTCTAGCACACTTACTATCCTCAATTAAAGTTTGGATGCGTGTTTCTAATTCTGAAATCTTCTCCGTCAGCCTGACTGTTTCCTTGCATTTATCACATATAAACCCTATATTGCCGACGGGGAAGGCTATGCTAAACATGTAGCATGAAGTGCAGGTGAAAATAACAGGACAAGACATTACTCACCGTGTTTGTTGACTGATTCTTACTCACCTGGGCTTTTTATGAACTCGGCACGGGCGCGCGAGAGAAAAATAAATAAATAACTGAGCGCACGGGTGGCGCGTTAACAGGCTAGCGAGTTACTAGCGTGTTGTGCTAACAATAACGGAAGTTAGCGATGTCAGGTTAATCTGAGATGCTGTCTAAGCTGTATTTAGTAGTACAACTAGACAATAAACAATAAACAACTAGAAATGGTAGTAAATGATGGTTCAAAACAGAAAGAAATACAAAGCTAATACGAGGCTTAGACGGAGCTTACAGCATCGAAGCAAACAAAACACAGCAGGCAGCTAGGCAGACAGGAGCAATCGATCAGGATCAGGAACAGCAATCCAATCCAATCCCATGTTTTGAAGCCAAAAAATTATCCTTAATTTTGTATTCATTGAAAACGCAGTGCAGCAGCTAGCAGACCTAGAGCAGGCCATCTCGCGTGCTCATTGGCTGCCCTGCGGGCAACTGCTGCAGCCTACCAGTGAGCCCGGCATGACGTCACGCCCAATGAAGGGCGCCCGCGCCTTCATAGCGTCACAGCCCGCCAGAATGGGCGTGGCTTAGCGTATAAACAGGGGCTGTAGGCTGACTTCCCTGATTTTTCGTCTCTTCAGCGTGCTCTTCGCATCGCTGGATCTGAGAGAAGCCACCGCCGCCGTCGAACAGCGAACAGCCAGCTTAGGACAGCGCTGAGGAAACCGGCCGTCTTCGCCACCTTCAGCCATCCGTGCGAGCTACACTATCCGGCGACGTATCCTTTACCTTGCTAAAACCTATTCTAATAGAGCAGCGAGTGTCTTTTTTAAGACGCCTCGCACTTCCGGGGCTGCGAGCTCTGTGAAGCGCTTCCGCTGTCGACCCTGCGGGTTCGACTCGAAGCCTTCAACACCCCCCGCCCCTCCTCACCGACGCGCAGCTGGCGCTCACGAGCCTCACTGCCGTCGCATCTGAGGATGAGGCCGAGGGACACGTACGAGCACGCGGCTAGCTCTCTTTACGTTACAAGAGAGCTACCCGTGTCCCCGTTCGCGCGTCATGCAGAGCCCTCTCGAGCTCTCTGCATGACCCGGACGGGCATCATCTGTGTTATATGTAGGTCCCGTGCCCACTACTCGTGCTTGCGCCCTCGTACAAACACTGTTCCAGTTCTGCTCGACCACCGAGCACGCGGCTAGCTCTCTTTACGTTACAAGAGAGCTACCCCGCCCTCGCGTCCCCGTTCGCGTCATGCAGCAGCAGGGCCCTCTCGAACTCTCTGCATGACCCGGACGGGCTTGCGCGCCGCCGTCGAACCCAGAAAAATCTCAAAAAGAGTATAATGTCTGGTCCGGCTCATGCCGTCGGTGTAAGTGTAGTGAAAGTGCCCACGCCCCAGTGTTCACCCCTACACATAAGCACTCCAATCTCGCAGAGCACACTCTCATAAAGCGCAGAAAAGCCGCTCGAGTGTTGAATGTAAGAAATGTGTCCACAAGTCTGTGCCCACTATCTGCCCGCTCTGTTACACGATCAAGAAAGCAGGTTATGAATGTAAGTCTCGTGCCCGCCAGAGTGCGTTCACGCTTGCTAACACAAACCTCCCCCCGGGCTCCGCCCACGCGTTTAAGTGTTATCACAAAACGCAAGGCAATTATAAAACGCTCCCCATCCATTATATCCGGGGCGTCAAATACCCTTGTAAGTCTAGTGCCCGCGCACACGCGCTCACGCTTACAGGAAGCTTTTCCGCCCGGAGCGCTGCTCGCGAGTCAAAAAGTGAAAAAAGAATGTTTCCCATCCCTTATGATTGGGACATCTCACATAAATCAGCCGGTTTCGGCTTTCAGCGAGCAGCCATTGCCCAGAACCGAGAGCGCGCGCGCCACGCTTTCGGCTCCGGGTCAGTTTCACAAAAGAAAGCAGGTTATGAATGTAAGTCTCGTGCCCGCCAGAGTGCCTTCACGCTTGCTAACACAAACCTCCCCCCGGGCTCCGCCCGCGCGTTTAAGTGTTAGCACAAAACGCAGGGCATTAATAAAACGCTCCCCATCCATTGTGATCGGGGTATCAAATACACTTGTAAGTCTAGTGCCCGCGCACACGCGCTCACGCTTACAGGAAGCTTTCCCGCCCGGAGCGCTGCTCGCGCGTCAAAAAGTAAAAAGAAAAAGAATGTTCCCCATCCCTTATGATTGGGACATCTCACATAAATCAGCCGGTCTCGGCTTTCAGCGAGCAGCCATTGCGAGCATCATTGCGAGTGAGCATCAGTTTCACAAGCCCGCAAATGGCGGCGATCTGAACCCGGAGGCCATTCGCCCCCTAGAGGCTCACATAGCTGCGTGGGAAACTATCCCAGGGATTTCAGAATGGGTGCTGAGCACAATATAGCAGGGCTATACACTTCAATTCATTCGCTGTCCCCCGCGCTTTCAAGCCCGGAGCGCGACGATAGTGAATGCGGAAGTAGCACACCTATTTCACGCAGAAATAGTAAAGCTGCTGTGCAAAGGGGCGATAGAAAAGGTGCCGCCTTCTCTGAGCGAGTCAGGCTTTTACAGCCGATATTTTTCTCGTACCCAAGAAGGACGGAGCCTTCAGACCTATCCTAGATCTGAGACATTTGAACAAAGTGCTTGCGAAAAGGCCGTTCAAAATACGTGCGACCAGGAAAATCCTCGTGAACGTTCGCCCGAGGGACTGGTTTATTTCTCTAGATCTGAAGGATGCCTATTTTCAGATTCAGATAATACCCCGTCACAGGCAATTGTTGAGATTCGCCTTCGACAGTCAGGTATATCAATACACCATCCTGCCGTTCGGCCTGTCCCTAGCACCCCGTACATTTACAAAGTGCATGGACGCGGCGCTCTCCCCCCTGAGAAGTCAGGGGCTGCGAATAATGAACGATCTGGACGATTGGCTGATTTTGGCACAGTCAGAGACAGAACTGCTGTCTCACAGAACAGTGCTTCTCAGTCACCTGGAAAGCTTGGGTCTCACAGTCAACTGGACCAAGAGCTCATTACTGCCCAGCCAGTCAATTTCCTTTTTAGGAATAGAACTTGACTCGGTGACCATGATGGCTTGTTTATCGACACAGCGCGCGCGCCGTGTTCGCCACCTAGCCGCATCTTTCCAGAAGGGCAGCTTTCTCCCTTTGAAAACATTTCAAAGGATGTTGGGCTGTATGGTATCAGCTGCAGCGGTGCTTCAGCTGGGCCTACTGCGCATGCGCCCGCTCCAACGCTGGTCGGCCAGAAAATCAGAGTGACTCAGAACTGCATAGCGGCTCTGTGTTCACATAAACTGTCAGGAGATGATAGCGGTCGAGAACGCGCTGAAGTGCTTCCTCCCGTTCATACAGGACCAACATGTTCTTGTCCGTTCAGACAACATGTCTGTAGTATCCTATGTAAACCGTCAGGGCGGTGTCAGATCCAGAAATCTCTGTAATCTGACAGAACGCCTCCTTATTTGGTCTCAGATGCACCTGCCCTCGCTGAGGGCGGCGCATGTGCCTGGCCATTTGAACGACGGCCCAGACAAACTGTCCAGGGACAATGCTCCCCCAGGGGAATGGTCCCTGCACCCCCAAACGGTCCCCTAACGTTACTTCTACAGCCTACACACAGCAATATAAACAACATCTCAGCATGCTCTTCACGTCGTTCTTGTAAAATAATAATAATAATAAGTAAACAAACATCAAAATCACTTCGCTGAGAATAAAACACCACTTACCAGCAGCCGCAGAGTTGAAGATATCCTCTGGCAGTGCGCGTAGCCGCGCGAAATCAAAAAATGCGCGTGCAGCGTGAGGAATCGTCCCGGACGCGATATTTTTTTTCACAGGATGGTAGGGGAAGACTCATGAATATTCACCTCCACGGGGGCCCCAGGGCCCAGCAGGCCTCGATTCCAACCAGATATGGGCTCAGGCAGGAGAGAGATGACTCTCTCACAAAGAACGAAGGACAATCTCAAGAGTTTTGGAACAAAGACTCCAACCAACAACGACTCCAATCACCCATCCTTCCGACTTCCTCACTTCTCCTGGGTGCTCGGCGTGGCCTCAACAGAGTCCCAGGCCTTGACCAAACCAACCATCCGTTCCTGGAGAAAGAGAACGCTCAACCAACTTCCACTTGACACTGCGGGAACCATCAACGACTTCAATTTTCAACAACTTCAAGAATTGTTCCCATTACAAATGCAAGTATTCAATTCAATGAAATGTGAAAATGAAATTCTGATGGTTCTTCTGATAGACCCTCTTCCGGTTTCCGCTTTCATCCTATCACTAACCTATTTATGTATTCATGTGTGTATGTTGTTTAGTATATTTATATTCATATAAATATCTATATTTAGTTAATAAAACTTGTACATAATATGTATTTGGTTCTGTTTTGTTTGCAATACAAGTCACTTTACGATCACGGTTTTTGCTACTGGCTCAAAGTACAAGTACAGGCGAAGAAATAATTATTCTTCTGTGGCCAGGGAAGATACCCTTTTCTTAGAATAAATTAATAATCAAAAGAGTTCGTTGGAAGAACTGATTAATTGATTGTAATATTAATTCAGCCACATCAAGTTAATCCAATTAACTGACCCAAATATTTATAATTAATAATAACAAGATATTATTGATTATTAATATTTCCAAAAAGCTGAGTTCCTTACAGTAATTAATATCACTTTACGCTTCCTCATTCTCCTGTGTGGCCAAACCATTCAGAAAGTCCTCAACCTCCAGAGGGGACTTGAGAATGTGCTGAGTCGAACCTCGTGTTCAGATTAACCGGGTATACTAAATGTTTTAAATTAAATTCATTTCATTATGATCCAAATGTTATTTTTATGGTTTTACAGAACTTTTGTCTTGAAGTTTCAAGACAATATTGAAATGCTTCATATAAGAGAGCAGTTACTGGAGAATAAAAGCAGTCCCAGTGGCAAAATTGCCACTATTATTTAGCTGTTTGTGCGATTTTATTCATCTTTCAATTTAAAATACATTAATAATCCATAAGAAAACACAGTTTTTCATACTGTTTTTAAATTGACCTTCTGAGCGCTGATTCAACAGTGAAAATGAAATTGGTAAGCTAATAATAAATCCTCTCTCTCTCTTTTTTTTAAAGATCTACAAGAGACAGTAGGGACTTGATTTACAATAGAATTGAATGCAAACAAATATTTTTGACTGATTTGAAGCTAAACAAATAACTGTGCGCCAGTCACTATCCAATTAAACCTTTCAGAGCAGAGTGCAATGACACCATGATCAATAAGGAAAATTTACTTGCGCTTACAAAAACAATTGAAAAATGTTAATGTAATAATCCAATAAACAACCATGGCAAATGATATTCGATTGTTTAAAATTAATGTAGCAAAAATCACTACATTGAAATGTGTCTTTGGACTGAATTGAGGATATTTTTTTCAGCTCTTGTGCATTTTCTTTAAGGGCAGCATAAACAAGACCAGGTCTAAAATTACAAACAAAACATTTTTTTATTTTATTTCATAGAACTTAGAAAAACACAAAGACAAAACAAAAACAAGCTTGTCTTGCCTACAATGGATTTACATCGTGCTCTTTTTTTCTGCAAATATTTACATTCAGTATGTACATGAAGTGGAAATGAAAAACAATTGCCACAGTAAGATTTAATAGTAATAACAATACCACTATCAACAGCAATGACAATATATATGCGAGTACATACATACATCGCAAAGTCTGAAAGGACAGATAACAAAACAGCGATATAGATATAAAAAGAATAAACTGAGGTGTTACGTGTGGTTATCATGCGTTTCCAAAACACAGTTTAAGTTGATGGATCTGATGGATGAATATAAAGCAAACAAGTAGACTCATCTGCTCACCCTTTTATGTCCATTTCTAGAATTACATGAGAGATAGATTTTCATTTTTTCAATGCTGAACAATCTAATCAATATTTGCATTGAAATATATAGAAAAAAGATATCATAAAATATCCAGAACTATATCTTCAGTTTCAACAGATTTAAATTAATGGAACATTTACCAAAAATAGCCCTCACCCTCATGTTCTTCCATACCAGTATGACTTCAGTATGACACAAAAGATAAATTTTAAAGAATATTCTGGTCATTTTTGTTCATGCAATTACGATTAATTATGCATAAACATCAAACTGATCTACCTCTATATGGTATTTTTAAATGAAATTGCATTAATTAATTGTAATTGCATAGTAAAAAAAAATTGTAAATATATTTTTAAAAAATGTCTCAGTTTGTGTTTTACTGTGGAAGGAATGCGATACTGGTTTGACAACATGAGCAAATGAGTACAGAACCATTTATCTAAAATCAAATAAGGCTTGAAATAGGAAAATAAAAACCTGGAAAAAAACAGTGAAGCTCAATTATGGAATGGGATTTATGAACTGTTTATAACCGTTTCAATTAAATTCAAGTTATTCGAATTTACCTTTGTAATTTTAAATGAACAAAGATGGTAGACGTGGATGACAATATTTTTATCTTCGATTTCTTGTGTATATTCCTTCATTTCATGAATAAATAAACAAATATAGTATCTGCATGTAGGAGAAAAGTTGTCACTGCAAATGTGAATAAAATTCATGTTTGACTCCCATAAAGGCACAGAATGCTCAGTCTGCCTCTTTCTCTGTTTTTAGTGAGATGTAGGCTTGGCCAAAGAGAGAGCAAAGCCATTCAGACTTTCAGCTGGTCAAAAATGTTAATCTACTTTCAAGCCAGCAACAGAAACTGGTAATGTGTAGACAAAAAACAAAAACAGAAAAGTACACAAGATAGGTGTGCATTTCCGTCTGCTAACCAGAGTGGTAAGCGTTTCAGACACTGGACACAAATCACGCACAAGATCACATTAATTAAAGCATTAGTACTGTTTACTGTGACTGTACCATATAAATATTTTCACTCAGCACCTCCTCACATTCCCTCCCTTATGCATTTGCTGTTATTGGATGACCCTTCCCAGCATCGTGCTGATTCACAGCCCCAGCAGACAGACAGGGCAGACTGTGCTGGCTTTTCTTGAGCAGCTGTATACGGTTGTGGCAGTAGAATTTAACAGCCCTCCAGTCCCGGTGGTTAGTGACCAGCAGGGGGCAGAGCTGCAGGCAGCGCTCACAGTCCGCTTTGGCGGGCACTCGCAGCTCCATAATGTTTTGCACCAGGTGTGACTCAACAGCTGCCCGCTCTGCTTCAGACCAAGGCCGCTTTAGCACACCACGTTTCCCTGAGACAGAGAGGACAATGTATGTTAATCATTATTCCTATGCAAATATTACACACACACACACACACACACACACACACACACACACACACACACACACACACACACACACACACACACACACACACACACACACACACACACACACACACACACACACACACACACACACACACACAGGTCTCAGTGCAATATCTGTGGAGTTTTTCCCGCAAAGATAGTGTCTATTAAGTTATGTAATTTAATTGTGATTTAAATGTCTTACAATAAAAAACAAAGTGAAAAAATTGTTTTGTCCACGACACTGCTTTAAACTCCCATATTTAATTTAGTTTAAACCAGTGTTGCGGACATTACATTTTTTTCACTTTAATACGTTCCTTTTGTCCTGCCAGAAGGTGGGATGTGAACACAATTACTTTTACAATAAACATCAACCATCACAATGGTCTTGCTTATATTTTATCAAAGTAGTATTGTTAATTGTATACATTTGTGATATACTGTAAACATCTACATATATGAATTACTTCTGTGAAATTGTATCATGTCCTGAACACAAGCAGTTTTCTCACCTTTGTCTAATTGTTCTTATCTCTTACTTTAAATCTGAAATTTGGAAAGAAACAATAACCAATAATTTGTATTCTAATAATATGTTTTCCTATATTGTCCTAATGACAATTTTATGATTGGTTTATGTATGACAAACACTGTACATTAAGTCATGATGGATTTTATACAATTTAAAAAAATATTTATCAACAGAATCAGACAGTTTCTATGATGTAATAAAGGCTATGTCAATTAGCACTGCGTTATTCATACATTTTATTGTTATTAAAATACGTCAAGATGGTTTGAAAAACATGATGGTTTGAAATTACTTTATATAGTTGATAATATACAGTATATCTTTATTGGGTATACAGAGACTCGAACAAGTAAGCTCAAATGTAGTCATTTTTAAAGTTGTATCTACTGATTACAAATCTTATTTATATTATATATTATATGTATGTATGTATATATAAATATATATATATATATATATATATATATACACAAACACACACATTTAAACTAAATGCGTAATGGATTATGGGTAATGGGTAATGGAATGTGTAATGGATTATGGGTAATGGAATGTGTAATGGATTATGGGTAGGCTATAATAATTATATAAATAATAAAAAATAATTATAATAAATAATCATCTAGATTATTATCTAGCTATATCCAGACAATTTTTTCTTTAAAAATCACCACAGTGACCTTTAATTTGGAGCAAGAGAAACTAGGGGAGTGGCTTTAATATGTCACCTTGCTCACAGCTGATTGGTCCAATTTCGGTTTGAGATCTTACACAGAACATAACCTGCTTACTATGGAGACGAACACCGCTAAAAGCTGAGACACTTTCATGGTGCCTAAAACCCAGGGTTGCTGCAAACCAGACTGAAACATACCTGGCTAGACACCTAAACTGGCTTCATGTTATAGGGGCCCCCAGATATGTCAATATTCTGGTTACAAGTAATCTGAATAAGACAGCTGCTATATGCGTACTTTTTTTTTGTTTCTCTCACCTATTCTTAGTTAGTTTAGCAACACTGTACAAAGGTTGCAAAATCTGTTTTTTGTTGTTTAATGTAATTCAATAACCCTGGTTTAACTGCATTGCACATGTAAACACATGGATTGGAGTCACAATCATCAGTGTCATCCTCAGGCCCTGGAACTGAGGTGTAAAAAGAAGTAGTCACACTGTATGATACAATCATACTGTCAGACTCACCAGTCTTGGGCTGTCCTGAGCCCTTTTTGCCATTCATCTTCTTAGGCCGGGGGGTTTTGCTGTTGCTTGTGGTTTTCTTCATCATAATGGTGGTTGCAGGAGATGGTGCTTCTGGATTCTCTTTACTCTGCTCAACATCTGAATCCTCTGACAGAGAGTCAGCAGAGTTTCCTGACAACACTGAAAGGGGTGTGAAAATAAGTATGACTGATGTGTCCAATACTCTTTATTTACACCTGCCATGTGCTTGACACAACAAACTCACTCACCATCTAACTCCAGACAGATGTGATGTAAACTCATTCCTCGGAACAGGACGCCATCTCTCTCTCCACATAGTACCACCCGACCAATCAGGCCCATCAGCCCTGGGTCTTGGCCGATGGTTGCACAGCTTTGTGTTACATGATACTCTTTCTGCAAAAAGCTTTCCAATCGCTGTGTGGCAGCCCCGCGGTGCCCTTCCTCCTCGCCCTCACTTAACAACAGGAGCTGTGTAAGTATCGCCACCTGTCTGCGAACGCGTGTCTGCGTCAGTGCCCGTGGGTAACGTGTACCACTGGATCGAGCCAAGCTGCGTAGTAAATCTGTCCCCCGCAGTGGAGTGGCAGGTGAATGATATGGCCGGGCAAACACGTAGGGGTTCTGTGGATCGATTCCCACACCAGCACGAGTCTGCAAAAGCACCTCCAGACAGGCTTCAGAATGTGGCGGGAGGATGAGCGGCTGCACGCGGCCACGTTTCCCTTGGACCCCAACGCGAGGGAGATGGGGGAGGACCATCCGCTCGAATGGTGAGAGTGAGGCCTCGAGTGGGGTTAGAGCTTGTGGGGCACCAGGTGCCATGGGGATGGGGCACTTGGGTGTGATGCGGGCCTGGTACTCGGAGATGGTGAGTTTGGAGACTTCGCATTCACGGCGTCGGTTGTAGAGGATGAGAAGGGCCAGGCTGGAGTGACAGAGGAGACGCCAGGCCTCAGCTGACTGTGGCGAGCGGGAAAGAGAGATGAAGGCAGAGTGCTGCAGCCGCCGCAGGTACAACACCAGGGAAGAGAGGGCGGAAAGAAGTGGGAGCATGTGGGGTCGACGTGAACTAAGAAAAGAGAAAAAGAACAAAAGTAAGTGCATGAATTTAGATAAATTCTAACAGTAAATAATTTGTGTCTACACTGGACACAACAGCAACTGCTGCAAATCCATTTGACTTGTGTCAGAAGTGCAGGCATGTGGAGTATGTCAAATAAAACAGGGCATCAGTTTACTGTCAGGGATTTGTCGTGTCGCAACGCATCCAGTGTCGACAGCATCACTGATTATAATGGGTTATATTGTCTTTTGTCGTGTCATTTCGCATCACTTGCTTTCGGTGTATATACAGTAGAGGTCTTCTCGGGTCCTAAAATCAGTAACTGTCCCGAATCACTTCTTACCCGAACCCGACGTGCATAAATAAAAATAAAAACAACACGAGACAGACTGGATAAAATTTAGACCTGACCTCGACCCGACGGCATTTATTTTCGAACCCAACAGAACCCGAACGTAATGGGCATTGCCTTGTGCACGAGCTGCAGCCCCGCAGTCAGTCAGAAAATATCCCATTGTCCTGCTGACTGATTTGGCCACTGCTCCATTAATTTATTGATTTACTTATTTATTATTAATTTATACCTTTTTTTGTTAAATGCCCAACATAGTTTAAAAGAATTTGTGTCTTCTCTGGGTCCATTTGGAAAAAGCACATTTATTTTAAATTATCAGAGACCCGAGGCCACTAATTACTGAACCTGACCCGAAACTATCGGTCTTGGATCTGAACCCACTAAGGTCTCGGGTCGGACTTCGGGTTTTCTGATCCAAGTGGACCCGTGAAGACCTCTAATACATGGTGTAATATCAATTGAAAATGTCTGACCTTGATAGGTCAGTCTTATCCTCCGCTCCGCTTTCTTCTTCTCTCCCTCCATTGTCCTCTCTCGCTTCTTTCGAAGATGCAGACTCCTTCACATGCTCCACAAACACTGAAGAGGGCACCACCTCTTTTGTCTTTACAAAAATGTCTATCTCCTCATTCTCCTTTTTTATTTTTCGTCCTCCTTTTCTGGGAGGAGTAGCAGAAGTAGGTGGGCTCCTCTTTAACACGGACACTGGAACACCTCCTCCTCTGGGCGGAGTAGTCAGGACTGGGGCAAGACTTTTGCGAATAGGGCTAGAGAGGGCAGGGCTCCTTCTGACTGGAGACAAAGGAGGTGGTGACTGTGGCGTTTCCACCACAACACCTGGCACAGGAGCTACTTGGAGGCATTGGGAATGTTTGCTCGATGACGGGGGAGATGAGTGTACACAATGAGAGTTACCAGAGGCGCGTGCTTGCTCCAGGGCAGAGCGCACATCAGGCTGGTGGGCATGGTGTTTGTTCAGATGGCGTGGGAGAGATCGGAAGTGACGGCCACAGTAGACACAACGCTGTTTCTGTGCCATGGTGCTCTGCCCACGACCCACTGATACACTGACACTATTAGAAGGAACTCCTGCAGGCGGTGGGCACTTAAACACAGGTCTGAAACGTGCAGTGTTCTCCGCAGGGCTGGTTGGGATGGAAAGTGGAAATGAGGGAGGATGTCTGGGGGATCGTTGAGGTGCCTTTCTCTTGGCATGTGCAGCAGGAGAGGAGAGAGCTTTGTGCCTCTTGCGGCGGTGAGGTGTTCGCATGTGCATCTCTCCATTGGCATCATCCGAGTCGAGGTCTGAATCACTGGGCTCAGAGTGAGAGAGAGGGGAGGACGAAGGAGAGAGAGACCAGGAAGGTGTGATGTATTCTGACACAGAAAGAGAAAGTGGAATTGGGCAGGACTCTTCCTCCTGAGAGAAAAAAAAAGCACATACATTTCAAAGATCTGTTAAAGAGTAAGTAATCTGAAAGGCATTGAAATTAGGTGTTTACACCCATTTTACTTCTGAAACATACATAAATGATAAACTTCTCAAGTCTCATGACTGAAAGTGAAAACTGTAGGGCAGAACTTAATTTTATCTACCAGGAAATGACTGATCACCACCAGCACTCACTTTGAAGAGGCTTTTGACTAGGATGAAGTGACCCTCAGGAGCATCTAGACTAATTCAAATGGTCAACCTTCTTGTCGATTAATTGCTATTATTGTCTTAACCTTCATTAAATTGTCAACTGGCATGTTGTTAATTACATCAGTTTTTTTAAAGGCAATTAGAAAATTGATGGGTTACGCTGCAGGCCCCCAATCCGCCTAGGCCCATATGCACATGCATAGCTTGCATACCCACGCCACTGACTTTACCAATTTTCAAACTACAAAGTTGGTCAAATATGTAAAACTCCAGGGCTTTCGTGACTATATAGATTATACTTCAGCATTTTTGTATCCCTGCCCACAGACAGTTGGCTCGACAGAGGATTATTAACAGAACAATTAATTTAACGGTAGGTTTATCACTGAAAATTGTGTCATACTATCCTACTCTTTAAACAGTTTTTTGGTAAAAATGAAACACTATGCCATAGAGGTATGTAATATGTAGCGTCTACGATAATATCGTGATTGTTTTAATGATCTGCGGTCTAACATTATCGAGTATGTCCCTCACTTTACAGAAACACATCTAGAGAGCACATGCATACACTACGTGACATAGTCTAATGTGTTAGACTAGTGTGTTTGTGCATTTAGAGTGCACACTTTCACTTCATGATTTAGTCTATTAAAATGCCCTTAATATTCAAGATAAGGGGCAAAAATACCTCTGCATGTCATTTATATTTATATAGTTTAATATAGTTAATCAACCTCACATAAAGAGTTATGAAGACAATATTGCCTGATTTTGCTCTATTTCACCAACGAAAAGAGTTCCAAACAAAGCCACAGGACAGTTTTGCGTCTCTGAGCAACACAAGGCGGTGAATGAATGAATTGTTTGACTGAAGGATTCAATGATTCACTCATTAAGACAGTCAAATGCTAGCCTAGAAATCTAGACGCACCCTAGAGGCAGCAAAAAATATTTTGCAGCAAAGTGTGGTTTAGCAACTCTCCGTTGGCATTCGAGCTGGAAAAACCAAACTCTGGTCAGGCCAATCACATCGTGAATAGAGTTGGTGGACGGGCTTAACATAATGACGGCAGAGTTGTGACGGTTCCGCATGATTTCCAGGTGATTTCCCTGCTACTTGAAGAAGATGCTGCTGGCGAACAGCGGTCTTTCGAATCGGCTTTGGCCGCGACTCTGGAGGACTTGGAGTTAAGAGAACGTCACTTAAGTCATTCTTAAAAAAGAAAGATGTGTTTGGAGTTTTGACGACCGGATACGGCAAAAGTTTAATATATCAACTAGCTCCGCTGGTGGAAAAACGCATGGGACTTACTCAGCCACAGCCGTTCGTTGCTCTGGTTGGTTGTAGCGCTGTCCTATTGCGTGCAGAGGGATTTTGAAAGACAACCGTTTATCCCGCCCCTCGGATTGAGGTATGCCAATTGTGAGTTCCCAGACCTAACATCTTGATGTAGGTCTGGCTTGCCAGGCTAGTCAAATGCTTCATTCCTGAATGGATCAGCCGTTTGAATGAATCAGTTGAATCTCAATGCCTCACTTATTAACAGTGGCTTGCTGCCACCTGCTGGCGTTTTTAATCTCATATTTAAAGTCTCTTTTCATTTTTAAAATCATTTTAAAATATCAATATTCAACGTTGTATTTAAAACGTCAAAATAAAATTATGCATTTGTAACTGCTGATTAAATGCATTAATGCTCCCTCTGATCTGCATTAAACAGTCTGTAAATATATCTAAATGCCACTTCAGATGCAGCTTCTGTTTCATCTGCATTGCAAAGATACATTTTTAATCACTGTTTTGATTGGTAAAAGCCCAATTGTGTCTTATTCCAAATTAATTTATTGATTAAAATGTAACATTTTGATAAAAAAGATGATGCATACATTTAATTAGGTAAAAAATATCTTTATAAAGGTAAAAATGCCCTTGAAATGTAAAAATCTATTTAAATTTATTGGAAAAGATGATTTCTGTCACTGCTGTGAAAAGACCACCACACAGAATATGAAGAATATCAAAAACTTTAGGAGTCGGCTGTCCACGGCAGTCCTAAATCTGTCAAGGTATCAACAGAATAAACACTAAGCAAAATAGCGTCTAATTATCGTTATCGATAAAATCCCAGAAAATATCGAAATATAATTGTGTCAATATCGCACACCCCTACTATAGCAATAGCT
Source organism: Siphateles boraxobius (assembly GCF_051911475.1). NCBI lineage: Eukaryota > Metazoa > Chordata > Actinopteri > Cypriniformes > Leuciscidae > Siphateles > Siphateles boraxobius. The sequence goes on along the minus strand of NW_027508908.1, from coordinate 11,739,964 downwards.
TTCTTACCTGTACGTGACAACATTTTGCTTCGGGGGTTGGGGTGAATTAACAGAACTTTCAGTTTTTCTGAACTTTCAGTTTTTCTGTTAGTACGCAGTGGTGCTTATATTTATGGTGCATATATACTGATGGCCAAGGGCGTAATAATCATTTCAGGAGTGAGGGGGACAGGATCTTCAGCATAAGGCCTAAAAATTACTGTTGCTTGTTAACTGGGTGTGTAGTCCATGATTGTGCATTTGTAAAAACTGAACTTATTTTTACCTTTTTAATGTTGCTCTCATGGTCCAAACTGCAATCAAAGCTACTAGGAGGCACAGTGCCATGGAAACCCTGAGAGGGGGAGGAAACATTATCACAAAATATTAAGAGTGTGACAATAAAGTGCCACTAACATTCTCACACATACAGTACACATGAATAAATCAAATACCATGCAAATAACCATATATCACACATACATCTAAATTATCAAATGTCAACAATTTGCATACAACTAGTATCCCTAAGTGCAAAAGGAGCTTAGAGCATTGAGATGTGCTGGCCATTGTCATGGTTACACTTACCACAGCGTTTTCTCCCCACTCCGTCAAACTGTAATCCACAGTGATCTCCTCCCCCTTAGTGATGTCGCGGATCGCTATGACAATCAGTCGCACTTGATTTCCACAGTGCACTTCCCGAATGCGGCAGTTTGGTTGTGGGGGGTACGAGACAGCTCCCCTCGATCCGCTAGAGCCCTCCTCACTCACACTGCATGGGAGAAAACTACATCAGACAGCAGTACAACAAAACAAACTGATATAGATAACCACATCATAGCTGGAAAATCTTGCAGTATCTATACAGTATAATCTTCAGATTTTTTAAAGTAGACATTTATGTGATGAAAGTCGAGTCGACTAGATGCTGATGACGTCGTTAATGAACAAATAAAGCCCAATTTATACTTCTGCGTCGAACTTACGCTGTAGCTATGCCGTAGGCTGTGCGTAGCGCGCGTACCCTTCGGCGTACCCTGACGTGCACCTCTCCAAAAATGTAACAACGCGTCAATTCTATGCGGATGCAAACGCTGTGATTGGTCTGCTCAAACCGCTCCCTCGGGTTTCACATGCTCCCTCTGCGTGAGTCAACGCGGACAACGACGCATACGTATAAATGAAAACCAACGCGTAGTGTATCCGCCTTTTTCCTGGTTAGCGAATTTACCCATGATTCATTGCGGGTTTGAACCGGAAGCCGGTTGTCCTTTTCCGGTTCGAAGCTTTATGAAGATTAGGCGCCGCTTGCTCAGAACGTCGCAGTGATGTGCTGGTTAGAAAATATGTGAAATAAGTAGGGCTGCCCCTGCCCATGCACGACTGAAGTTGGGTTGGAAGTTATGTATACTATATGGGAGAGAATGCTAAACCATAATGAGCGTTTTCGTAATATATTGCCTATTCTGCATCTCAACGCACGCATAAGCTTGACACAAAAAACCCGCCAAAAGTAATGATTATGCATTAAACATTTGAATTGTTTATTAATAACTAGTGTTTTCTGTAAGTGTCGACTGTAAAGATAAATTTGATGATGCTGACTCGCCATCTTCACAGTAGTGAACGCGCCTATAGAGAGAAATGCACACTTCATACGAATTAACCTATACATAAGCAGAGAGCAGCCCATTTCTCGTTTTTAATTATTTTGATTAAAAGTACACATTTCAAGCTTTCTATAGATATACTTATCATGTATGTGAGGCAACGCTGAGTTTCGTTGATTATTAAGACGCGCTCCAGTTCACGCGCCCGCGCCTCCGTGTCCTGTATATCTATTTGTGCTTCTTATTTATTATTCCAGACAATTTGTTGATAAAACATTGATAAAAATGAAGATACAATTTAACTAAACGAAATTCACTTTAAAGAAAGGCTTTCTACAAAAAAAACTTGATAAGTGGTCAAAATCATGTCTGAGCCATTCCAAATGTTTTCCGATATATTGGGCATCTTATGATCATATGACTCATCTTATGCGGTTCCCTTTTCATATAATCAACATAGATGAAATAAATTTTAAAAAAACATTATATTGTGAAACTTAAATATAATGTATAATGTAGAGCCTGAACTCATTCTCTCACTGCTAATACAGTACGAACCGGAAGTAGGCAACCGGAGTCGTCGTCATGGCGGCGCCCATTGTTTAGAGCAGAATAAGGTGGATAGCGTAGAGGCTCCGGCGTAGGTCCGACGCAGAAGTATAAATCAGCCTTAAGCCTGAACCTCGAGCTGAGACTCGAACGCGGGTTGCCTTGTGCACAGCTATGGCAATGTGGCGCTGCCCATACAGCTATCCAACATAACAGCTTATTTTTGTATCAGTTCTTTTGTCTTTGGGTTGTTATATTTCTCTCAGATTTCTGCTCGTTTTAAATCAGATACAGATAAGGTAACAGTAAAGATCACATTTATATGAATACATTAGTGAGCGAGCGATTGCGATTAACTTACGTGTACAATAACATTTTAAAATGTGCATCCTCACGATCAATTTTGAGCATCCAGATGGTATAATCAAACATATATTTTGGAACGCTTTAAGCTTGGAAAAATCAAAAAAATAAAATAAATAAATAAAAATTTTACTTTTTTTTTAATGAATAATCAAGTAAACCCAAGTTGCTTCAGTCCAATAAATGTTGATCTTATATTTACTTCATAAGAATCATGAAAGATTTCACAGAAAAAAGATTTACTTGTTAAAAACGTATATACTATCAATCAGAGGACAGAAGGCATGAAGCAGATTGTGTACAAAAGGTTTTCCAGTAAAAATTGTGTCATACATTTTTATAGACCCAAGTAATTTGCATATTAAATATGATACAACAGGCTAATATATTTATAAATAGGCATTTTACTTATTGTTTAACAGAATTTTACAAAGAATGTTTACTTTAAGTTATGAGAAGATTGATGTTTTAAAAATGTGGCTAAAAAATTGTAATGCGTATTGCCAAACAAGCATTCTTTTTTAAACTAATTTATACCCCCAAAGGGGCACCATATCCTGGGCAATACAAACATTAAAATCACACATCATCAAATATATATTTGATACACAATTTCTTTTTTTGTGCTGCACTATGACTAAACACAGCAATAAACAGATACAAACACACACATACCATGAATGCACGTGCGCGCGCACACACACACACACACACACACACACACACACACACACACACACACACACACACACACACACACACACACACACACACACACACACACACACACACACACACACACACACACACACACACACACACACACACACACACAGGCCCAAAGAAAATAAACACGTTGCAATAAACATGCACAACCTGCATTCCAGTAATCCCCCACCTCGATATACACACAACTGCATCTCTCGACGACACAACAAACACAATTATTTGCTATCTCCTCCTAGCATGCACACAGATACACACATGCAGTCTTTCTAGTCTGCATGCACTGTGTGTGTGTGTGTGTGTTCTGACTAGAAAGACTGCATGTGTGTATCTGTATATTCAGATAAGTCAGTCACTCACCAGAGCTGAGCAGATTGTGTTTCATAGTATGGTCCATCAGCAGCAGGGACTCCGTGTTTGTCCTCACGACTGTCACCTGAAACACACATATAATAGGGTCTCACATAGATATGTACACACTTATACTATCTCTGAAACATACACAAATATAATGTTAAGCTGTATGGTTTACTTGAATGAGTAATGGTACAGTCACACTTACAGTGATTAAATCATTGGAGGTTGACCAGTCACTTTGTTGCTCTTAATTGCTGTCAGTGTGAATACCAATTGACACTAGAGCTTGGCTCCTTATTTCTCGATCCAATTTCTCTCTTTTTTATAATTTTCTGTTTTCTTACATATCAATCAAAGAAACAAAAAGGACAACAAAATAAACATTTTACCTTTTTCTGGTCCATAGCTGTTCTCTGACATGCTCTCTTCCTCATCCTCTGGGGCGAAGACTCTGTCGCACACCTTCACTGGTGTCCCTTTCCTTTTCCTTCCACAGCCACGTCTACGAAACACACACCACATCATCATCATCATCACATTAAACGGACAGCCTGAACAACTTAATCAGCAACAAAACATAAATCACACAGACGAATCAATAACCTGGACACAGTGGATCAATGGAAATCACAGCACAAATCCTATTCAGTCTCCTATTCACTTCTCTAAACCAAAAATGTGGAAGGAAAACATGTTTAATTAAGACTCATATAATGCACCTCTATTTGTTACTAAAAATAGCACCACCTATACAATTAATCTTTTATACCTGGCTTAACTAAAGGAAGCCCGTCAACTGATCTGAATCATTATGTGTCAATCACATCAGAAATATAATACAATGCTCATCATAGCAAGCACCACTAATTAATCAACTACACATTCACTCTTCAAGAAGCATCATTGAGGTAGAATCTATACATGTACATAATAACAAAACAATGATCTAGAGAAGTTTTACTCGCAAATCAATAATCCATAAAATTTTCAACAGAGGGTAACTGACCACATAAAAGTGTGAGCTGCTGTTCATAGAACAATGTATGAAAGCTAAAGATTCGTTTTCCACAGATGCAGCTGTGAATGCTTAATTAGACAAGTGTAGAGATGTGCAGTCTCTTGGTTACAGATGTGTTCAGTGTGTGTGTCGTGCCTGACGTATTCATTGAGCTGTGATAAGACTTAGTCTTGCCGACTGGATATTGATCTGGCCGACCCTCCATCTGGACCCGAGAGCATATGTTTGCGTGTGCTTGTGTGCAGGCAGGCGGATTCATATGTTCATCCCTCGATTCACCATTTCAGGTCAACTTAATAAAGAACTGAGATAGGGATAATTACAAAGAAGATAAAAAAAATAAGTCTATGAAACTTAATAAGAGTACATGGCAGTATTAAACTGATGTGAATGATGGAAGTGGGTCAATGACAAATTAAGCTTCAAAATTGACGTAATGCATATTTTTTAGTCAGGAACAATGAGTTTAAACAAGTTTCAATTGTTACAAAAACATTTCAAACATTAGCAAAGTAACACTTACGAGTGTCTACAGTGCCTAACACATTATTATTTTTGTGGTTGTGTTTTTATTCATATTAACTTGTATTCTAGTTGCCAGGTATTTAGTATTTTTAGCATCCAATTTTGCTTTTAAAGTCAAACATATTCATACTAGAATACCAGTAATGCATTCAATACAATAATTCACTATATATATATATTTTTTTTTTTTTGTTCACTTCAACCTATTATGTGTTGGTTTAAATCAACAATTTACATGGTTGTACCACCTGATAAATATCAGTTTAAAACTAATTTTACATTGAACAGACTTCTACTTGGATGCCTGTATTATCTTTGGCCTATATGCTAGCAGGTTCATACATAAAATTTTTAAACACAATAAGTTTATTATAAAATAGCATTTTCTTAATTTTTCATTGGTTGTACCTAACATGGAAAGTGTACAAACCTACTCATACTTTAAAAATAGCTATTTTTATCAGTATTTGGGAGAGATCTACAAACCTTTTCACTCTGCTCCAAAAGATCAATTGGTCTCCTCTGGATGCTGCATTAACATGCTTACTCTTATTACCAGTTCATAATAAAATACCTATATGTTCACTTAAAGGTGCAGTGTGTGATTTTTAGCAGCATCTAGTGGTGAGGTTGTGAATTGCAACCAACAGAAGTTACAATGGCCGACAGGAAAATATGATATCATCTGAGACTCCAGAGAGTAGCCAGTTGAGGTTTGTTGAGCAGCAAGCAATGAGGTTTCTTTACAAATTAGGTTTACTTATTTATTCAGTAAAACGATGTTATTGCAAATATTATTGTTACTAGTTCATCATGTCAGTGTTTTATTCGCTGACTTTAGCTAGCTTCTTTGCATGAAAAACAACATAGTGACGAAACGCGTTTGTCCGTTTAGGGTTACTGTAGAAACATGTCGGCGCATTTCAATGTAAGGGGACCCGCGGTGTATGTGGATAGAAATGGCTCAATCTAAGGTAATAAGAACATAACAGTTCATAAAGTAAGGTCTTTATAAACCACTGAAAACAGTTATGTATATGATATTTCATTTCTGTCAACAGATCCTCCTAAATATTACAAAATGCACCTTTAAGCCACCCTGACATTTGAGAATATACAAAAGTTCTTTAAAACTACTGATATTTTTTAAATGTGTTTATATGAATGGTTTAAAACATGAAATGATGCCATGGTATTTTATTTAGATTTTTTAAAATCTAATAAACCTTTTTCTTAGTCTGTTAATTTGCGCATACGATTGTGACATTTTGGGGATTTAGGATACCAAAACATTAAAAATATATATATACATATATTATTTGAATGTACTAAAAAAATAATTCAAACTACATTTATTTTATAGAATAATGTGCTAGATGTGATTAATTTACCAAATTACTTTAAAAGGAAAAAATGCACTTGGACACAAAAATATGCACATGTCATTGACCCAAGTACAGACTATCGTGGGTTATAGTCCTGTGTACCTTTGTGTTGATTGTTCAGCAGACAAAACATTGAAAATACGCTTTCTTGCAAAAAATTATAAAAATTAAAAATGTGGGTTGACAATAAATGTGACCTAGAATTTTGAGACAGTACAGCACTGTTGAGACTGTACTTCTACCCCTTACAGCCTTGTTTTAATTTGTGTTAAATTAAATAAGGGGTACACAAGTTCCATTGTGACAGCTGCACTGATTTAGAAAAGAAAGGATTCAAAAATAAGAATGTGACAGTATTTCAGATTTGATTTGCATTGTTACATATATGTTAGATAGCTGTTTTAAGCAACATGACACAAAAACACACACCATGATACTTGTAAGTAAAAAAAAAAAACTTTTTCTAAAAAAATAAAAGCCATAGAGAATTATAACTATGCAACCGTCTACAAGAGTATTGCATCAGGCAGTGCATTGTAGTCTCACTGACGAAACAATAGATTAATTCAATCCTATAGGAGAGGAAGAATTTTCTAAACTCGTTAAATCATCTAAATCGACAACATGTATGTTCCTTTTTAGAAAGAAATGAAATTTGTGAGGATTTGCAATCAAATGATTTGCTCTTATCATCCTATCATGGTTGTATCTCTCTATTGGTGTTACTCGATCTTACTGCTGCATTTTACTCTATTGACCACAATAGAGTCAAATTCTATTCTTTTAATTAGACTCGAAAATTATGTTGGCATTAGTGGAATTGCATTAGCATGGTTTAAATCATACTTATCTGACCGTTATCAGTTTGTAACAGTAAATGAAGAGATGTCTTATCGATCTAAAGTTCAGTATGGCGTACCACAAGGCTCAGTACTAGGACCATTGCTGTTCACTCTGTACATGGAGATTTTATTAGTAAGCATGGCATTAGTTTTCACTGTTATGCTGATGATACTCAGCTCAACATTTCTTCACTCCCTGATGAAACTTACCAATTCACAAAATGAATGGAATGCATAGCTGATATAAAAAAACTTAATGACTAGTAATTTCCTACAACTTAATTCTGAAAAAACAGAGATTCTAATTATTGGACAAAAAACTTCCTCACATACTAACCTAGAATACTGTCTAACACTTGATGGCTGCTCTGTGAAGTCTGTGAATTATTGTAATGCTATTATGGGTGGCTGACCTACACGCTGGTCCAAAATGCAGCAGCTAGAGTTCTTACCAAAACCAGGAACTATGACCATATTATCGTAAAAATATTGCTGATTACTTACAAAGCACTAAATGGTTTAGCTCCCCAGTACTTGAGTGAGCTCTTAGCGTATTATAGTCCATCACATCTATAGCGATCTCAAAATTCCGGCCAGTTGATAATACCTGGAATATTAAAATCGAATGCTGGCGGTAGATCCTTTTCCTATTTAGCACCAAAACTTTGGAATAATCTTCCTAACATTGTCCGGGGAAGCAGGCACACTATGTCAGTTCAAATTTAGACTAAAAACACATCTCTTTGACCTAACATACACATAACACATTATAGCCTAGACTTCTATAATTCAATGTTAGGCTACATAGTTTAGATCAGCCAGAACCGGGAACACTTCCCAAAGATCCTGATGTACTTGGTACATCATAAGAAGGATTGCGTCTATGCTATTATTAGTCTCTCTGTTTATTCCGAGGTTTACCGCAGTCCGCCGGATCCAGATCTAGCCAGGACCAGTGCCTAGACACGATGACAACGCAGTTCTGAAGTGTCAACTAGTCTCTCCCCTGTGAAGGCCTCCTTCCTTTTACCTCTGTACAGATAAAACGTTGTCAGGATAATTCCGGTTCGCGTGGCTACGCAGACGCGAAGGCCAGACAAGTAGTTTGTTGAGGGTTGATTTGTGAAGGACTACACGTCTGGGCACATAAACGCGGATACCTATCGATTGAACACGTGATTTGCATGTGCGCGCCGTCTGTATTTTCGCGGGTTTACGTTCTTGAGGTTTGTGCAGAAATCGGATAATCGTTTTCACCTTCGAGGCTTCGAAACTATTTCAGGGAGTGCGTTCTCGAGACACCAGGCACTGTTTTGTGCGGATGGGCGGCCGGAGCACGTTAGGGGTTTTTCTGTTAGAACGGTGTCGCGTTAGCGGCCCCTAAGTACTTAATAACTAATGATCTTCGCAATGGAAGTGAATCAATCAAGACTATCTTTAGCTGGACAATAACTTTGTCCTAGAGCTGGGGTAAAGCCTAAACAATCTGTTAAGGTAATTTCTATTATCACTGCAGGGCTCCAGACTGCGACCATTTTTCCTGCCAGTGCGACCAAATACTAATTTAGGTCGCACTGGCGCGACCACAACGTTGCCGAGCAGCGAATGCAAACAAAATAAAAGCGGAACGAAAATGCGCTACTCATTTCACGGATCGTTTATTAGTTCGGACCAATAATGGAGAGCGCAGCGCCTCGAACTTGCCAGTCGCGGGCCGATCTTGATTATGCGACACTGTTACTAGGAGATCCAGTGAAGAAATCCATTGACTTCGCCTCAGAATTAATAACATCATCGCTGCGAGATCCAGTGAGAAACCCTCCGATTCAGCGCAGAGTTCTCTGTTATAAACCATAGATCAGCGCTGACGTGGAAACCAGGAGAAACACTTATAGAAGGCTTTCAGTTCACAAATCAGCAACATTCACCATGGATTTATGCTAATGTGACGTAGTAACTAAACATTACTATGGTATTGTGACAGAAATAGTCAAATGCTTACAAGTACTACACATCTTTTCCCAGCACCTCAAAACTATAATATCATAAATGTTATTTTTAATGTGATGACCGACACATTTTTTGTTCATCCTTCAAAGATTGTCCTAAAAACTAAAAATGTTAAGATGTAGGAAAACTCTTATTTAAACACTTATTTAAAATAAAAATAAATGACCATTGTAAATAGTAGTATGCCTATTGGATATTTTCACTCCCTAATATAATTGTTTTTACCCGTTTTGCTTTTTAATTTATATTAAGACATTATGAATGATAATAATTAAAGTTTATTTCATCTACACCCTAAATTAAGCTTAGTGCTTTATTGTCAGCCCCAGTGCTACCAGATATGTGTTGTAGAACTCAGTGTCTCGGTGCTGCTGCCCTCAGATGCTAGTCTGGAGCCCTGTGAGCTTAAAATAAAATTGCACATTGTAATATTTGTATGTTAAGTCTATTAATAAAGAATTTGTCAGTATTACAGTTATTTTGGGGGAAAATTGAATAATTGCATTGCAAGCTGATTTAAGGTGTGCCCCTAAATTTTCTGCTTGCGCTCCTAAAAATTTCAGTCAGGGGCTACAGTGCTCCTAATAAAAAAAAGTT